>NC_136499.1:41496975-41516975 GCF_053919585.1 Euprymna scolopes
AGAGGGAGGGGGAGGGAAAAGGGGGACCAGCTCCCGAGAGGTGGGAAATGGGAGCTGGATAAGCACTGTTGGTATGAAGGGTCGCCCCTACATTGACCAAGGTCAGATATGTGGGGTATTGTATTTATTTGCTTCCCCACTGAACAAATTAGGCACAAGGCCGTTTTTTAATGTGGAGAGAGAGGGGGGAAAGGGGGATCCAGCTCCCGAGAGGTGGGAAATGGGAGCTGGATAGTAACTGTGGTCGTAGGGTGATCCCTACCTTGACCAAGTTCAGATATGTGGGGTTACCCCCACATATGGTCTCTGCTGGTCTTTTTATTTATTTGCTTCCCCACTGAGCAAATTAGGCAGGAGGCCGTTTTTTTAATGTGGAGATAGGGGGAAAGGGGAGGGAAAGGGGGATCCAGCTCCCGAGAGAAGGGAAGTGGGAGCCAGATTAGAAACTCTTGGTATGAAGGGTTGCCCCTTCAGTGACCAAGGTCAGATATGTGGGGTTACCCCCACATATGGTCTTTGCTAGTCATAGCTTTGCAGCATCTGTCGGAACAGATGGTATTTATTTGCTCCCCCACCGAGCAAATTAGGCACAAGGCCAATTTTTAATGTGAGGAGTGAAGGGAGGGGGAAGGGAAAAAGGGGACCAGCTTCCGAGAGGTTGGAAATGGGAGCTGGTTAAAGGTCAGGTATGTGGGGTTGCCCCCACATCTGGTCTTTGCTTGCAGTATCTGTCGGAACAGATGGTGTTTATTTGCTCCCCCACCGAGCAAATTAGGCACAAGGCCGATTTTTAATGTGAGGAGTGAAGGGAGGGGGAAGGGAAAAAGGGGGACCAGCTCCCGAGAGGTGGGAAATGGGAGCTGGTTAATGGTCAGGCATGTGGGGCCGCCCCCACATCTGGTCCTTGCCAGTCACAGCTGGTCATAGCTTGCAGCATCTGCCGGAACAGATACTACACTTTGATCTTGTCGCCCGGGCCACGGAGGGCGCACGGGCAGTGAGGAATCCTAGAGTGGATGAAACGCCGAATATTTAGTGTAACTTAATCGCCATATATATTTTATTAATTACTAACTAGCTCTACCCACATATTGATCACTTTTGAAGTAAATACTTAAAGTTTACGCATAAATCTATACTTTCGTATATTAATTTTATGTGAGTAAATGAAGTAGTTTATATATATATATATATATATATATATATATATATATATATATATATACTGAAGATGCCCAAAACAATTCATCTTGTGGTCATGAGGGAGAGGGCATGTATAGGTATAAGAGTTATCTGTCCCTGACAATAGGAGGCAACCAGGGTGATCTCCCCTGGGCAAGAAGGGATCTGAGTGACTTTACCTGATTTCTATAAATACCGTAAACTCAGACGCAGACTTTTGTATTTTGTATTGAACTCACCACGAGCCGGAAGGATGCTTTATCCCGCTTTACTCAACGCTTACATTAAATATCTATAATATCATTTGCCATTAATTGTGAAAGAGCAAACGTATTAAAAGTTGGCCAGAATCCTCCATATAGTTGCGATATTTAATAACTTGACGGAAAGTAGGGTATTTTGTTGTATTTAATGGAGAAGGTGGACCCGGAAATTTTGTTGCGTGTAGAATTAGTTCTTTTCCGACTAATTTTTCGAAAAATATCTGCAAAAAATACATTTTATGATATTGTTAGAAATTTTCCCAAACAAATTACGAATTAAAAATCAAATTAGAAAAATATAAAAAAGGTACTTATTGACTTGTTGCATGTATTCGAAGAGAATGCGATTATTTCTCCACAGCAGGACAGGATGGTGTTTCATAACAATGCTATATTTTCACCTAACAATTTAATAAAAATAATATAATAAACCTTTAATTCAAATTGAAAATTTTATTAAAAAATATCGTGGTACAATGAGTGCTATTTTTTTAATAGTATTTATTCATTTTCCGATATAGTTTTTACTAACTTATTAGATGAAAGTACAGTATCTTAAATTGTTAGGTGAAAGTACACCTTCCCCTTTTTATGTAAAGAATAGGTTTTAAATAATTACGTTATTATTTAAACACGAAAGCATGAGTGCATAAGTAGCGAAACAATACTGGTTTCACTTACCTAACAGGGTAAAAACACAAGTCAAATAATCCGCACACATAATGTTTGTAAAAAACATTATGTCTTTAAAAATAAAGAATTATTAAATATCACAAATATATATAAATATTCTTTCGTTTTACTTAATTAAAGTTTGCTAAAACAAAATTTAATTAGTTTTATATTTGTAGTAGTTGCGGTGAAAACACGAATGTAAAGAAACCGGAGAAGTCGGTGTAAATAAAAAAAAATACTGGATTCAGTAGTTGTTCAATTTATTTTGAATGAAACATTTTGCATTTTCCTTTTTTATCGATGATCATTTAGTTTTTTGGGAACAATGTAGATATAACAAACAAAAATTTATTGATTATATTTGCTTCATATTTTTTCTTTGAAAAGTAGCGTTAATATGACATGGTTATTTTTCATGTAAAACTGGCATAAAATCAGCATACTGATTTATTTTATATTTAGATTCATTTGCTCCAAAAACGATTAAGTTTTGAAAACAAATATTTTTGGTTATTATTAGTTAGGTTATTTAACAACTTTCTATGCATAGAGATAGTTGTAATTGCAAAATCGACCTATCCTTATATATATATATATATATATATATATATATATATATATATATATATATATAATTTCTTTATTATTACATTTTCACCCCAAACAAGGCAAATTACCACTTTGAAGTAGGGGGCTATTATCAGGGGCAACAACTACTGGGGTACTATGTAGGGATTTGGGCAGCAAGATCTCGGTTCACGTTACACTTTAACTTCTGCACGTCAGTGCTGTTGTGGAAGCAGGGACCTGGAATGGAATTCCAAAGTCTCGCGGTTCTGGGAAAGAAACTATTGGAGTAGAAAGATCTTTTACATCTAGGGATCTCTACAGTGTGGGGGTAGGATTTAGCAGCCTATCGGGTTTGTCGAAGGTGCTCACGTCGTGGGGGCACTAGTGATTGCAGTTCGTCAAAGCATTCACCACTAAAATACTTGTAGAACAGGCAGAGGGATGCAACATTTCGTCGATGGGACAGAGACTGAAGCTTAGATGCCAGTTCAGGGCCTATCAGGTTTGCGACTCTCTTTTGAACCTTGTCAAGGAGCGAGAGACTAATAGCATATGCACCAGCTCAAATGTGACATCAATATTCCATACATGGGCGAATGGTGGCCTTATAGAGGTACAGGATACTTTTAGGTGTTAGTAGTTTTCTAGCACGGTAGAGAGAGCCCACCTTTCTTGCAGCGGCCCTGGCAATGCCTTCAATCTAATTGTACCAACTCATGTTTCCTGTGAACGTTAGGCCACACACACACACACACACACACACACACACACACACACATATATATATATATATATATATATATATATATATATATATATATATATATATATATATATGTATATATCCCAAACATCTGCCCTTGACGAAGGGGAGACTAAATTTCCTACTATGGATTCAAATGATCTGAAATAACAGCATTGAAGACTTTATTCCAAATATTTCTCATGTATTATATCTTTGGGGTTTAGTGTGCGATTATGAATATCTTCAGTATCAAATAATCTTAATATACTGTGAAATTTACTTCACGTCTGAAAAACGAAAAGGGGAGATATAACATATGAGAAATATTTGGAATCAAGTCTCCCCATTGCTGTTATTTCAGATCATTTGAAACTATAGCAGCAATTTTTAGTCACTCTTCCATCAAGGCCAGGGTTTTGGGAAGAATATTAGATATTTTGTAAGTCATATGCAAAACTAGTAAAACAAATGAGTATGGCTGAAACATTAATAATGGTGCAGTATCTTTCACCCTCAGTAAATCCTTTAAAATGACCACTATTATAGGTTTTCGAGGGTTCTAAAAAGAGAAATAACGTTTAAAATTCCAGAAAACGAGTATTTTCAATGATATGAAGAAATTATAGTTTTTAAAATTGGAGTATCACATTTTATATTTATTTAACGTAAAATGGACACCCACTTTATAGCTACATTTTTTAAGAGAAGAGGGTGCCTGTTAACTACCATGAAAAACTTGTTTTTCATAGGTTTCGTGTGTACTTAAATTTAAATTTAATTTTTCGTCAAATAAGTATTCTTCCTGGTGTGAAGCAATGTAATTCTTTATGTTATAACTGGTAGTTATTGTTGTACGCGCAAGTTTGGGCATACTTAGTGCCATAAAAAATTACTGATTTGTGGAGAATTTAAAACCTATAAAAATATTTTTTTAAGGTAGGTTTTGTGTTGATCTACCAGACTATAATAAACACCACCCTTAAAAAAATAACACACATATATACATTTTAAATTTTGGCATCAATCTTTAATCTTTGAATTGTTTTAAACCATTAAATATTGACATATTTTAATGCTTGTTTGTTTATTATTTATGTCACATGATACGCTTGATTTTACTGATATTTAAAGATATTAAAATCCTTACGGACTTCCAAAGCAGCCAGATTGCTGGAGCTTGTACAGCAGGTGCTAGTGTAACAGAAATTGCACGAATGTTTAACGTTTCAAGAAGCACTGATTCAAAATAATGACTCTTTTAAAGATAAGGAAAAACGTCATCTAAAAAGCACACGTCTGGTCAAAAGATGAAGATGTCTAAAATCACTGCAAAGCTCAATAAATATTTCAGGACCCAATTTCCACAAAGACTGTTCATCGAGAGCTGCACAAATCTGGATTTTACGGAAGACCTGTAATTAGAAAACCTCTGCTCTCAAAGGCAAATGTTTCAAACCGATTAGAGCGGTGTAAAACCTTCAAAATTTTTCCCTCGAGCAGTGGAAAAATGTAATTTTCCCTGACGAATCATCGTTTTCCTTATTTCCAACTACAGGCCGAGTATACGTTTAGAGACAGTCTAATGAAGCATTTTATCCAGACAGCCTTCTCCTAACCGTAAAGCATGGCGAACGTTCTGTGATGATTTGAGGTGCTATTTCTTGGAAAATCTTTGGACCAATGATTACTCTTCATTGAAGAATAAACAGTCGAGATTCTTTAGGAATTTGGGCTGATCAAGTCCATCCTATGGTTCAAGTACTGTTTCCGGAGAGGAACGCCATCTTTTAAGATAGTAATGCCCCAATCCATATAGTTAGCATTATTAAAAGTTGCGCATCTAATTTGGCTACCGCAATGCCCAGATCTCAATATTGAACATTTCTGGTCGATTTTGAAGATTCAACTAAGAAATCGCTTTCCGTCGCCATCTTTTCTAAAAAAACTGGAAGATGTTTTAGCTCAACAATGGGATAAAATCCTTTTAGAAACAATTCACAATTTGTATGAATCAATACCTCGACGGATTGAGTCTGTAATTGCCGCAAAAGGTGGACCTACACCATATTAAAAAAAGTGTTGGTTTTTAAGATGTCTCTTGTATTTTGTCCAACCCCTGTATATCTATCTATCTATCTATCTATCTATATCCCCCTCTCTCTTTCTCTCTCTCTCTCTCTCTCTCTCTCTATATATATATATATATATATATATGCTCTTAGCCAAATTGAATATTTATATGCTTATATCTTTTGTTCTATAGGACGAAACTAAATGAAAATTGGCGAAAAAGAACGTATATTTTCAAACGAATAAATTTGCCTACATTTTAATATATAGTGTCCTTGCAAGCCAGTTTTAGTTTTGTCGCACTGGAATAAATTTTGCCTAGGTTTTTTTTTCTTAGTTGTCTCCCCTGTGCCCTTCCAGGCTACTAATACATATACATATACATTTGGATTTATATGAAGTAAACAATGTGTGTATGTTAGTATATATTTCTACGTAAAACTCATATGTTTGTATATATTCCTATTAATACTCTTCAACTTATAAATCGATCATTTTGAAATTGTCTTCAAAATTGCTGGATTACTATAGAGTACAAGTATGTGTTACATGTGGTTAAATTTTGTTCTACGCTGTGGAGGTAAACTAATTAACGGATCATTACGAATATTGGTGAAACATTTATAGGCGTATGAAGTAGTAATGTGTGGTGTAGTTTGTTTAATTTAGTTTTACGATAAGGAAATAAACTAATTAACCAATCATTATGAAATTTAGTGGAAAAATTTCTAGGCGTATGGAGTAGTAGTGTGTGCTATAGTTAGTTTAATTTAGTGTTACGCCAAGGAGATAAACAAATTAACCAAACATTATGGAATTTAGTGCAACATTTCTAGTCGTATGGAGTAGTAGTGTGTGCCACATTTCATTTATTTTAGTTTTATGCCAAGAAGATTAAAAGAGCTTTCAAAATCGTCGTAAATTTTAATATCTGCGAAAGTTTATAAAATTATCAATGTTAAGCATCACTTAAAATGTTTTGATTCAATTACAATTTCTTCATTTAATTTAGGAGAAGTTTGCATAACTTTTATCGCTCTTTACGAAAATTCAAAACAAAATAAAATGATTTTATGGTTTTAGAAGCATAGTTAATATACTGTTATAACTATATAGTTTTCTTTCTCTGTTTTTTAATTGGCTGGATGCTGGATTTGTTTTCTTTTATTTCTTGAATTGTATCTATCCTAGTTTTCATTTTGTCCGTATATTGAATCAGCTGCTAGTATTTCCGCACGAAACAGAGGAAAAAGAAAGAAAAGGAGAGAAATAGAGACGGAGGAGGAGGAAGAGGAGGGCATAAGAGAAGTTTGAAAATATGTTGTACACACTTTTTAAACTCTTCTTAATTAGAGTAATCAACATTCATGATAGGAGGACTTGTGCATAATGAAGCATTGTTCTCGATTGACTTCACTTCCTGGTTATGAATTGATCTGTCCGTGTTCTGAACTTTTTTGTTTGTTTGTTTTGACCATACAAAATAGACAATCGATTTGTCGTAAGAAATGACAATTTCTACTACACAAAGTAATAAAATGGACGGAATCGCAAGACACATAATATAGATAGAAAAAGAAATTCCAATGACAACAACCCGTTTGTCTGCAACTGGTGTTTTCGAGAATTAAGGAGCCCTGTATTCATAGGAATTGATTTCCGTCTCAAAGACCAATAAACAGCACAATAGATAAGTTATATATATATATATATATATATATATATATATATATATATATATATATATGCACACATATATAGTGTAAGTGCGTAGGCATAGACGAATCAACAGCTCGTGTTTTTTGTCTTGTGTTCTTCAGACCAAGGTAGAGTCGGTCTGACAAAATATCTCTTTACTTAATGCATTAGTATATGTCTGCCCGAATATCTACATCTCTCCTCGTCAGTAAGTCATGGAGCACTCTCTCTATATCTCTGTCTCTGTCTGTCTCTCTGTCTGTCTATTTCTCTCTGTATATATATATATATATATATATATATATATATATATATATATATATTAGGTTGGTGCAAAAGTAATGTCGTTTTTGGAGGTTTAACTATATATAAAAAAAGATATTATTTTTGCACCAACCTAATATAAATATATATATATATATATATATATATATATATATATATATATATTAATTTCCACAGCCAGACAACGTCGCAGTTCACAAGAGCCATGAAAGCCAATAAACCTGATGTCCAAGACTGCTGATATATATATATATATATATATATATATATATATATATATATATATATATATATATATATATATATATATATATATATGGTTGGGTAAGGTGTATGTCTAGCCGCACTGATAGGTTGTGATTTTTTTTTTTTTATTACATTTTCACCCCAAACAAGGCACATTGCCACTTTGGTGTAGGGGGCTACTATCAGGGGAAACATCTACTGGGGTACTATGTAGGGATTAGGGCAGCGAGATGTTGGTTCACGTTGCACTTGAACTTATGCATGTCAGTACAGTTGGGGAAGCAGTGACCCGGAATGGAATTCCAAAGTCTAGCAGTTCTGGGGAAGAAACTACTGGAGTAGAAGGATCTTTTACATCTAGGGATCTCTACAGTGTGGGGGTGGGATTTTGCAGCTTTTCGGGTCTGTCGAGGGTGTTCACGTCGTGGGGGCACAAGTGCTTGCAGTTCTTCAGAGCTTTCACCATTATAATACTTGTAGAACAGGCAGAGGGATGCAACGTTTCGACGATGGGACAGAGGCTGAAGTTTTGATGCCAGTTTAGGGCCTATCAGATTTGCGACTGTCTTTTGTAACCCTGTCAAGGAGCGAGAGACTAGTAGCCGATGCACCGGCCCAAATATGACAGCAATACTCCATACATGGGCGAATAGTGGCCTTATAGAGGTACAGGATACTTTCGGGTGTTAAAAGTTTTCTAACACGGTAGAGAGAGCTCACCTTCTTTGCAGCGGCCCTGGCAATGCCCTGGATGTAACTGTTCCAACTCATGTTTCCAGTGAACGTTAGGCCAAGGAGCTTGAGAGACGTACTCTCAGATAAAGAGTCGTTGGCCATTGCTATAGGTGGTAGAGAAGGTTTCTTGTAATTATTGAATGAAACCAGTTTTGTCTTGGTGGCATTGAACGTGACCATCCATTTTTGTCCCCATTCCACTACTGATTGGAGGTCTAGTGCCATTACTTTAGATATATGTTCGTTTGTTTTCCTGTCGTGCCTGCTATAGAGTGTGGTGTCATCAGCATATATCCCCATCTCAGAGGCAATCTTGTCGGGGAGGTCATTTATGAATATCAGGAACAGCAGAGGTCCCAGGATAGATCCCTGGGCACTCCCGCATTTATATCATATTGTTTAGATGTACGACCGTCGAGGACAACCTGGATTTTTCTCTTATCTAAGAAGGATTTAATTACGTTAAGTATTCTACCAGTGATACCGTAAGATCTAATCTTCCTGAGGAGACCCTCATGCAATACCCTGTCAAAAGCCTTAGATATATCTAGAGCTACCGCTCTTCCCTCTCCCGCTTTGTCCAGTGAATGGTATATGCGTTCAGAGATTACAGTGAGGATGTCTGCCGTGGAACGGGCTTGTCTAAATCCATATTGACGGTCGGTCAGAAGTTTAGCATCTGTAAGGTGCTGGACTAGAGCATGGTTAATTAAGGTCTCAAATATTTTGGCAAAAAGTGGGAGGAGGCTAATAGGGCGATAATTTAATGGGTCAGTTCTTTCGCCAGAATTCTTGAATACTGGTACTACAGAAGCAGTTTTCCAACAGCTCGGAAAGCAAGATTCATTAAGGCATTTGTTGTAGAGTTTGGAGAGAACTGGAGCTACTTCGGCTGAGCACTTTTTTAATAGCACAGCTGGGATGAGGTCGGGTCCACATGCTTTGGAAGTGTCAAGGTTTTTTATGATAGCAAGCACCTGAGCAGGGGTGATTTTCAGGTCGTCTAGCGTGGCGTCTGTCCGCATAGGAAATTGAGGTAGGGGGTGGTTTAGAGGGTCCAGTGTGGAGTTTGAGGCAAACCGACTGGCAAGCATGTTAGCCTTCTCGGTTGCTGAGCAAAGAACCTCGTGATTGTTGGTTAGTGGGGGAATTGTTGATTGCCCATTATTTACTACACTGTTGTAGATTTTCCAGAAGTCACGAGTTCCTAGTTTTTGTGCTTCGATGCGTTTTTTCGTGGTTTCCGTAAATTCCCTCTTAGCTGTCGCTATTTCTTTCTTAACGTTACTTCTAGCTTCTATGTACTTCTGTCTGTTTGAACTGGACTTATGTCGATTAAACCTGCGGAATGCATGCTGCCTTTGAGCAATGGCAGTTGCGCAAGTCGAAGTAAACCATTGGGGAGAGTGGGGCTTGCTATAGAATTTCCGCATGGGAACATGCGCTTCGATTGCAGTTTTGAACCATTCAGTGGTCTCGGTTGCACACTGTTCAGCAGGAAGAGAAAAAATATTTCCCCATGGGGCGTCTCTGATAAGATCTCTGATAGCTTAACAGTCAGCCTTTTTATAATATCTCGTTGTTTTGAGCACTGGCTTTTCAGTTTTGGGTCTAGAGTTTAGGGCGATTTCAACCATTATCACCGCATGATCAGCGTTCCCAAGTGGGCTGTCGGCTTTCGTTACACAATCATCAGGAACTGTGGTCAAAAACAGATCTAATAGTGATGCGTGGTGTTCTTCCTGATCAGGGAAGCGGGTTGGAAAAGTAACAGTTTGCGCTAGGGAGTGAGATACAGAGAAGCTATGAGTTGCACTGCCTGCTGCATCTGTGTAAGTAGAGAATCCAAGCCAGTTTTTGTGATGGACATTAAAGTCGCCAAATACATGTACTTGGGCGCTAGTGTCGAAGGAGAGTGCTGTGTCTATGCTGTCAGATACTTTGTTTATTATGGTGCAGTCTTGGGTCGAGGGAGAGCGGTAGAGAAAGTAAAAGTAGCTAATGTTGTGTTGCATGATTAGTCTAAAGCACATAAAGGCTTGATCATCCGTTTCTAGGTTTGTTTCTCTAGTCAAGGGAAGGGTATTACGAATGTAAACTCCAAGTCCGTGCATATGTCTGTCAGAGTCCTTACGGCAGAGTGGGAGATATCCAGGCATGTTAAAGTAGTTAGAGGGGATGGAGGAGTGTAGGTTAGTCTCACTTAGTGCTAAGATATCCGGGGTATTTGTTTAGGAGAAATGCTTCAACATCAGCTAAATTAGTTCTAAGCCCACGGATATTTGTGAATGCAAGCCTCAAGGGAGGAGACAAGTTGGATTTGTTTGACCCTAAGCCTGGTTTAAGCTTATTTTTAGATTGTACTGTCATCATGTTTTTTTAACGAGTTTCAGTTGGGTTAGGGGAAGCTCAGGCATATGTGGTACTCAAGCATTCTCAAGTGCCCAGCATTAGGGGTGGGATGTATCGGGAGTGGGGAAACGGCGTTCATTGCCCTAGACAAGAAACAAGATCTACCACTGGGTGTTTCTGTCGAATCACTGTGATAGTATCTCTGCGCCTGACTAATAGGCAAAGAAGGAGTATGGAAGCCGGGCGATAGGCAGGACCTATCTACTCCTTAAGCATTTTAGGTTTGCAAACCGGTAATTTGATTGAGTCACCAGCTCTAGGAAGGTTGTCATCCAAGACTGAAGAGGCCTCCCTCCTCTTTGGTTTGGTTTCAGAGTTTTCCTTCTCCTAGACGGATGATCTGGAAAGATCTACTGGGTCCGTCACCACTGAGAGGGTTTGCTCCGCGCCTGGGTTCTAATCCAGGTATTTCTGCGACCCCGCGTGGTTAGTTAATGTTATTGGGTTAGTTTGTAGAGGTTATATCTGCTAAAATAGTTACACTCCTCAAAGTGGATTAGAGACATTGTTATTTCATTGTTACTGGATAAAGAGGTTGAGTAGAGCTCATGCAGTGTAAGCAACTATGATTGTAAGGAGGCTTGTTAGGAGGAGATAATGTGGTTTGAGGCTTTCTCTTTTGTATATATATATATTTTATTTTTTCCTTTTATTTTTATTTATTTATTTTTTATTCATGTGAGCTTGGGTCTAGTATAATATTAGAGTGTGAGTAGGTGTTAAGAATTGAACTACGAGTTGTGCCCAAGCTATATTTTAGATGATAGCAGGGCATGAGATACAATGAAACAGTACTGTCTGCCCACCCTCGCTTCCTGGCAGTACTGTCTGCCCACCCTCGCTTCCTGGCCGTCTGTTCACTCCCGTGACCAAGCCCCAACTCTCCCGTCCGTTCACTCTCGTGATCAAACTCCAACTTTTCGACTCTTATCCTCCCGACCTCTTGACCTCAATCACGGTGACGTCACAAATTAAAATACACGTCTATTTAACGTGAAATCCTTTGTCACGTACGCCTGTTCAAGTTTATTTGGTTTAACTTAACCTAGCTAATTTATATAAACATCTTCAGCTAAAACCCATTGTTACAAATTATTCTATAGACAATAAATAACTCCCAATATAAACTATTTTAAGAATATCATTGAATAGATAGATAAATAGATGGATACAGATAAATCGATAATAACTAATTTACTTTTGATCTTGCTTAGCCTCATTATAATATCTTTTGTCTATATTAAACTGTTGTTCCTTTAAAGATATAGGAAACTATAGATTATTAACTAAAGCTGTATGATTAAAAGTATTTTTATGTACGATAAAGTATGAAAGTATATAGATGTATTGTTGACTAACTGTAACCTACAACCACCCCCAAAAATTATTAAAAAATAATAATATAATAATTCATACTAGAAATTCCACAGGGGACTCATTCATATATAATATATTGATGTTGGCATTCTGTAGACGTGCAGTGTAAATAGAGACGCTTTGCTATTATTGTAGCTTTTTTTGTTAAAACTGCAAAAGTATTTTCTAACCTAACACGAACGCCCGGTAAAGCCCGGTTCTAAAGTACGCTTAAATATGATATTTTAATTCCTGCAGGTTTCGTATATATTATTATAGAGTTAATGTTCTATCGATTTTTATATGTCATAACGTTGCGATTTTTAAAATAAAAAAAATATATCCACACGACTTGGGTCCATTAGCTTGAAGCGAAACTGAAATAAAAACTTATATATATATATATATATATATATATATATATATATATATATATATATATATATATAGATAACTTGAGTTCCATCAGCCATAATCGAAAGCGAAACCAAAACTTATGAAGAATTCTTATTAAGATTATTTATGGCAAGAAATAGAAGAATATAACAATTAAACAACCCGGATGTAAGCGTGACACACAAAAGAACATACACGCTACCGTATTAATATATAGATAATTGAATTCAAAACACACGAAGGGAACCTATGTTATACCTCCATATTTGATTTGGAGAAACGGTACAGCTATATTTCTTAAATATTTTATTCAGGTTCTAATCAAAAATAGAAGTCAAACAAAATGTTAACATATTCTATTTCTGAAATAGTTATTATAAAAATTAAGCTCACAAAAGATTAATTAATCGATCGAAAGTTCTTAAAACATTAATTCACCAAACATAAACTGCCTACAAAAGAAATTGTTATCAAAACACATTTTGATGTTTCTGAATTTTTGAGATGGGGGTTGGTTTTTTTTTACATGGGAGTCCCCACTTATCAAGGCCCGGAGGCCACTCAGGGATAAAGGGTATTGCGTGTACAGTAACCAACGCGATAGTATTGTAGTAATCATTAGTATTTGAGATTTGATAGAATGTCTTACTTAAGGGGGCGGTTTGTCAGGAATTTGTTTCTGTTGGATTTGAAGACATCCAGGTTGTAGTCAGGTGGGAAACAGGCGAAATGAAGAGAGTTCCACAATCGTGCACTTCTGAGAAAAAAGCTCTGCTCATGGAATCTACGTTTGAATTTAGGCACAGATAAAGTGGGGGAAATTATTGACAGTGGTTTCAGCCAGACAGGTGTTTCTCGTGAAAGATTGGCGAGGGGGGAACGAGAAATTGGAGCTCAGACAAGCAGTTGCCATGGAAATAACGGTAAAACAAAGACAGGCTCGCAACGCCTCTTCTGTGGGAGAGAGGCTGCAGGGAAGAGAAAAGGGCACCCCCCACTAAACCAGGAAGTCTATTTTGTACTCTGTCAAGGCAGGATAACCTGTTTTTTAGCAGCTCCTGCACAGATGTGGCAGCAGTACTCCATCCTTGGACGTACTTGGCTGTTATACAGATAGAGAATTGCATCAGTAGTGAGATATCTTCTGAAGCGGTAGAAGGATCCCATCATTTTCCAGCGTCCTTGGCAACAAATTTGATGTAGGTGTTCCATTTCAGATCAGGAGTAAAGGTCAAACCCAGAAGCTTGTCAAAACATGGAGCCTCCCCAGGACGAGAGCCATCTATTTCAATTAATGCCAGATGGAGATCAGAGCGTTGATGATGTAAAGATAGAAGCTTGGTTTTCGAAGCATTAAAAGTGACCAGCCACCTCTTCCCCATTGTAACACGCGCTCAAGATCAGAGGAGAGAGAATTAGAGAGAACTTTGTCATTTTCAGCCTTTGATGCGTTGCCATGGATGGTCGTGTCATCAGCATAGATGTCAATGAATGATTTAAGTATGTGTTTTGGGAGATCATTGATGTAGATCAGGAAGAGAGTTGGGCCCAGGATAGACCCCTTGAGGGACTCCAGCATTAATACTGTGGGCCTCTGATTTTTGTCCATCGACCACTACTCTTATGAACTTATCAGAGAGAAATGATTTAATGATTGAGAAAACATTTCCAGTAATACCGTAGCTGGAATACTTGTGAAGTAGGCCCTTATGCCATACCTTATCGAAGGCCTTCGATATGTCAAGAGCAATTGCCCTGGAAAGGAAACCTTTGTCAATAGATTCACTAATCCTATGTGATATAACCGTTAGCACATCTGCTGTAGATCTTGCAGAGCGGAAACCATATTGCATGTCACTAAGAAGGTTGTTTATGCTGAGGTGGTTGACTACTCCTTTATTTAATATGGATTCCAACAACTTACTCATGACACACAGGAGCCTTATTAGCCTATACTGAGAGGGAGATGACTTTTCACCTGAATTCTTAAATACAGGGCATACTGATGAGGTTTTCCAGGGTGTTTGAAACCACTTATTCATATAAATAATACGAATAACCAATCCTCATCTTAAAAAATTTTGAGTATGATTTTCACAACGTTTCGGTCGATGTAACCTTCAACCAAATTTCCGAAATCGACAGAAACATCCCAGAGTTTGACACCTGAAGGAGGTCGGAGGTTACACCGATCGAAACGTTGTGAAAATTACACTCAAGATGAGAACAGTAGTCCGAATAATTCAAATAATACGAAAACACATTTTCTTTATCAGAAATATTTAAGTATTTTTATTTAAGTAGTTTTATTTAAGTATTTTTACATTATTTATTATATTTGTTCCTACCATAAACAAAAAAAAAACTTATTTATATCTACTTTTCAGGATTTACAAAATTATTTATATAATTAAGTCAATTTAGACAAGTTATTTTTTAAATCAATAAAACAAATAAATTGGGTAGGAAAAAATAATTATAAAATATTTTTTAAAAAGACATTAAAAGATTAACTGAATATAAACATAGGGAATTGTTACAGTATCATTTAAAAAGTAGAGATACGAAAGTGGGATAATTACTCAATTCGAAGATAATCATAAGAATAAAAATAAAATAAAATAATGGAAAGGAGGTGAGACCAACCACTGGATCCCTTAAAGTAACTATTATGAATATATTTATATATGTATAACAAATGTATTTTCCTTTCTGATGAGTAGGTATTTTTGAATATGTTTTAAATGATATAACATTTAAATGTGCCTAGATAGTTATGAAACAAATGTAACGCATAAGAAAATAAACAATATGATGGTCTTATTTTATATTTTGTTGTCTTTATTTTGCAACCCCATATAATAAATATATATCCACTTTTGAATAAATTAAAATTGTATTTCTCAACAAATATCTTAATTATATACAGATTACTAGATTTGATTTATTTATACGTGGCTTTTTTCCAAACTTTTTAAGCAAACATTAAATTAGGTCGCAATTTAATATGAAGTAAATAAAACTAGCTTATTATTATACCAAGAATATTTTTATTATAACAAGTCCTCTACGAACAAGAAAAATGGCCTCTATTACTAACACAAACGTCTGTATCAATTAGAGAATTAGACCCTCCTAATATATGAAATTATTATTATTTACTTTTTATTTAATTTTTCAGTTATTTTTAATTTAAATATGTATATTCTTATCTATATATTTTAATCTAAAACCCTAAAAAAATAAATATCTAAAATTGTAAGTTTCTTTAAAATCTCTGAAAGAAAAAAACACCTTAAAAAGAAAAAAAAATACCTTAAAACCTTCATATACCCGAAAATCCAAAAAATCTTTAAGAACTTTGAAAAAACGGTGACCTACAATTGAGCAAATGATTATAAATATTAAATCAAATTCTTATATAAATTTAACTCTGAACGTAAATTTAATCTTTCCTCTAATGTTCTTAAAATGAAATTGTCATATTAGGTGCCAAGAATATCAGTAAAATATGCTACAGATTTTATTAAACTAATAAATTCCTCGTATTTAATAAATTCAAATGATAAGTTTATCATGATTCGCATATTACCTAATTTGTAGCAAAACCCGTCATTAGGATTAATTCTACTTTTAAGTTAACAGAAAAATATATTTGATCATAATAAGATTTACTTTAGTGTAATTATCTTAGGGCGTATATCACTAAGATATTTTTTCTAAAATACACATAATTAATATAAGCTTAAATTACCACAGCATTATTTATATTGGTTTATAATAAGCTAGTATCTATCTCATTTTATGGAGGCGGTTTTGTATAATTTCTTGTCTTTTATTAAGCAAATTCTCATTAGATGTGAGTATATAGAAGAATTAAAACTCTCATAATTTCAGTTATATATCTATATATATATATATATATATGTGTGTGTGTGTGTGTGTGTGTGTTTGTGTGTGTGTCAGCTTTTTCTGATAAAGACCATTTTAATTCAGAATAGAAATAATTATAAGTAATTCTTTAACATATTTAGCTAAAGAAGTAGGATTTTATTCAATTTTAAAATATCACAAGTCGTTTCTGTATCACTTGATAACTGCAACATCTGCCCAGTGCAACGCATTCATTTGATGCCCGTTTATTAGATCGCTGATGGCTCTTCAACGCTGCTAAATTACATGGGGCGTTAAAAAATTAATTCATTATATTTTTAACTAAAAACAGTTTAAGAGCTATGAAGACGGTTGTGGGTCCAGTAAATCAAGCGACTTTTTGTACTCCAGAATTTATGTTTCTACATAGTCACCAGCATTCCAATACACTTTTACCAGAAAGAAAGTAGCGGCTGTTCAGAGTGGGCTTTCTTTCCATTTTTACCCCCAAACAAGGCACATTGCCACTTTGGTGTAGGCCCCCTATCAGGGACATAAGCTACAGGGGTACTATGTAGGGAGTTGAGCAGCAAGATGTCGGTTCACGTTACACTTGAACTTTTGCATGTCAGTACAGTTAGGGAATCAGGTACCCGGAAGGGAATTCCAAAGTCTAGCAGTTATGGGGAATAAACTACTGGAGTAGAAAGCTCTCTTACATCTAGCGATCTCTACTGTGTAGGAGTGAGATTTATCACCCAGATCTCTGTTGTCACTCTGAAATGGATGAACTCATCTCCTACCTTTGCTTACATCAACTGCATCGGCTATGTAAAGCATGGGGGAACTGAATCACGCGTCTCTGATTCGGAGATATGTTGGTGACAGGGGTTTCCTTCATTATCAATATCTACAACAGAGAGATGAAACTTTTAGATCAAAGACGCAGAAGTTACTTCATCAAAATAATGGAATTTTCAATACCCTCAGATCCATTCGGGTGAGATAATAAATAAAAACAAAGAAAGCATTACTCTTGGAACGCTTTTCGTACGACATACATTTGGGTAGGCCTGACACAAATGTCGCTCATTGGTTTAGTTCAAGCCAGAAGACACAAAACATGCACCATTTTGTCTTTGTCGTGCGTAGTTTAAATACACCAGCTGATTAACACACATTGAAGCATCCAGAGCATTACATGTTGTGATTTTGCGTCTATTTATTGAAAGAGAAATAATTGTATATAAGAATCACTTCACTAGAGTTTACTAACTTGGGTCCAGTTCGGAGATATAAAAGCAGTATGTTGAACTAGTTTATTTTAGCGGCCTATAGCGCAAATGTATTTAAAAGAAAATTCAGAATCTCTGATGTGCATTTTCTTCCCAATGTTGTGTTTTGGAGTTATCACACGGAGATATATTACAGTTCATATTTACATAAAAGTATCATATTTTATAAGAAGGAAAATTATATGAGGTACTTCATACCTTTTCTTTATCTATGAGTACTCCTGTTTTCGCTGCTGGGCTCTGTGATGAACCATGCAACGACCAACAGCCTAACCGATTAAGACACGTGTTTTTTCTTCATTCGTGAAAACACAGAACAACACTTTATATTTTTGAAATATAAATTTATTTCAGCTGTCTCAGTGGTCTTCACAAAGAGTCTGCTTACGTGTCTACATGCTTGTTTTTTCAGCCCCGCGTCCTGGCTTTTAAGCACGTCTGTTGACTTTCGTTACCAAACTAAAACTCCTTAATCTAATCCTCTTGACCTCTTGACCTTTCAGTTCCGTTATGTCATCATCAAAAGCACACGTCTCCTAACGTGTCCCCTCGGTCACATACGCATCTGTTGAAGGTTATTTTGTTTATTTAACTTTATTGTTTAATTTAGCTAATTTATGCAAACATCTTCAGGTAAACGATAAATAAATCCCAGTCTAAACTATTTTTACAATATCACTGGATAGATAGATAAATAGAAAGGTAGACAGATGGATGGATCGATAATAACTAATTCAACTTTTAACCATGTAATTATCTAACACCTAATATCTCCCTCTTTCTCTCTCTCTCTCTCTCTCTCTCTCTCTCTTGCACTCCCGTTCTGCCTGTGTCATCTTTTGTCCTTTAATTGAGTGTATATGTGAATATGTGTATCTATACTATTTTATTATGTGTATTTATAAATATATATTTTTTGTGTAAACCCGTATGCGTTTTGTTTGATATATGTCTGCGCTTTTTGTAATGTACGTGTGAACGTGTCTCTGTAGGTTTGTAAAGGTATGTTTTTGCCCTACGGTGATTTGTTTAATAAACATCAGTTGATGCTCCTCTGAACAGGATCGACTGGAAAGCAAAGTAACTTTATAGTTCAAACACTTTCGTTCAGAACAATACCACATAACCGCCTGATCACAACATTCAAAATAATCGTACGTCATGGGCCAATCATTAAGATTATATTCGCATGTAATTATGTGAGCATTGACTTTTCATATCGATTAAGATCTGTACATGTATATGATTCATTATGAATGTACTAAAAAATCAATAAAAAGAAAGTATTTATAAACAATCGGAGGAAAATAGTTAGCTATTGTGAACTTGGAATGGATAAAAATATATTATTTGAAGGTGACTGATTTAATTTTTTTTTTTTTAGTTCGGTGTTAAAAGTGCTACAATTTCATATCGATCACAATATACAGATGGACAAAAAAATAAATGTACTTTTAAAGAGGTTATATCTGTGTATACACGTATATATGTATATATATATATATATATATATATATATATATATATATATATATAGTTATCCACATACAGAACTATTTCGCTGTTTCACAGCTAATCAGTGCGACTAGACAGGCAACTGCTTCAATATAATATATATATATGTATATATATATATATATATATACTTATATATAAACTCTTAAAATACAATACTTCGATACTATATGCAAATGTGAACACTATCTATACATCCGTATATCAATCTACTATTATTAAAATTAAAAAAAAAAATGGGTGTCTGTATGAGCAGATTTTTACGAGAATTCACACGCGAATTCACACGAGAATTCACATGAGAATTTACTTGCAGTGTGTGGGAGTGTTCTTTCTTTCGGTCTCACCAATGTTAATACTTTTATGCAACCAAACATCACAAGTTTATTTGAGAAGTTTTATCACCGTACAAGCAGAAAGGCTCAACCTATGAAATAAACTGTAGATTTTTTTGTAAAACAGTAACGCCTTCTTCATGAATGTTTATTTGTAGAGCATAATTGAATCGTGATACTTGTTTTCTGCACGCTCACATTTAATTCAAGTGATTATGTAAAAATAATTTTATGAAATCAAGAGTTGATGCGTCGATAAGACAGGAACGCGATCGAAATGAATGTTTCTGTTTAAAACACATGAACCATGTTACGTGAGATTTACATTTTAAATGAAGCGATTATTTAC
>NC_136499.1:41521975-41651975 GCF_053919585.1 Euprymna scolopes
AGGAGAATGTAACTCTGAAAATAAATATAAGAATAATACATACAATGGACATACAACGACAACGTTTTTCTGGCGAATCACCTTGAATTTAAACTATACTATTGCTATATATCAACATTTATTAAAAGAACACAAGTGCCCCCCTCCAATCTTAGAAAAATCCTCGTCAACAACACAAAAATTATACAACGTGAACATAATATTTAAAGAATTAAAATTTTTTGAAGCGTCATATATTAGAACTCATTAACCTACTATAAATAATACTGCATTCGAGAAAAGCAGCTATGTGTTAATGTAATGGATGGTCTTTGCCAACAATGCTCACGAACTTGCTGATTTTAATACTCTAAATTTTAATCGACCTATATTTTAATCGATTTCTCATCGATTTTATATATTTTAACTTACAATAACCTAACGCGGTTTAATGTATGTTTTACTTTTCACTTTTTAATTTCCATTTTCGCTCCTTCGCACTTTTACTTCCTTAACACCTGAAGATGACGAATCGAAATCGCTCGTGACAGTAACAAATATGAAACCTTAATATTTTTGATTTTGATATAAAAAAGATTATATATATATATATATATATATATATATATATATATATATATATATATATATATATATATATATATTAGAAACCCGGGATACGGTTTCCCTAGGATACGGTTTTTTAAGGTTGTGTAATATATACTGTACTATATTTTGTTACTAATTTTCAATTCTGTATGCCGGGATTCTACTGCATATATATATATATATATATATATATATATATATGTATATATATATATGTATATATATATATATATATTATATATAATGGGTTAAGAAATTCAAACGAAAGAAAGATATATATTTAAATAAGGGAGTAGTCACCAACAATGTGTATTTTTTAACAATAATAATAAAATAATGTTAAAAAATACACATTGTTGGTGACTACTCCCTTATTTAAATATATATATATATAAAGTATATATATATATGTTTTGTATATAAAGTATCTCTCTCTCTCTCTATATATATATATATATATATATATATATATATATATATATATATATAATGAACTCATTTTTTCCTCTGTGATTTTGACCTTAATATGGTTAAAAATCAAGACATTTCATGCAAATGTAATATTAACAAACTGCAGCACAATATCTGAGGTGTGTTATAGGCATATTACCTCTCCTGTTCCTCGATAATCGTAGATTCCTATATTTTTTCTGTTGGGAGTTCAATGCAACAATCGGTTAAAGTCAATGGAACTAGTAAAATCTTTTCTCTCTAATAAATTCCTCCTTCCCCCTACCATTTACACCGTTTCCGGGATCGTTCACAAGGGGCACTTACGAAGGAACGCTGGTTTGGTTTTCTATACTTCGGAGTTGCTTAAAAAAACTGGAATGGAATTTTTACGTTCCTTTTCGTTCTATGATTTCTACTGGGTGAAACGCACCGTGGACTTAACCGAATCGAATTATTTATGTTATTTATGCCATTTTTTTTTTTTTTTTGCTTTTCGCTGAGTTTTCTGTTTTTGTTTTTCCGAACGCGTTCATAATTTTTCCCTTAGTTTTGCTTTTTGTTTTTCCGATTTCTTTTTTTAAAAAGTTTTACGTTTGTTCGCTGTTTTTTTTTTCTTTTTATTTTTTGGCTTTCCGATTTTTTACAGAAGTTTAACATCGTTTTTTTTATTATTTAAACAGGGTTATTACTTCGCTTATTTTTACTTAACCACCCTAACACACACACCTCCAAACACCCGGGCAACGCCGGGTACCCCCGCTAGTATATATATATGTATATATATATATATATATATATATATATAAAGTGTATATATGTATATATATATATATAAAGTATAAATAAATATATATATATATATAAAGTATAAATATATATATATAATATATATATATATATATATATATATATATATATATATATATATATATATATATAAATATATTGGGTAATATTTTTTTCTTGTGCATTTTACAAATCAAAAATCCAATTCAGAATCTAACGACTGCTGCATAGTAAAAGCAATTCTTCATAAAACAAAATTGACAAAAGCAAATATAATTTTGCATCGGTATGTGCGTGTGTATTTTAAATGTTGTCAATTCTTCTAAGATGTTGATAATTGAAAAGAAGAAAAAACATTGTCTCAATGCTAAATTTGGAGTTTTGTTGAAAAGCTTTAATTAAAGTAGGTGGTTGTTTTAAATTGGAAGAGATAAAAAAGAACGGAAAGTAAAATATCTTCACAATCTAAAAATTGAATAAATAAGTATTAAAATTTATCTAATATATAAAGGAAATCATTCTAATTCTACGAAAGTAGATATTACTAGAATGTTAATTGGCATATCCATATTTGAGTCTAAATAGTCAGTTTGTATTATTCTTGCATTCTGCATGTTCATTTCCAGAAAATAATATGTTATTCTTGAATTTCTCTTACAAAAACAAAACTATTGACACAAAGACTAGTGTTAGCTCGTAGGCATTTTCAGTTTATAGATAAGACAGTCCAAACCGCTAAAGAACTCGAGTCCTATCTTTGATGGGTAATTATATTTTTAACACATACATATTAGTTTGTCTAGTTTTAACATTACTTGAATATCATAAACATGAGTCAAATAGCTTTACGTATAACACCTAATTACGATTGTGTGTTTCAAATAATGTTAGAACTTGTATTTTTCGCCGTAGTCCTACCCCTGTTCTTATTTATCATCCTCTCTTATTATGAGAACTTCTTTTATTGGTTAATTATATATTTGGTAAACAAGCACACAAACGCACGCATGCATATATATATATATATATATATATATATATATATATATATATATATATATATATATATATATATATATATCAGGATTTACCAAGGATTTGGAACTACTCAATAATTACAACACACACACGCACACACACACGCACGCACGCACGCACACACACGCACACACACACACACACACACACACACACACACACACATATATATATATATATATATATATATATATATATATATATATATATATATAGGATTGAATAAAATTTGGTTAATAAGGACACGGAGTAAAACGTATAACGAAAAAATGCCACTTGCAATATAATTTGAACACAACATTATAATTGGGTGTAATATGTCAAACTAGTTTATCTATGTTTATGAATGGAACAAAAACAAATAATAATATTAAAGTAATCTCTGTGTAAAAACAAATGCAGGGATACCATATCGCAGCAATAGAACATTGGCTGGTAGAGATTGCGACTCTATTTATATCTATATTCTATTAACCCATCTTTTATTTAATTATTTCTTTATTAAAAAACAGTATTGTCTCACATACACTACATTTAATAAATAAGAAAAAGGTAATGCGTGAAACAAAAATTAAATAACGCCGGATTAGTACAGCTAATATGTAGATAATACCAAAACAACCATGTATATAGAATTCCACTAATAGTTTATTAGATGGATCCTCTAATTTTATATCGTTCTTTATATGTTCAAATATTTTTCGGAAATTTTTTAGGTGAGGATTGCATGATTTTTCACTTCATCGTTCTCATATTGAGTGTTATTCTCACATAGTTTCCGTCGAACGTTGTAATATGTATATTTATATATAGTAAGTTATAATATAATACACTGAATATTCCGCGTTTCATCCACTCTAGGGCTCTTCAGGCTTAGCGCGAATTTTGTGGTTGTCTGTCGTTTGTATATACGCACCTTCTATTGAAATTTTAGTTAGCCAATCAGCTTTCTAGTATCCACCGCGCCCTTCCTATCAGTCAATGAACATGCACTTACCGGAAAAAGGCCTACTTGACCTCTGGTTGACCTGTTCCTTTGTGTGTGCTCTATTTAGCCTGGATATCTAGTTTCTTGACCTGATTAAAATCTAGGTTAGTTTTTTTAATTTATTTATTTAAAAAAATTTTTATGTTAGTTTATATATATGTACATATATATATATATATATATATATATATATATATGTGGTAGTTTATGTATATTCATGCTTATTTAATTAATTTATTTGTTTATTTTCTATTTATGTTAGTTTATATATATATATATATATATATATATACATATATGTGTGGTAGTTTATGCATATTCATGCTTATTTAATTAATTTATTTGTTTATTTTCTATTGTTTTTTGGAGTTTTACAATTATTTTGTATCACTATCCTAGAGTAAATTTTATCCTGTGAACACAGTTGTTCGTTATTTCTCTTCTACAGTTTAATAGATGTTGGGGTTCTTTAAAGTACACTATAGCAAATTTTTCATGAAGGCATAATCTACATGGGTCGTCTAGATCTCTACATGTGGTAGCTTGTCTTATTATTTTCCATTCGACTACCGGCGAATGCCCGCTTTCCTTGAGTTCCCAGTATTTATTTGCTAGCATTGTTTTTATACGATGTTTTTTTTTTATTGTTGAATGTACTTTTGTGGTCATAGTATCGAGTTTTGAAATCTAAGGAAGTCATACCTACGTAATAGTTCTTGTTATTCGGGTTTTCTTTCGCAAATGTTGTGGCCTGGGAAACTACGCTTTTGGTTAGACATTTATTTTGAAGTTGGCAAAGTGTGCGGTGTCTACAGTTGCATTTATCTTCTCCGTTATTAGTATTTTTATTTTAGTTTCTAGTATGGTTGTTGCTGTCCGAGGTTGGTTTATTATTATTATTATTATTATTATTATTATTATTATTATTATTATTATTATTATTATTATTATTGGCTCACCTGGAGCTTTCACACGAGTCAGCAAACGATCTGATTGTAGATCTGTGGTGTTCTCTGGAAGCTGAGTGACAACAAGTCTCCCCAGACGTCCAGCTCTCTCCTCCTCCTTCGATAGCATTTGCAAATAAATTCGCATCATCGCAACAGCCGGTTACCATTGATTTCTCGCTGGCAGTGGCCATTGGTTTATACTGGAATTTGAGTGGCACTAAGCCTCCCCAATATCCCAGTTCTCTTCGCACTTGTCCAGCGGAGGTCGTCTGGCCAGTGCTCCCTCCTCGGTCTTTCCATCCTCCTTGACCCTTCTCAGCTCTTTGTTATCACTTTTTTTTGGGGGGGGCGGGAACGGTGGTGAAACAATGGAGAGATGCATGATGGGGGGAGTGTAGAACATGTAGATCTGGAACTTCGGTGTTCTTCATTCCCTGTAACGCTTCTTCGTTATATTGTCTTATGTTATTCTCCGCATTCAAGGGTTTTCCTTAATATTTCAGCCGTTTTCATTATCGTTAGGCGTTGTATTTTTGCAGCTTTCCTCTGATTCCAATTTTTGCCATTCTTTTTTCCATTTGGGGGGGGTTCCTAGTGCTTCTACTATTATCGGTACTATTTTGATTTTCTTCATCATCCAATTCCCCTTTAACTCTTTGGCTAGTTCTGTGTATTTGTTTCGTTTCTCTTTTTCTTTCATACTCACCCTGTGATCAGCTGGGACAGCAAAGTCTACGATTTGACAGAATTTCTCTTTCTTGTTAATTATTACGACATCTAGTCTTCTTGCTTGGATGGGTTTGTTCGTCTGTATGTCCATGTCCCATAGGATTTTGTGGTTCTCGTTATCGAGTGCTGTTGCGGGTTTATGCTTGTACCATTTGGCTGTACGCTCAAAATGCACAATTCCCAGTACGCTGCCCTCCCCAGTTGGTCATGCCTGTTTTTATATTCCTTTTGGGGCAGTTTGCGGCATTCACTTACTATATGGTTTATCGTTTCGTCTCTTTGTCCACAAAGTCTGCATTTGCTGTTTTCTTGTGTTTTATCGATCCTTGCTTTGATATGGTTGGTTCTTATCGAGTTATCTTGTGCTGCGGTTATTAGGGATTCAGTTTCTCGGTTTATATGTCCTTTTCCCATCCATGTCCAGGTGTTTTCGTTATTCTCATCTTTTGTCATTCTTACGAATCTTCCGTGAAGTTGTTTCTATTCCAATTTCTCTTTTCTCGTTTTGTCATTTGTCTCTCTGTTTTCTGTTTTGTTTGGGGGTTTTTTTTCAGCGTCTCTCACTACCATAATTATCCTTTCAGTGTTTTGCATTATGTATTTTTCTAGTTCTTTTTGTGTCCTTCACACAGTCTTCTACAGAGATCAATCCTCTCCCGCCGTCTTTCCTTTTCACGTAGAGTCTATCAGTATCATCCTTTTAGTGTAGTGCATTATGCATGGTCATGAGATTCCTGGTATTTTGGTCGAGCTGTCTCAGTTCTTCTTTTGTCCATCCTATAAACGGTTCAGAGTACCTCACTAGTAACACTGCCCATGTATTTATACCTTTTATTAGGTTTCTGCTATATAATTTAATTTCCATGAGTTTACTTGTTCTCCTGAGGTATTCTTTTCCAATTTTCTCTTTCATTTCTGTTGTTCTGATGGTGTCCGCTTCCAGAATTCCCAAGTATTTATAGTCGTCTTGTTCCCCTAGTGCCCTCATTTCTGTTTGGTTGGGTAGTTCCATGCCTTCTGTCCTTTCCATTTTCCCCTTTTTCATAACTAGTAGTGCGCACTTTTCCATTATTATTTCTGTTAGTGTTAGTTTTATTTTTTGTCATGGAGTCTACTTTTTTATTGTTTATTTTGTTGTTGTTTGCATTATTTTTATTTAATATTTTGTTATTATGTGCTTTAATTATCATCTCTAAATTTTCGCAGCAGCTGTAAGATAACTTTAAGGTATTTTTATTGAAAATTTTGTGTAGGGGTTGGTTGCGGGAAAGTGTTTTTCAACAAGATCTAAAAATTTCTTGCCAAGTTTTGTTTTTAACGTTTGATAGTATGGGGCCGAATATCAAATTATTGTTCTTTTCTTCTATTTTTAATTTTATTATAGTTATTGGTGTTTTGTTGCTTATATTTGATATCGATATTTTTGTATCCACTTAGGAATCTGTTTTATAATTGATGGTGGGTGATTGGACTTAGGGTTTACGTATATTGGAGTAGCGTTATCTTTTTAGTGTGCATATGTGTTTTTATCTAAATTTAACGTGACGTCCAGAAAGTGTGTTATTTTTATGTTAGCTGATACGTCTGCTTTTATGCCTAATATTTCCATTTCCTTGTGTACGATTTTCTTAAAGTTATATCCCTTGACTTTGTTGGAGTCTTTTTATTATAGCTAGTCCACCATCTCTATATAGGCCGATATCCGTAGTATCAAATATGCTTGTGAGGGTATATAGAATGAATAATCCCACAAGATATGATGCCTCTGCAGAATCCCTGGCACCCATCGCCAAATCAAACGAATTTGTCATTTTAGTTTTTATCCATTGGTTATTGTTATTTATTAGAACTGATTTTCTACATTTTTTAATGATGTTGATTTCTTCCGAGTATATATCAGTGTATGCCTCGGCAAATTCTAGGGCAATGTTAAAAAGTTCTTCGGATATCGAGGGATAGAAGTCTAGACGAGAAGGAATATTGAAAAACTGTATTTTTATTCTGAAATTTATTATTTGAATATATTTAAATATACCATTTATAAACATTTCAGCAATCATTCTTTTTTTCTCTGACACTGTTGAGAAACATTATATTTAAATCAATAATTGAAATCGATTATTTTTTGTATTCTTATCATCTGTCATTTGTATTGATAGTTAATATATTTACTTCAAATATTGAATAGGTTACACGTTTCGATGTTAGACTTAAATATGCATGTATTTTTCCAGTTCTACCTATTTGTACGGTATTTTATGATAATGGTCCAATAATTAATTAAATATCACCAGCAAATAGTTCCAATATCAACTAAACTATTTCTAGATATAAAGCATGACATGGACGCTAAAATTAGGTAAGGGCAAAAGTTTTTGAAGATTTGAAATTCTATCTTGAAAATTAAAGTGTGTGTGTGTGTGTGTGTGTATTTTAAACCTTTTTTATATCAGTAACGACCTTTCCTCTCTATAACTTGATTTCATCTGTCCACGAGCCTATAAATTACTCACTTGAAAATTTATTCATATTTTCATGTGGATTATGAATCTGACTCATGTTGTATTTACTTCCGTGGTGAATCTAAATGGCTTTGTAATTTTGGGCTGATAGTCTGAGAGAACTATGTCAAGAGGATATGCAGAATAGGGCAAAGCTTGCCAACCAAATTCTCATAGAATATTATTGCTTAGTAGTGTTGTGTGAAAACGAGCTTTCTGTTGAGTAAAAATAACTCGTTTCCGTGTCGACGTAAGAATATTGCAGAAAAATAAGAATGGTGTTTCAATAATCTGAAAGAAAAAGTTATAAATTAATCATGGTGATATGTTTAAGTAATAACAAGTTGCAAGAATTAAATTAACATGGTTTAAAATGTATTTTCATACAAACCGGTAAAACTTATGCACCGACCTAATACTAAATGCTGGTTAAAAGCAGGGAGCATATTGCGTGATTCATAATTACAGTTACCAACTTTAACCTCCATTGTAAACTGGTTTGAAATCAATATGCAATAATCTGCACGAGGATGCATTTTATACTTTATTTATTTTTCAAAGAATAAGTCGACGATAGGAAAGATCCGTTTAAGATCTCCTCAAGCTAATTATGTAAAATTCGGTGACGTTTCTTTTGAAGCTATTGTTGATGATCTAGATATCTGTTTGCAGGAGAAGTCAATTCTTATTTGAAAGATTTAATAAAGATCGACAATGCATATTTTTCACAAAACACTTTCGTAGAATTTCAACTTCGACGTTACGGTCTTACATTGTTATGTTATCATGAAAATTCGAGTAACGGACATAACATTCTGCAGGGATTATTATCGATTATAAATCATTAACGCTGATACTTAACATTTGAAATACAAACAATGCATCATGAACGGCGCTAAATGATAACTACCAGAGAAGCAATAGCAGGGCTAAATACTCTAATACGAATAACGCGGCGCAAATTTGGCCGAATGTAGCGAAAGGAACAGTACACAATAACAAATTAAATACAGCAAAATTAGAAGACTTGTATTAACTAAGCTTAATATCGCAAAACTACTTCAACAGCATTAACGGGGCTATATACAAAGGCCGTTCCAAAAGCAATGCATCCTATTTTTAACTCAAAACGTTATAGAGCTACGAAAGCAGGAGAGGTACCATTAAAACAAGCGACCTTTTGTACGCCAGAATTTATTATTCTACATGGTCATCATTATTCTCAATCCGATTGGGACGGTGGCTGGACATGGGCGTCCGGAGCGCAATTTGTCATTCAGATCTCTGTCACAACACTCAAATTGATGAACCCTTCTTTTAACTGTGCTGAAATTAGCTGCATCGGTTTTGTAAACATTGAACAGGCGCCGGTGAATGTTGGACGATTCATATTTTCTACATTGAGGAATTTAATGACGCATCTCTGCTCCTGATGCACGTTCTTGATCGGGGCTCCTTTCTTAGAATTACGCACCGTCAATATCTGCAACATAGAGATCATACTACCAGGTCATAAATACATAAGTCCCGTCAACATTACAATAGAATTTGACCTTCCTCTTATCAATTGGAGCGGAATAAAAAAAGTACTTATTTAAATGGCTCGATAGGCTGTTAAATATAGAGAGTGATTAAAAATAAAATAAAAATTCAGTGTTATAGTTTAACAACTCACTCTATGGGCTAAAACAAAGTGGTAGAAATTGCAATCAAATATTTCATAATTATTTTATTGAACAACAATTAAAACAATGCCTAGTGGATCCCTGTTCGTGCACAAATATTTAAGCAATAGATTACTGATTTTAGTCTTGTAGAGTGATGATATTTTAATCGAATCAAAACGTGGCACATTATTAATAGATGTTAAGAATGGATTAAATCAGAAAACGCAAATTTGTTCAGATGTCATGGTTTCTGGGTATACGATTTACTTATAAAAAAAAAAAAGAAATAAAATGAATCAATCAAGATATATTCACAAAATCCTATCAAAGATTGGAATGCAAGATTTTAAGAAACGCGCTATATAGGTTGCAAATGATATAAATAAAAATACGGACGCAGAATCTGAAATAATTGACGGTGAAGTATAGGAAGCCTTATATATTTAATGGCAGCCACAATGCCCGAAATCTGTTACGCAGTAACAAATCTATCATAAAATTATCAAACCAACATTTAAGAAGTTAAACAGGGCTAAAAAACATACTTCGTTATATTAAAGAGACTATGGAACGATCATTAGTATTTTGAAAATCTACACATCTAAAATTGAATTGGTTTTCGAATTCAGATTAAGGACACAATGAAGATCAAAAAGTTTAATTAGATACTGTTTAATTTTATCAAAAATGGTCCTCTTATTTAATTTCAGTAGATTATTGCACTTTCTAAAAGCCGTATTTGTAGCGTTCTTACATTCTGCTGAAAAGGTTCAATTTATAAAGACCATTTCAATGACTATTTAAAAAAACAGAATTAACTAAAATAAAAACGCATTAATTGGGAAAACACAGCAAGCGTATTTTTAGCACAAAATCCACAAATATCTATACCTATATATATTAAATGTCACTGAAGTAAAAATGGATTCATCATTGCAAATTATGAAGAATCGGGACAAAATATAGCCGATATATTTACAAAGCATGCAACAAAAATCAAGCTAAAACGTTTGGTTCCTAAACTTGTTGGGGTTAGACTTAAATAAGTTTATATTCAGAAACCTACGCGAGAAGGTGAATTCACAGTAACTGGTAACAGAAAATGAATAATTGTCCCTGAGTAAGACATAAAACTGTACCAAATTTTTCTTCTTGACACATTTTTATTAGCAGACTAAATACGTAACAAATGTAATTGAAACTAATATCAATAAATCGTTTAATATATACTTTGATTAATATTTATATGAAAACGTTAAGGCAAAAAAGGGTGATTAACACAACTTTAATTGTGTGTGTGTGTGTATATATATATATATATATATATATATATATATATATATATATATATATATATATTAGTGATTGGGACAATTCAAAACTTTTTCCTGTTTCCGATACAATTACCGATTCCGTTCTAAATTTTCGATTCCGATACGATTGCTGATTCCGATTCTTTTAAAATTCGTAAATATTTAATTAGAGATTTGTTGTTGTCTTTTTTTTTTTTTAAATTAAGCACCGTTAATTTCTGCGTATATGTTTTTTCTCAAATATTTTCCTTGCAGTTGATTGAAAATTGTTCATCTTGATTTAAAAAACAAACAAACCCAGATTGTATTAGTCCGTCGTTAGTGTACAACATGTTACTTGAAAGTTTTCATAAACAGTAAATAGGCGATGATTGGACGACAAAATGAGAAAACGGTGAAAAAAACAAAATATTTAACAACGCCCCTACCATTGTTATAAACGAATTTCTAAATAATAATGTTACTATTTAGAAAAACATTTTTTTTCACATGGTGGTCACCACTTATCAAGGCCCAGAAGCCACTCGGGGATAAGGGTTATTGTGTGTAAAGTAATCAATGTGATAGTATCGTAGTAATCCTTAGCATTGGGGATTTGATAAAGTGTCATTACTTAAGGAGCGGTTCATCAGGAATTTGTTTGTGTTGGACTTGAAGACATCCAAGTCGGGGGGGGGACAGGCAAACGGCAGCGAGTTTCACAGGCGTGCAGTTCTAAAAAAGAAGATTTTTTCATGGAATCTACGTTTTGATTTAGGCAGGGATAAAGAGTGGGGAAAATTATTGACATTGGTTTCAGCTAGTCGAGTGTTTTTTCGTGAAATATTAGCGAGGAGGAACCAGAGAATGGAGCTCAGACGAGCACTTGCCATGGAAATAACGATAAAACAGAGACAGGCTCGCAACGTCTCTTCTGTGGGAAAGAGATTGCAGGGAAGAGAAAAGGGCACCCCCCAATAAGCCACGAAGTCTATTTTATACTCTGTCAAGGCAGGATAGGCTGTTTTAGCAGCTCCTGCCCTGATGTGGCAGCAGTATTCCATCCTTGGGCGTACTTGGCTTTTATATAGATAGAGAATTGCATCATTAGTGAGATATCTTCTGGAGCGGTAGAAGGATCCCAGCATTTTCCCAGTGGCCTTGGTCACAGACTTGATATATGTGTTCCATTTCAGATCAGGCGTAAAGGTCAAACACAGAAGCTTATCAAAACATGGGGCCTCCCCTAGACGAGAGTCATTCATTTCAATCGATGCCAGATGGGGATCAGAGCGTTTATGATGAAATGATAGGGGCTTGGTCTTAGATGTATTAAAAGCAACCAGCCACCTCTTCCCCCACTGTACCACGCGCTCAAAATCTGAGGAGAGAGAATCAAAGAGAACATTGTCATTTACGGCCTTTGATGTGTTGCCATAGATTTTAACATGGAGAAGGCGTAGGCTATGTTAACTATTCAGTGTTGTCGCTATATTAATGAAGTGATTTTTTTTAAATTATAATAAATTGGTGGGTTATTAAATTGATTTGCTTTGCTGTAAAAAAAATAATCAAAAATGAGATGCAAATAATAATAATAATAATAATAAGAAGAAGAAGAAGAAGAAGAAGAAGAAGAAGAATGGAAACAGATTAAGTATTAAGGAAACCCCTTGAATGCGGGCACTAATACATATTAGCTAGATGTACAGGCCAGAAAAAACTTCTGCAGAGACAAAATATGAAGACGCGTTACATGGAACCAAGAACATTGAAGCTGCACATCTATAAGTTCTCTATCCCCTCCCTTGCCCCCTCCAATTGCTCCCCCACTCACAGAAAATAATAATGCCAAATAATCGAAAAGGGTTAGGGGGAGGAAAAACCGAGGAGATAGCGCTGACAAAACCTCCACTGGATAATAGCGAAGAAAACTGGGACCTTGGGGAACTTATTGCCACTTAAATTCTAGTGGAGAGTAATGGCCGCTGCCAGCGAGAAATCAATGGTAAGAGATTGTTGCGATAACGCAAATTCATTTGCAAATGTTATCGAAGGAGATGGGGAGTACTGGAAACATGGGAGAGACTTGTCAGTCAGCTACTAGAGAACACCACAGGCGTTTTTAAAGGAGAGACATTTGACGACGTGTGTGAAAGCTCCTTGTGTGCCAATAATAATAATAATAATAATAATAATAATAATAATAATAACAATAACAATAACAATAATAACAATAACAATAACAATAACAATAACAATAATAATAATAATAGTGAATTTGTATTAACACTGTTATCTAAATCATTCCAAAATTAAATATTACTTCTATAGGTGATTATGCTTGAAACCCTTAAAAACACTTGATGGAAAGAAACAATCATTTTAGTATTTAGAAGAATCTCAGTTTCGAATATAAAATTAACGAAAAATAAATGTCTGGCTCATTCTAATTCTTTATGGATGTTAACTAAATTCTTCCCCATTTACTAAGTTCGATTGGAAACGTCGTAAAATCATGCGTAATCACTTAAAATAATAGACATCTCTCCCAAATAAACGCGCATAATTTATCTCTAATAATAATAAAAAAAATATTTTGTTTTTGGTTAACTAGCCCTAACACATTAGAATGTTTCGGGGAAAAAGACGCTTATTTTACGTTAGATGTATGTGTGAAACTGATCCTGCACTTTAAATTCCTAAATAAATCGTTTTATGTATATTTTTATAATTATGAGTGTTTATAGGTAATGTTTTTATTTAATTTTTAACAGCTACGTGTAAAACGCTACATGTAAATACTTTATTCTCATGAAATTATCGGTGTTTTTTCTTCCGTTTTCATTTTTCGCCAATCGCAGTTATAACTTTTTGTTGCGAAAATGAAATTTCGATTCTCCATTTTTTAGGCCATTGCAAGTAAACAATCTGAAAAACAGTTCCGCATATAAATTTAAAGTGAAATGATCACCTATTTCGAACCAGGCATTGTTTTTAGAACAGGTCAAAGATTTTGATTGTTTTTAATTTTGGCCATGTTCATGTTCCTGGACAAACTGTAGTATGAAATATGTCATTGTCAAAAGTTATAAAAGACACTACCTCTTCCTATTACTAACCCTAAGTCCGGGTAATAATACGGAAAATTAAGTGACTACTTGTGGCTTTATGATTTTGTCGATTAGTCTTGGGGGTCAGTTGTATAAAAAAAAAAAATTAATTGAGTGCTTTAAAACAGCTAAAATGGTCCGGAAACGAGTGATCATTTTACGTTGTATTTACGAATTCAGGAAAATTGGGCAACGAAAAGGGCAACAGAAGAAAGAGCAACGGAAAAAGGGGCATTTTGGCCAACTAGGTAAAAAAGGCAATTATTGAATAGATATCGATTTAAAGCACATTTTAGAACAGCCCTTGCTGAGGATATTGCTTTAAGAAGATAGGGGCCAAACCCTTATTCCTCATTCTATTTTTTTTATATAAATATGCTAATTGTTCTGTTTTGTGTTCGAGAATTCGAAGATTTTTTGAGCTCGATCCTCTGCACAGAATTTCGGTCGGAGGTTACATCGATCGAAACGTTAACAACACGTAGTATTTGCTCTGGTGCTACATTCACCATTCTCTCCTCGTTTAATGAAGAAGAAATCCTTCTAGACTAAACCAATTTTTATTTTTCTTCCAACCCAGGGTGCCCCTTTTTTGGAGCTAGATATAACCCCCCATTGAAAAACGACCTTGTGTCTAACTTTACCCTTTAGGAGAGGCAAGTAAATAGGAACACTCAACATGATAACAGTAGTACGAAGCCTGTTCATAATCGATTTCATTTGGTTTTAAAGAACCCTTTATATTTTAAGATATTTTTTAAATATACTTTTTTTTAGGGGGGGGGTTAGCCGCTCTTTAAAAAAGACTGTTGAACAATGAACTAGTTTTAATCGATATTTATTCAATAATTGCCTTAAATTTATACACGCTACTAACTCTCCCTCCTAAATCCTAAAATAATTTTGTTTTTGGTGGGTTCACAAATATCTCCCCCAAAAGAAGATTATCATTGGGAGTGTACTTTTAAATGTAGATATATATATATATATATATTTTTAATTTGACAAACTTTTAATGTTTTCTCTTTTATGTATTTTATCAAAGACTGATAAATTTATTGTTAGACAGATTTAACTTTTTCGAAAGATACAATGAAACACTAACAATTTCAGAAGACACGATGGTCAGACAAAGCGGTTCCAAGAAAATCAAACTTGCTCATCCGTTTGAAATCGTTTAACTGTGAACTCTCTGAAACACTGTGAACTTTCTGAGAATCGTCATCTAGATTTCCGGCAAGTAGATGTAAGTCTATGCATAAGTAAATGATACAGACAGAATCAAAGGAAATTTGATGCTAAAAGTTTTTCACACGGAAGCATGAAAATTCACAAATTCATTTAAAATTCTATTAAAAGCTAGGCTTTTTCACAACGTTTTGTCCATTCCTTCTTATAATTGTTAATGCAGAGTGAGAGAGAGCAGACAAAAACCTATCGGACAAAACCCAACTTGACAAAAGCATAAACCCTCAAAATAAATACATAAAAGATAAAAAAAAAACACTTTTTGTATTCTATTTTTATTTAATTAGCAATAATGTTTTATATTATTTTTCTTAACGAAATATTTAATTTAAAAATTTTTCGATAACTTGTAAACAAACTGCATTCTTGTAGATGTTACCTAGTGAATTTTCGCAAAGTTTCAAGGCGTGTTATGTTTATTTTACGCAAATAAAACATACGTCTTATTTGGATGTTATTATAATCTATAGAGTTTAATTTTATTATTAGTTTAAAAACAATATTAATCATCAAGCCATGGAAAATTAATTTGAAATATATTAATAGAATCATTTTTGGAATCGGAAATCAGGCCCAAATTTTTCTGATTTCAATACCCCCTAGGAGTTCCGATTTTTTGATTCCCAATTCCAATTAATCGTCCCAATATTGATATGTACACATAAATGCATATTTGCATACATATATGTATATATATGCATATATATATATATATGTATATATATATATATATACAATTAAACGTGGTTAATAACCGTTACATATATATGTGTGTGTATGTTTGTGCATGTATATATATGTGTGTGTGTGTGTGTGTGTGTGCATACGTATACGTTTATATATATATATACACACACACATATATATATATAATTTTCAAAATGCGAACGTTCATATAATTATTTTCACCCGATAGCAACGTCGCAGCACACAAAAGCCATGATATCCATCAAACCAGAACTCCAAGACTCGAGTGACAAAGTGCTCAAGTGGCAAAGTACTCGGTTCGCATGTAAGAGATTCAGAAGAGTTTAAAACTTGTTATAAATACATGCTCAATTTAAAGAAACAGAATATTCTGTTTTATTGTCTCAATTGAGCGGGTTTTGGGGCCACATGTTATAATGAGAGTGTTTTTTAAAAGAAATCTCAAGCGCTTTTATTCTGAACAAAGGTTATCAACAGTTGCTGTTGTTGCTGGTATAGATGCACAGGCACATTAGATTCTATTGTTTATATAAACAGTACGAATTCCATTCTTCTTAGCGCATAACGATGACCTAATGGATAGACCGCTGAAAATAGGACTTAGTTTCTATAGCAGTCAAAAGCACTTCCTGGCCAAACGACCTCATAATCTGTGATAGAGCGAAACAATTTGCATATATATATATATATATATATATATATTGTCACATAATCGCCGCGTTAGACTATGTGTTTTAGAGAAAAAAGTTTTGTTTTGTTTTTTTTGCCGACGGAAGATGTATTTTGATTTTTTTTTTTTTAATTATCGCCGAGACAAGAGAAATTATAAAGAAAGAAAGTTCGAATTTGTAGCGATGTAAATAGAAGGCGCAGGAAGAAAGAGAGAGGATGAGAGAGAGCCGAAGAAAAGGCTTAACATGTCTTAACACTCTCTACACCTCGTAAGGATGTCAGCGATCTGATGAGGTCACGGGGTAGTTACGCACTGCCTGACCATATTGGTTCCGGGATGATTACCCAAAAAAATGTGCAAAGAAAAAAAAAGAGAGGCAAGCAACATACAGATGCAAAAAGAAGAAAAGAGTAAAAGGAAAAAGAATGAAAAGGAAATACATTGTTGATTAGACGATGAAATCCTGTTTCGGGTAATCAACAAGAATGGAGCTAAGGATACGGAATAACACCGTTGAAAAACTAATCTGAGCAAACTTGTTTACCATGGCAAAAGGAGAGGTGCAGATAAGAAAGGATATTAACGAAACAATCTAAAAACAACAAAAAAAAATGAATTGCAGAACTTATAAGTCAACATTTAAGTGAATCTCGATAAAGATTATGTTGTCGGAAAAACTTTTTTCGTCGAAATACATTTCACTTGTGAACTGGAGAGACGATGTGTTCGTATGTGTGTATGTGTGTGTGTGCGTGTACGTGTGTGCGTGTAAGTGTGTGCGTGGGAAATATTTGTATTTTTTAGTGTAGTTTGTTTAATAAAATAGACATCATCTGTTTATTCTTCTTAAACATCTATTAAATATTACTAAGTTAGTGTTAAGAACAATATTACATTTCAAAAACACTCGGTCCTTTATTTGGCGTTTTTTCTCCCAATTTCATGAAAATTGGTGTCGTGCTCCTGGTCATTTATGAAGCCTGCAAAGTACTGAAGGCATACATAAGAAGGAACTTCTTTTCATATCGATTGACCGAAAACAAAAAGAGCTACACCCGCATATAATTAATTATAGCAAATATCGCGAATTTTGCTTTTTTGAAAATGTTTCGCTTAAAAGAATTGTATTTAGCCTTTTTAAAAGTGTATCTAAGGAAAGAACAAGCGTTCTTTCCTTAGCTACGCTTTTAAAAAGGCTAAATACAATTGTTTAAAGCCAAACTTTTTCAAAAAGCAAAATTCGTATAAAAAAGGCTAATCTGACAATCCTCGACAAGAATATAAAAGTGACCTCCCTTTAACGGCAATCTTGGACAAGAATATAAGAGTGGCGTGCCTTAGATGTAGCTTCGTTTTCGAATATTAATATAATAGTATATGGTCATTGTTTTAATTGTGTAAGAAAGGTATTAGTAATTTCGACATGCAATGGTTCCTCACCGGAGAAAATGTCAGCAAAAAGTCACGTAAAAAATGAAATATTCAAAAAAAAACAGAGCAAAAAAGAACATTGTCTGCCGAGAATGTTTGAATGAAAGAGATAATTAAAGATTGTCCTTAACAATGTGATTTTGATCTTTGTATTTAACTATGTAGCACAATATTACTTTCTGAGTATTTATCAGTACTTAAACCCATTTGGGTCATATCTAGATTTAATTTAAAATAGACACTATTTTCATAAAAATATTAAGAAACTCATTTGCTGCGTGTCATTAGTTTTTATGTACAAAAACCCTATTTTTTGGCAATCCAGAAACTCACAGCTTCATCAAAAGATAATTGTTGATTCAACAAATTATCCATTCCCTTGAATTTTCACGGATTCTGCTAGTATTAAATAATAAAAAAATATATTCATGTGGCTTTCAAATTCTTAGCACATCGTATATTAAAATTAATATCAATATTTTTAGAAACTTTTCACATCATATAATTTTATAAAATAGAGATTAATGAAACATTAGCTTAACCAATTAGTTATCATTTTTTTAAAATAATTTGGTTTCATTAATAGTTAAATGCGTAAATGTCCCTGTAATAATTAATTGGTCGAACAGTGCCGAGAAAAGGGATGGAGCATTCATCATGACTCTAGTGTAAGACAGTATGTAGAGCATTAAAAAATCAGGTATAGTAGTAGCAGCTAGTGCTTTATAGAAAGTAATAAATGAACTGCTAGCTCTATTTAAACGAATTTAGCTAAAAGAATGAGACGCTGTGAAAATAATTTAGTAAGAAAATTGGACGAAGGACGAACTCAAAGGTGTTTGTATACATTCACGACTAGACCTTTACTTAGGTTTACTAGCTGATGGCTGCTAAAGTGTTGTTAAAAAGAAATTCCTAAGATTAACAGAACATGTATTTTTTTGTTTGTCTTTACTTTGTATACCCACCACTTATCAAGGTCCGGGGGCCACTAAAGGATAAGAGTTCATGGGTTTCGTAATAGAAATTTGATAATAATTTATTTTATAAGAAGAATCTGCTAAAGTTGAACTTCAAGACAACTATGTCATAAGCATCCAGGAAGAAGCCCCTGGTATTATGTTCCACAGTAGAGCAGCTGTAGGAAAAAATCTCTGCTCTTGAAATTTTCGCTTAGATTTAGGCAGGGACAGAGAATAATAGAAATTGCTGATAGTTATTGTTGCTTGTCGAGTGTTTACCGCAAAAAAAAAACTTACAAGGAAGCTCAATCGATCACCTGACATTAAAATATCGATAGAGCAGAGAGAGGCTGGTAATATCTCTTCTATGAGACAGAGGCTGCAGAGAAGAGAAAGACACATCACTCATGAATAGGTTTTGTACCCTGTCGAGACAGGAGAGGACGGTCTTAGTAGCTCCTCCCCAGATGTGGCAACAGCAGCCCATCCTAGGACGTAATTAGACGTAATAGATTGCAGCACCAGTGAGATATATACGAGAGCGGTACAATGGTCCCACAAGAGAATAATTTGGTTTTAGATGTATTAAAATTAACTAGCCATATTTTCCTCATTGCATCACGTGCTTAAGCCTTACAGTATCGATATACTGTACGATGCAGAAGTAAATTTGAGGAGTTATTACATTTTGTATTTATTTTAATTGCGACAACCGAGTGATCGGAAAGTCCAAGTGAAGACAGTGCAGAGGATGAGTACAGTTCCCAGCAAGTTGTAAGATTAAGCTCTAGGAAACTTGCATTCTGTCCGTCAGTGTCGGGCACGTGGGTGAGTTCGTGAATAATTTGTTTTAGGTTTGGAGAAGTTATTCATAACAGAAGTCATAATATTTATTATCTGTCTTGAGTGGACTAGCCATTCAACACTGTGAACATTGAAATCTTCGCAGACGCGAATGTAAGCCAAGAGATGAACGGACAGGATGTGGTTAATTTTCTCAGTGATACTCTCAATGAATGTGACTCTGCTGTCGTGTGAGCGATAGAGATTACATTTGAACGCGGTCCTGTAAGTAGTACTTGAAAGAACATGTAAGGTAATTCAGGATCTCCGCTAGCGATGCCCCTACTACATGGAAAGACATCTCTAATATAGCCACATAGTTCATGACCATGACAATTTTGGGGTTCTGGTTTTGATGTCAAGTCTAAGTATCCTTTCTCGCGAGCTCATCTAGGGAAACTCTGTTCAATGCTAGTTTTGCACAGGAGGAATAAGTCAGATTTGGACATCTGTAATTGGATTTCAACCGCTGGAAAGTTATAACCTTTGATGTTGAGGAAGGAAACGTGGTGGGGGGGTCTATATTGGAAATTGTTCACAGTTTAATCCTGTATTGTTTCTTGAGAATTTTCATGTTGGAATATGAAGATATGTGGGAGAGCTTGGCAGAGTGAGTTAAAGCAGGGTGGAGAGAGAAAGAAAAGTTTTTTCTGGTAATGTCGGCACATGTAATTGATAACTTTTTATTAGTATTTTGTCCAAACGATCTGTCACATCAAGGTCGGTGTTACTCTGAGTAAATATGATGCGAACGCCGAAATCGGCAATGAGGGTCGTGCACAACTGAAAATCTGAAGAATGTATTTCACAATACATTTCTTATTTAAAAATTATAATTCGGTACAAATATAACATCATAGTTTAGAAAGAAATGAAACAAAAATGAAAGTAAACAAATTCCAGGCAACCGCCAAGTATATACAACTAGTAATATATTTTCCATTTTCTGAGCCTTGTACTCTAATGGATACCTGCATGCACGTGAAGAGTTCCTATACAAACCGCGATATATTTGTAACAAAACGCGGACCCGTGTATTGCGACTGTATTTAAAAATGCCGAATAGTGTGTGAAGTGACGTCAAATTAAGGAAAAAGACTATAAAACGCACGTGTGCACATACAGACGAGGACGTTTTAAAGGACAGTGAAGGAGCACGAACACATTTTATTCAGGAATTTCCCCGGAAATAAATGTGGTTGTTACAACGGAAAAAGTAGGTCGAGTTATTATTGGTATTCTTTTCTTTGCAACGTGCTCTGCTACAACGTGTTGGGTCCTGAGTGACTACATTAAGCGTGCGTAAACCAGTGTGACGTTACATATCCAGTTTATTTAAATTGAGAAATTAAACGTTAACAGAATAGATACATGACATCTAAGCTTCGACTAAAAGATTATCTTAATTAGATGCAAATAAAATCATGCCGATATTATGTTATATTATATTGTATTATATTATATTATATTGTATTGTATTATATTATATTATATTGTATTGTATTATATTATATTATATTATATTATATTGTATTATATTATATTATATTATATCATATTGTATTGTATTATATTATATTGTATTATATTATATTGTATTATATTATATTATATTATATTATATTATATTGTATTATATTATATTGTATTATATTATATTACATTACATTATATTATATTATATTGTAATATATTATATTGTATTACATTATATTATATTATATTGTATTGTATTATATTACATTATATTATATTATATTGTATTATATTACATTATATTATATTATATTGTATTATATTATATTGTATTATATTATATTATATTGTATTATATTATATTGTATTATATTATATTATATTATATTATATTATATTGTATTATATTGTATTATATTTTATTGTATTATATTATATTGTATTATATTATATTATATTATATTATATTGTATTATATTATATTGTATTATATTATATTACATTACATTATATTATATTATATTGTAATATATTATATTGTATTACATTATATTATATTATATTATATTGTATTATATTACATTATATTATATTATATTGTATTATATTATATTGTATTATATTATATTATATTGTATTATATTATATTGTATTATATTATATTATATTGTATTATATTATATTGTATTATATTATATTATATTGTATTATATTATATTGTATTATATTATATTGTATTATATTATATTATATTATATTATATTGTATTATATTATATTATATTGTATCATATTACATTGTATTATATTATATTATATTGTATTATATTATATTGTATTATATTATATTATATTATATTGTATTATATTATATTATATTATATTATATTATATTGTATTATATTATATTGTATTATATTATATTGTATTATATTATATTATATTATATTGTAATATATTGTATTATATTATATTGTATTATATTATATTGTATTGTATTATATCATATTATATTATATTATATTGTATCATATTACATTGTATTATATTATATTATATTGTATTATATTATATTATATCATATTATATTATATTATAGCATGTAAAACATGTTTTCTGATTTTGCAGAACACTTAAATGCAACAAGTTTTGCAGCGAAAATATTGCAATTTTTATAATGGCGTTTATCGCGTTTTGCATTCAAACTTTTACATCTGGAGGGGTGAAGAGGACAGTCAAATTAATGTCAAATAATACTTATTAACTGGCAGTTCATTATCGCTCGAACACTATATTCCGTATATTCGCTTACCAGAGAAAACAAAGAAAACGTTTTCGTTTTATATATCCGGCTTTCTCTCATCTCTCCTTCGATTCTCTGCTTTTCCCCAATTGCGACTAAACTCACAATCACTGAGCTGCCCCTGGTAGGATGAGGCGCAGGCAAAACGAGGAGAAAGCTTCTCGATTTTCTTAAATTCGCCGACATCAAAGCCTACGAGAAACGACACGAACCTATCGCCGGAAATCGAACGATCCTACAATCGATGCTTCTAAACTTTTTATCCAACTCAACCCTAACCCTACCCTAACCTCTTCCAATTTACAATCGATTCTTGTGTCTTTATAGTAGGTCGAACTTTTTTCTTCTTCTTTTCCTCTTCAAACGATTTCATGACCAGGCGATTTTAGAAAACGCCTTCTGGGAAATCAGTTGAGAAACAAACTTGTAAAGTTCCGAGAACCGATCAGAAACAAACTCGTTACAAGTTTTTGCAATAGTCAAAAGGATTGACATTACTGAAGACATGACGTAAACCAATTCTATGACACATCACTCAATAAGTTTTGTACCTGATGTATAGATGGCGCCACTAATAAAAACAAATCTGTATGATTTTGATAAAGTACAAGCCTTAAACTTTTAATGTTTTCTAAAAAAGCAGTCAAAGTCATATTTTTTCTCACTTATTTTTACGCCGTAATCACATTTCATACTTCTTTAGTTTCTACAGCTTTTTTGGTATATAATTGTCAATCTACAAGCAAGAGATGTACGTTATGAATTGGAGCCAATTTAGTTTTTTTACGTTTTACTTTCTTCTCTGGACACCGCTGTAAGTTCTGCACTTGTTTCTCATGTCCTGTTGCATCTACCTCAGTTGACCTACTGCCACTTCCCTCAAACTTACGTCACTTATCTATGATTTCATTGCTGGAAAATCATTCTGTTTTGCAAGTTTTGTGTAAGCTTAACATACAACTAACGTTCCCATGCCAAACGTTATACTTAATGACTTACTCTGAATTGAGTCCCGAATATGTAACAAAATGGCACATCGGGTTATTAATTGACTATAATAATATATACGAAATCTGTATCAAATAAGTTATCATATTTAAGCTTATTTTATGACTGGGCTACGTCAGGCGTCCTTACTAGCTTAGATAAATACGTTTGCAGCTTTAACAAAATAGCTACAATAACATCAAGAGGTCTCCATTTATGTGCAACATCAACAGGATTCCCACATCAATATATTCCATATAAATAAGTCCGCTGTAGAGTTTCTACAGATCCCACTAGTCAATGTTGAAAGAAATAACTGTCAAAGTAACGCCTGACAATGAAGAATAAAGAAGAAGAACCATTTCAACAAGATAATGCACCGTGTCATAAGTCGATAGCAAAACCACAATAAGAATATTTTGACTTCATTTCACATGCACTACCCTTTCCATATTTGGCCTTCAGGCAGTATTGCCTGTTTGCATGCCTCCAAATAATTAGATCCCGGCCCCAATGAAAATATGATGTCAAAAACAGGTCGATAATATTATATATATAAAGCGAAAATTTTGTGTCTGTTTGTGTGTGTGCATTTTTTTTCGTATGTCCGCCAAAGGCTTTTGGAGGGGGGGATCACTCGGGGAGGGGGTCACAAAATTTTATATACTGTCTAGATTATAGTATGTCCGATTTACGAAACGAGGTCGTCTCAATCTTTTATTATATTACAAAATTCGCGCTGTGATTTCATTTTCTCTACTACTATGGCGTGATATTTGACCTAGAAAACCACACTTTCATGTTCACCTGCTTTTGTAAACGTTTAATTTCACCCTTCCTCATTTCTCTGTCCGCGTAGTGTCATGGTAAGTTGTCAATGCTATGCGCCGCAAGGCTTCGGGTTCGAACCTACCACCTTACCAATATTTTTTAACAGTTCGGCAACACCGAGCACCCCTGCTAGTCATTAATAAATTACGCTCGTTACCTAAAGTCATTTTCAATTCAATATTCCTCACATGTTACATCATATTTATTTCTAGTAATTTTTGCATAAGAAAAATTGACATCGATTAGCATTTTGAACATTTTTTTTATTTCTTGTTATTCTTAACTAATTAAATTTTATATAATTAGCATCAAGACAAATTCTCACTCTTCCGGTAGTCCAGACTTTGTTTCCTATAACTTGGTTTTTCCTAAAGCTCAAGGAAAACTTTAAATGCTATCGTTATGAGACAATTTAGGAGATGAAAGAGGCTGTGACGAAACACTCACCCAGGAGGACTTCCACAGGCTCTTTCCAGAAGTTGTTGAAACGAGTTCATTGCAGCTGGAGGATATTACTTCGAAAATAATGTTTGTACTACCAATAAAAGTGCTCACACAAAAAAAGTCTGGAAACTTATTGAAGACTACTTCTATACAAGGGCGGCTGCGTTTTTATTAATTTAATAGATATTACTAAAAGTGTAGTCTGTTCAGAAACCCATCGGGTTTATTAGCCTGCAGGTTGGCTTTTAAATAAAATTTTCCTTGTGGTCTTTTAAAGTGATGAACACATTTTTCTTTGCTAACATATTGACTGTATTCTATCCAAATGTAAGTGGGGTTTTAGGTGCAACTCTAGATCCCGAGATAAAATACATAAACCCTTCCATAAACTAAATGAAAAACTCATGTACAAATATGGGTTCATACCATCCACCTAATGCAAAAAAGTACCACATCCTACGAGCAATTCATGACCCAGAAATAAGATGCTTAAATGTGAGGAGTGAATCTTTGAAAACTTGTACACATAGAAGGAAAGCACTCCTTATAAACTCGGGCACAGGAAAAGACAAAACCTACATCTTTATGTACATAACAAAAAAAACGTATTTTCTTTTAAATTCTAAAATTGAGTTTAGTTCGTAAAATTGGATTTTAATCGTAATTTTAAATTATATTTTATATATATTTTAAATTATTGTATTATATATTGTTTTACAAAACAATACTTTATAAATGTCATTTACAATCTAGTTCAATTTTAAAACTATAGGGAAACTACAATAGTATTGAGGTTAATATACTAGAAAAATCTCTGAGGCTAGATGGATATCCCCCCCAACCTTGAAAGAGTTGAAAATTTTAAACGAATTTTTAAACGCATTTCGATATAATTAAAAGGAAATTTACGTTTTAATCGACATTGAGATAAATTTTATGTTTTAAATTTTGAAAAAAAATTTAAAAACAATTTCTAAAGAATTTTTTAATTCATTTTAATTTTAATATTTAGGTCATTTAAAAAAATTAATTGTAATTAAATTTTAAATTTAATATAATTTAATTTTAAAGTTAATAAAGTATCACCATCCGATAATTAAAAAGATCGGTTTCACAGAACGAGAGTTAAACGTGAACTCGTGATGTATATATATATATATATATATATATATATATATATATATATATATATATATATATATATATATTCCCATCCACTTCCGGTTATAAAATAGATGAGTATTGGCTGACGAGAGCTTGATATGGGTATCTAAAACGGTCTTAATTATCGGTTTTGAAACCGACGGTACCAATGATTTGTCCAATCAAAAAACCTTCTGTAAACAATATATATATATATATATATATATATATATATATATATATATATATATATATATATATATATATATAACGTGTTGGCTGCGTTTAATATGCATATAATCGACTGCATATTTCGAAATCGAATAATAATGGTCATTTAGCCGACAGTAATTTATGATTATTGATCATTAATCTAATTAATAAGATCGAAATGAAATAACGTTTCATCTTTGTGTTGTCCACTTTTGACAACGAGAACAAAAAGGTATTTAATTAATTAGGCAATAACTAATGTCCGCCTACAAATATGATCGCCTCGTCCCGATTAAGCGCATGCGCAAAGAGCAGGAATTATTAAGATCTCTACGGATAACAAACACGATTTAAGAAGACACAATCGGCTAAATCTTGTTTATTAGACTGATATGAGTAATACACCTTAATGAATGCGCCATGTCTTGCAGGCCTTGATGGTGATGATGATGATAATAAGAATGATGAATATTGTGATGAGGATGCTGCTGCTAATGATGACGATATCAATGACGATGACGACAATAATGAGGATGACCATGATGTTGATGACAACGATGATGATGATGATGATGATGATGATGATGATGATGATGATGATGATGATGATGAAAAGGAGAAGGACGATGATGTTGACGATATTGAAACTTGAGTATTGCAATCCGATTCAGGTGTAGCTGTGTACGTACAATTCTACAAGTTTTATACAGCATTGTCTCTTAAACTGAAATGTATCATATCACATGTACGATGTCCTAAGCGTATCATTGAATCCACATTAGAGCACAATCTCTATATATTATACTTAATACTAATTACTGTAAAATATACTAACGAAAATACGCAAATATGAGCTTTCGCTGGTAACATATTTGTTATTACATATTGCTAACGAATATATACAGCATATACTTGAGATTATGACCTTAAGAAAACATAACAGGTACTACACTCACTGCAATAATATGTAGGTAATTTCTAGAAGTCTCGATAATGAAAACAGATAATATATTCACACACAGTAATTAGTAAGTACCTAGAAGTAATTAGTAGTAAGTACCTAGAAGTCTCAGTAATGATAAGAGATAATACATGAACACGCAATAATGAGTATCTAGAAGTCTCGGTAAAAATAACATATAATACATTGACACACAATAAGCGTAGTTAATTTTTAGAAGTCTCGGTAACAATAACATATAATATATTCACGCACAATAATGCGTAGGTGAATTCTATAAGTCTCGCTAATAATAACACGTAATATACTCAAACACAATTATCAACAGGCAATTTTTAGAATTATTGGTAATAATAAAAGATAATACATTCAAACACAATAATAAGTAGGTAATTTCTAGAAGTCTGGGTAATGAAAGGAGATATATTTACACACAATGATGATAAAGTAATTTTTAGAATGCTAGGTAATTAAATCAGATAATATATTTACACACAATAATGAGAAGGTATTTTCTAGTAGTAATGGAAGCAGATAATATAGTCACACACAATAATTAGTAGGTAATTCTAGAAGTCTTGGTATTGTAGTGTCAATGTCGACTCCAGCGGTATTAATACTACATTACCGAGAGGAGTTAGCATTACCATAGAACATATATTACACTACTTCTAAACCAAAAAAGAGAAGTAATACAAAGTTGTGTCATAAAGAACGAATATATTCAACGTTGTCCCAAAAAAGGAGGTTATTCTTATCACGACGGCAATATAACAATGGAACAGATAATACAAACCGTTCTACAGGGTAACCCATAAAAAACGGGGCGCATCTCTAATTAGGCCCCATTTCTTACTGTTTTGTCTGAATGAAATGAAACTTTGGTCATAACTAGTTTATTATATCCAAAACATCACACCAAAACATTAGGGTATTTGGCCTTTTTTTCTTTTTTTTTCTCCGTCCTACAGAATATGTTCTAGATGGCCTGTTTTGTTTTTTTTGGGGGGGGTCACCCTGTACAAAAAGATGTAGATAATTCCTGTGAGAATAGCATCCAATAAACGAACAGATACTACACCCGCATCCATTATTTGGTCAATATAATGTAATACATTTAAATTGTATAGTAAACTTAACTGGACAGTAAAAAGTTGCCAATCGTTATTTCCATGGCAGGTGCTCGTCTGAACTCCAATCTCTGGTCCCCCCTCGCCAATCTTTCACGAAAAACACCCGTCTAGCCGAATCCACTGTGAAAAATTTTCCCCACTCTTTATCTGTGCCTAGATCAAAACGTGGATTCCATGAACAAAGCTTCTTTCTTAGAACTGCACGCCTGTGGAACTCTGTTCCGTCTGCCTACTTCTCACTGAACTACAACTTGGATGTGTTCAAGTCCAATGTTAACAAATTCCTAATGAACCGCCCCCTTAAGTAAACACTTCATCAAATCTCCACACTAGCGTAATGTACTTGCAATAACCCTTAACCCTGAGTGGCTTCCGGGCCTTGATAAGTGGTGATCACTGTGTAAAAAAATAAAAAATAAAAAATAAAAAAAATAATACAATTAATAGAAGTAGTAGTATAGTTCTGAGTTTAGGCAGACAAATAACAAATCTATATTTGTAATAGATTTACGTTAAAGATAAATATTTATCCTCGTTCTGATTAAAAATGGGTAAAATAAAATGTGTTTACATTTATTTATATATTTTTGCTTGAATAACGTTTTTATATTTCTCTTTTTTTTAATTTGTTATAAACAATCAAAGCAATTTAAAATCGTACACAAAAGTAAGTAAATCTGCACTCGAACTCTTTTAAAGTGGTTAAAAAAACACAATAACAAAATATCCTCGTTAGATCGATGTCCTTATGTATAAAATTACGTCTGCAGTAGAAATAATTGTGAATTCGAAGCTCACACTGGAGACTTGTTATTTTTTTCTTGCTATTAATCGATATCGACTACTATCATAAAGTTCTTTTGGTAAAGATCAAAGTGTAGTATCTGTTCTTCAGATGCTGCGCTTCCATTTCTTGTTCTCTGTCGGTGGAGGATCAGTCCTTCACGACTGGGAGAATTTTTTTTAATTTTTGTACCTTTTCTTCACATTAAAAAAACGACCCTGGTGTCTAACTCTGTCCCGTTGGGAGGCATAGTAAATAGATACTATCATAAAGTTGGTTTACATAACAAAGACATTAGGAAACGCAAAATTAATATCTCGGTCGTTGAATTCTCTATGTGTCATACATTAAGACTTTACTTATTTGAAAGTTAATTGTTCCGAAATCATATAAAGTATTATACGTAGTAATGATACTCGTCTGTTTTATTTAATAAACATTAGGCTGACAGGAATTTTCCTTTAAAAAAAGAAACTATTGATTTTTAAATGACTGAAATTGTTAAGTAAATGATTACGTTTAAACTTCAGTTTTGTTGTTGGTGTTGTTTTTTTCTTTATATTTCTTTGCTAAGCATTTTAAATTAAGGGGAAAGTGGAGACGATAGTAAAACACCCGCAGGATTTCACTGGGATTCTGATAAATTCAATGAATGTCATTATAGTTACACACATTTTTTTTGCCGAATAAATGATTGGGCACACTTTCGATTCCGCCACTGAAATCGAATATTAAAAACTTAACAAAATAAGACTGGAAAATGTAATATGTTTTTTAAGGCATGGGCTGTGCGGCAAGAGAACATAAGATCCCTCATCAAAGATGGCCAGTTTCTATGATAATGTACCAATAATATATAAACAAATACAGAAAATGGTGTATGTTGAATAATCTGATAATCATAGGCATGATAATGTTACTTGTGTACCTTTTTTATTATTTGAATCCTTGTGAAAGGACACGCATGTATTAATCTAATAATTAAAAATAAAACATGAATTTTTTTAATCTGGATTATTTGTATTATTCTGATATCCGTTTGAGAAGATATAATGGCGAAGTGGTTTAACCATTATTTTATATTCAACACCGGTAACGCAGGGACACGCGTCCTACTAATTAACAACAACAAAACAACATGAAGTCTGAAGTTGTATTCTGACTAATACTTGGCAAGTATGATTGCTAAACGTTAACGACATCGACTGACAATCTGGTTGTGTCAAGTTCCACATGTGACATGACTGTCCTAGGGGACTTTTGAGCTCCCCCAAAAGGGGGCGAAATTCACTGAAGAAAAACGGGCAGATATGACTTTTTTTTATTAAATACTGGTGTGCCCGGACGCCAGCAAAAAAAAAACGTTATTGACAAAAAAAAAAGAAAAAGAAAAGAGAATATAATATATGATTTTACTTAATAAATCAGTAAACAATCTCATTTGGAGAGATGTAACGAAAACATATTTTGTGAGGTGGTGCACTGACGTCATAGACGTGTCCGAAGGATCATGAGAAAATCGTTCGTAGATCCGCAGGTACAACTCACGGGAAAATCCCCACTTACTGAAAGGGACCAATAGAAATATGCCGGAAGTTGACACTGTCGTGCATGATTGGTTGCAGAAGCCGCCGACCTGCCCGATACCGATATCATAAACGAGATGTTCAAAAACAGTACATTTTTAGATTTGAGATAGATGTTTGATTGAGATAGCTTCTGTGTGTACACACAGAAGAGTCGATTGAATCGCCCCCCCCTCTCTCCGTGACTCCCAGTCTCGCCACGACCCCATCGCTAAAAAAAGAGATTACGAGGTGTGAATTATTCGGAATTATCTAAACGTTGTATTTGTAAAAGAAAACTTGTGTGTATATATATATATATATATATATATATATATATATATATATATATATATATATATATTAAGCGGACTAGAAAGCAAAACAAAGTTTATTTTATGCTTTTTTGTGTGTGTCTTACCGCCGCGATTTGTTCAGTTACTGTTTTTGTCTTGGCGTACGACCGACTCGTGGACCAAACGGCATATCAACCCCTGACGCAAGGAGGACTGAGAAACCTTCGACTACGATTAAAGACTGACCAAATGTGACCAGGGTAACGAATCAGATGGGGTCCTGCTATATGAGAAGGTCACATACACAAATGCTTTCCCTTAAAATATTTGCAACCATAGTGCAGGTACCCGATGTATTTCTAGAAAGACTTATGACTATAAATATATGAGAAAAACCAATGCCGACAGCACAATCCACCGATTCATGTGAACTAAATTAATACTATTATTCTCATATTTTATGTTAATTCCATCATGTACGCTATTTCGAATTGGACCATTTATGGGAGTAGTTTTTCTTGTTCCATCAGTCATGATTGGGTAGAAGTCTTAAGTATTTTTTACTTTATTATTAGTATCGCGTCTACTGAGAATTGAACCACCAACCTTCAGAAGACTGTCACTTGATTCTGCTTATTACTTATCACTTTACTTGTTCCACCACGCGTTCAGTTTGAATTTTTTAAAGATTCCAGATTTCGAGAAGACTCGGAGAAGGTCGAAAGTTCTACCGACCGAAACGTGGAGCGAATGTCATCCGTAATCAAAGTACTAGTTCGAATAATCTAAAACACATGCATTATAACACCTCATTAGAAAAGTTCCGAAACATGATATGGTTTATTAAGAGGAAATTGCTGAATATTTGAGAAAGCCAACAATTATTTATCCGCATGAAATTGTACTTGCGTATTAGTTACAATGTTAATAAAGCGTTTCGTACTGTTTGTATTGTAGAGTTTTAATGAAAACTGTCGGTTTTCGATTCAGTAAAAGAAAAGACAATGGAAAGGCAAATCAGAAATAAAATATTAATTAAATGCATTTTGTTTAGATGTATTTCGTCGATTTATGCTGGTACCTACCCTGTTTCTTACTTTATACAAACAGCATTCCATGCATCCATAACCAATAACATCTACATGCTGACTGAATATGTTTAAATGATTGTGAATCGCCACAAAGTTCAAACTATCGTTATCAGCATACCCACCCGCAAATACTATGAGAAAATTGGGGTGGGGGTGGGAGGGGCTATGTCAGTAGTAGAAAATTGGATTTTTTATCGTGTGTGCGCACAAATATGGCGGCCAATGAATTATAGTGCATAATACAAGTCTTTATATCTTGAAAAGTACTTGCCTCTGCGAAATTTAAATGAGATTTTCTTATTGTGCATAGTCGTTAAAGAAAATTGTGGTGGTCATTTTAAAGAAAATTGCGTAGGTGGACCTAATGTAAAAAATTACTTTTTTTCTAGTTTTTGTTCCTTTCATTAATTTACCAAATATATTTTTCGTTTTGTGTGTGTGTGTGTGTGTGTGTGTTTGGGAAGTTATTTTGGTATTTTGTAAGACGTAAGCCAGCGTTGTTTAACACCTAACAAATAAAAATAATCTACTTTCATTTAATTTTTTTGCCTATTACGTTTATACGCCTTACAATACGGTATTTTCTAACGACTAAACCCAGCTTAGTATAAACACCCCCAACGTCCCATTTTAAGAAGAACTTTCAGAATAAACACCCCCAGCCTCGGAAGCTGTTCTAAAATGTGGAGGTTGTGGGTGTTTATTCCAAAAATTGTTCATAACATGAGAGGTTGGGAGTGTTTATACTACACTGGGTTAGGTCGTAAAAAATCCATTCTTTCCTTCGTTCTTTCTTCTTTCAATTTCTGCCCGTCTCGAAATTTAACTACTAGTAACCTTAAAAGTGTCCAAATGTTAAATGAATAATACCAACTTATTTGGAACAATTCAGCATGTAACCATACATGCATTAGTAAAAAATAATCCATACATAATTTCCACACATGATGCAATTCTGCTATAGAAACATATCCAACATCTTTGAAGTCCCGATAATCGCTCAATATTATTAAAATGAAATACTTGAACTCTTAAAATTTTACTAAGGTGAGTTCTAACGAACACGTAACTAATATAAAATGTAATCAAACACATATTGCTCTTTCCTTGCTCAGACGGAACACTCTTAAAATGTAAACACGAGATTGGTTTGGGAATGCAAATATGCACACAATACCGACACGTCTCTAGCTCCACCTAAAAATAGCCCTAAAAATATTTTGCTAGTAGTAATATTTAATGTTCGATTTTTGAGCGATTATGAAAGCTATAACTATGATATATTTGTTTTTTTTTTTGTATCTTTGCATCTTTTATTCATGTTGATGATTAGATTTACCTTTATATTCGTGACAGATTACCTAGGCATCACAGCTGTGACTTATCATGTCGACACTATATTTTTAGAACTGATTAAACACTTTCAAACAATTAAAACACAAAAAATACCATGCAGGTAAGTTTCAACGTACATTTTATTATTTGTAATATATTTGTTTTTCACACTTTTGCCTTCTCTGGAGTATTGTATTATTAAGAAGATATGCAAAAGGTACTTTTAGAAAAGAATATGCGTGCATTATAGCGAGAAGAAAAACAGTGTCATCGGCAGGAGGAGGTTATCTACCTGTTTTCGCTCAGTGTAAAGGGTTATTAAAAGCTTTCTTTATAATCAGCCAGTACTTGCAGTTAATCGCCCCAAAACAACATAAATTGCCAGTAGCAACAATCACAGACACTGGCTTCCACTAGCTGCCACTGTGAAACAATGTCCGACAGTGGAAGCCACATTATTACATTTGGGCCACGGTCGCTAGTTTCCACTATTTTGCAGGAACGGCAGTGACCATTAACAACAACGGAAGGAAGGAGATCCTTTACAGATTATGTTCTGGATTTGTTAAAGGGGACTACTAGTTGTTAATAATGTTCGGCAGCTCCTTGAAAACGTTCATATGAATGTAACAATTTAATAACACAGAATCGCTAAACTTAATATATAAAAGGCAAAATGTGTGTGTGTATGTGTGTGTGTGTGTGTGTGCGTGTGTGTTTCTATGTTTCGTCAAAACTTTCGACACACGCGACGGATCCGCGTGAGATCGGTATCGTTTTCAAGCTCGATCCTTCAGACGACAAATATTGACAAATTGAGCAAAAACATTCATTGCTTCACCCACAGTTTTGTACAAGGATGGGTCGTTTTTTCGTCGACATTTTCGAAAGTCATCGTCTCCGTTGGATTCGCCACGCTTAATTTCAATGCTCTCGACTTTCGCTTGCGCCATGGACACATCGGCCAAGATTACGCGTTACGGGTTCGAGTCCGCCTTGCTACTCACATTTTTTATTGTTTTTTAACAACACCTCTCTCCACCCAAACTACTTACGGTTGTTTTAATCTCCTCGGGTTCCGATCCACACCACCTGCCCACACCCGGGTAACGCCGGATATCCCGCTAGCAAAAAAAAAAATGCTCATTTTATTTACCTAAATTGAATGAAACACTATATGTGTTCATGCGGGATTTTTTTTTTTTTTCAAGTAAAACTGTCGATCCTAGTTGCGAGAAAACCGAAAGCTTCCTTTTCATAAGCTATCACACTGAGTTGTAAGGGATGATGCTACGTCTTTTCCCAGGATTATTCCATTTATACTCGATCGTCACCTTCTGATTCTGGCTGTTTACCAAGAAGGCATCAAGTAACATTGTTTTCAGTCTTTAGTCTTACTCCATCGATGATTGAAACTCTATTTCTCGGCCCATTAGCAAACACTCCAACCATTATTGCCAAATGAATCGATTAAATAATTGCATGTAACGATGATCAAACAATCAACAACACGAAGTGAAAATCTGGATGCGCTTAGTTAGAATCAATTTCCTTCCACATAAACACTTTTCATCAAAATAAAAATGATTTTGTACCTAACCTCCTGACGCGAGTGTAAATTAAATAACTTGAAATGAAGGAAAGCACAATATGCGATCCACCAAATAAATTTTAAATGCCATCAATATTCCTCTTGAACATATTGAATTAACTACCACAACTCGGGAAGAATAGACGTCTAATTGTCTTCAGAGTTTTAACAAATTCGAAAGAAAATCATCTAATTCGACGCAGAGGGATTGCAGATCTAATAGAAGCACACAGTCTGTTTAGTTCGCCATGTTGTCGTAAGACATCTTAATTCCGAACTAGGACTTAAATTCACAACAGCGTTAACATTTATTAATAACCACTAACATCAAAACAAACATTTTTGATTTGACATTTCTGAATTTTTGAGATGAGGATTGGGTGTTTGTATTATTAGTCATCGGACTAATGTTCTCATTTTGAGTGTGATTTTCACAACGTTTTCGACGATGTAACCTCCGACCTTCTTCATGTGTAGCTTGTCAAACTCATGGATGTTTCTATCGAACTCTGGAATTTGGACGGAATTTCGAGCAGAACCTTTTATTTATATCACTGGGAATAGCGTGCTCTTGTTCCATCAGCCATGACTGAATAAGAGGTCCTAAGTAATTCACAAATGTATTTTCCGGTCACTGAGGATTGAACCTTCAACCTTCAGGAGAATATCACTTTTACAATTGATTTTTCCCAGTTCTCTAACCACTGCGCCACGGGTCCTTGTGGACAATTCTAGTACGAATTTTAGGAATCTAAAACCTATTTTTGTGTTTCTAGTTGTAAATATCACTATATATTACTAATTATTACAATATATTAATGAATATCTATCTCTGTACTTATTATATGTATATATTAATGAGTTTTACTTGTATATATATTCTATTGTTTATATCGTATTGAATTCTATACTAAGTCTACTTAGCAGTTGATTATTCCCCAGCATATGTGTTGCTTCTTTCAGTCGTCTTACTGTCCACCGTTCCTCTATGTCTATCAATTTTAGTTGGTCCCATAATGGTAGATGGTTTCCGTTTTCACTTCCAAATATGGTCAGCTATACCTGACTTTTTAGTTTCTCCACACACTACGGCTTTTCGATGTTCTTCTAACCGTACTTTCAATGGACAACACGTTTCACCTTTGTATAGTTTACCACATTTACATGGGATTTCATATACACAGTTCTTAGTCATGATTTTTTTCTGTAGGGGGTTTGACTCTCACAAGCTGTTTCCAGAGAGTTGAATCACTCCTGAATACTGTCCTGAGGTCATATTGATTCGTTGAAGTTTTTCAGACAAGCTCTTCATATATGGTATAAAACTGTGGTGAGTTTCTGAGTGGCGTCCTTTTGTTTTTTGTCCAGATTTCTTGGAGCTGATGTCATGCTCTCTGGATAGTTGTTTCGGTGCAGGGTTTCTCTTAAACTGTCCATCTCCTCTTGATATACACTGATTTTACTACATATTGTTTTTACTCGGTGGTGTAGGGAACGGACAGTTCATCCTTTCTTTACATTATATGGATAGTGTTTTAGATACTGTCCAGTGAAAGTTGGCTTTCGGTATACCGTCTAAATTCCCGAGTTCGACAGAAACATTCCCGAGTTCGATACGATACACCTGAAGAAGGCCGGAGGTTATATCGACCGAAACGTGGGGAAAATAACACTCAAGATAAGAACATTAATCCGATGAATAATCATACAAACATCTTTGATCTTGTATATAATTATATTTATTTTTTTGTGCAAGGAAAATTGCGTTATACATCAAATCCGGATTTATATTAGTTTTATGAAGATTTATATTAGTTTTATGAAGACGCGTCTTCGATATAGAGAAATCGGGCCACGTTTTGGGTAGGTGTGTCGATTCTGTTCGTGTTTTAGTCTCAGTCACGATTGCATTTATAATAGAACTAGCAGATGTACCTGGTGTTGCCGGGTATTAAACGTAACGTCAAATTCCTTTAATCAATGAAACTGAGACATTTCCATGCGAGTATTATGTTTTTTCTAAACAGTTCAGTTATTGTAAGTAAAAAAATACGCGAGCTGAAATCGAAACCACAAACTAAAGACAGTCAGTCAAGTACGATAACAATCAGGCCACCTTTCCATGACCTTTACAATGTGTTTTAAACCTACTTATTCTTAGCATAAGGAAACTGTCATATGAATAATTCACGCATGCTCAGTCGCGAAGCAGTTGACAAACATGTAAAAATTCGACGATCCACAAATATGAATTTTTCAATTTTGGTCCGTTAGCAGTCTCTTTTCTTGATGAATATGGATTTAAAAGTTTTCCACGTGTCTGAGTACCCGATATAGTAAATTTCACGTCTGTAGATAAAAGATTCGTTGAGTATATAGGTTAAAAGTTGTCCTCCCTCTCACACACACATATTCCTACTTTTATTAACATATAGATATAATACATAGTAATATGCAGTAATAAATAGTTATATTTATACATAGAAATAAAATATGGTTTAAAGTATTAAAACTATCGTACTAAAATTGTGCACAAGGACCCATGCCACAGTGGTTTAAGAAAAATTCATTTGTAAAAGTGACCTTCTTCTGATTCAGTCCTCGATGTGGAAAACTGCAGATACAATTGCGAATTACTTAAGACCTCCACCCAGTCGTGGCTGACAAAACAAGAACAGCTGACCCGTGAATTCAATAAAGAGTTCTATTCAAAATTCCATGCATATACCTGAGTTCAGAGGTTACATCGAACGCAACGTAATGAAAATGATAAGATGAGAACGATGCACTTAAGAATCCAAATAATGCAAATGTTTTGTTTGTTTTTGAATTATTGTCCTAAATTTATTTTACGCGATATTCAATGCAGAAACGTTTCTGCAAATAACTTGGTACTCTGTTTACTGTTTTATTTAAATTATTTTTCCTACAGACGGAGATTCTTAAGGGAAAAGTTTACATTCACCTTTGAGAAAACAGGACAAATAAGTTAAATGAGTAATTTTAAATGCTTACTTTTGTCATCGGTTTAATTCTTGGTGGTGAAAATATTCTCTGATGGAGTTATTTTAATACCTTGATATTTTAGTTTATCAAGGGGATGCATTAGCTCTTGTAATTCAAGAGACTAGTTTTTAAGTTGACTGTTTTTCATAAGTAGAAATCACACACACACACACACACACACACACACACACACATATATATATATATATATATATATATATATATATATATATATATATATATATATATATATATATGTTAAGATTTTTGTTCCTTATAAGCGTTGGTTGTGTTTGAATAAAAGAAAATACGTATTAAATACATTTGAAGCCGAAACTACGCATTATTACGAAATAAACATATATTTATTTTGTTTGAAATTTATATTGAAATTCATAAATATATTTCGGAGGAAACCTTCATCTTCAGTATGTGTTTCTTTTTTTTTCTTTGTTTTTTTTTGTTCCAACAACATTGCAAAAAAAAAGAAAGAAAGAAGATGAACTGAAAATAAAAAAATAAGTACAACTACATTATAATAGCAAAATTTGACATTTTTGATACTGAATTCTAATACAAACAAATAGTCTTTACGATGGGCGTAATAAGTAATGCCCCTGACGTAATTACAGTTGTCTTACCCAACTGAAATTTTTCATGTGCAATGATTTATATCTCTACAGGTTATGTTGCAAATTACAGCTCTGAACTAATTGTGGTTTCTGTTTTACAGGTGTTTGAACTTAGTCCGGTATGAAATGGAGCCTGTTGAATGTCGAGCAGTGATCCGATTTTTGTATTTGAAAGGATGCCCACCACAGGAGACTTCTGATGAAATGAAAGAAACTTATGGTGATAGTGCTCCATCATATGACCTTGTAAACCGCTGGCATCGTGAATTCAAAAATGGCCGGAAGTCTGTGGAAACAGCTCCCAGACCTGGTCACCCCCCTTCTGCTATTGATGAGGTATCTGTCCGTCAAGTTGAGGCTGCCATTTTGGAAGATCGGCGCATTAAAAATCGCTAAATAGCCCAAGATGTCAAAATTAGTACAGGGTCTGTGGAAACTATCATTCATGACCATTTGCATATGCATAAAGTGTCTGCCAGATTGATTCCCAGGTTGCTCACACCATTCCAGAAGCGAGAACGCGTCGAGTGCTCGAGGATGAATTTGGAGATGTGCCAAAAGATGAGTTAAAGCTTTTCAAAAGACTTATTCCACAGGATGAAACCTGGGTCCATCACTATGATCCAGAGACCAAAGCCCAGTCAATGCAGTGGAAGCACTTGGAGTCACCACCTCCAAAGAAGGCAAGGGTGCAGCCCTCCTCTGGCAAGGTCATGCTCACAGTCTTCTGGTACCAGGAAGGAATAGTGATGACAGATTTCCTGGCAAAGGTTACCACAATTACAGGAGCCTATTATGCTTCACTTTTGAGGAAATCAGGGAAGCTATCAAAATCAAGAGGCGAGGCAAGATTAGCAAAGGTACCCTCCTCCTGCAGGACAACGCTCCGGTCAACAAATCGCATGTCGCCAGATCAGAAGCACGGGCGTGTGGTTATGAAATTCTTCCCCAACCTCCCTACTCTCCTGACCTTGCACCCTCTGACTTTCACCTCTTCCCAGCCATGAAGTTGTTTTTGAAAGGAAAACGTTTCCCAGATGACGCAGCCTTGATTTCTGAAATCACGTCGTGGTTGGGGAATCAACCTGAAGTGTTCTACAAAAACGGTCCCCAGAGCTGCATCAAACAATGAGAGAAATGCATAACTCTAGGTGGTTCCTATGTAGAAAAAGACTAATAACTATGCCAAGTTTCGTTGCTCTACTCTTATGGCAAGTGGGTCAGGGGCATTACTTATTGCACGCCTCTCCTACTTTATATTTCATGTTAAAGTAATAAATATATCGAAAAATATAGAAAACGATAAAGTAGGAAAAATTATTAAAGAAAACACTTTTGATAAAAATTAGCGAAAATAACATGTTTGGTTAAAAAAAAAAACATCGGAAATTTCTAAAGGGGTGTTAATAACATGTACGTTTAGAAACATTTGGAATCTCTGAGCAAAAAGTTCGGAACTACTCAAGAACTTACAGACCAACAAGGCTCCAGGACCAGACGGCATCAACCCTCTTGTTCTTTCAAAGGCTGCTGATACCTTGGCACACCCAGTATCACTGCGTTTCCGTAAATCTCTGCTAGAGGGACAAGTACCACATGACTGGAGAAAGGCAACAGTCTCCCCCGTCTTCAAGAAGGGAAGCTGACTACGAGCGAGTAACTACAAACCAATTAGTCTCACATGCATACTCTATAAGGTGATGGAAAAACTCGTCAGAGAAGACGTTATGAGGCATTTAAGGGAAAACCACCTTATTAGCACAGAGCAGCATGGCTTTGTACAGGGGAGGTCCTGTACTACTCAGCTTCTGGATGTTATGGACACCTGGGCAGAAACTCTCGATGCAGAAGGAAGTATCGACATCGTCTACATGGATTTCATGAAGGTCTTCGACTCCGTGCCTCACCGTCGCCTCCTGACAAAGATTGAGTCATATGGCATCAAAGGCAAAGTCCTCAACTTGATTCAGGCGTTCCTAAATGCTAGGCAACAGTGTGTAATAGTAAACGGAGCAAAATCAAGACCAGCACCAGTAAAGAGCGGGATACCACAGGGAAGTGTCATTAGCCCAATGTTATTCGCTATCTACACAAACGACCTACCCAAACTCTGCCAAAGTGAAATGAAGCTGTTTGCAGATGACACAAAGTTGTTCACACGTAGTGACACCCCAGGAGCCACAAACAGCTTACGGGCTGACCTAGATAATTTGCAGAACTGGTCACAGGACTTGTTGCTCCGTTTTCATCCACAGAAATACAGCATTCTGAAACTAGAGAGCAAGAGATCAGAGGCTAAATACACATTGAAAGACAACTCGCTTGGAGTGTATAACACTGGAAGAGCATGATCATGAGAAAGACCTAGGTGTCTACATCGACAACAAACTGAGTTCCAAGGAACATGTAGCTAAATCCATCGCAAAAGCAAATAAAGTTGTTGGGACCATTCGCCGCACTTTTGACTTCCTCTCGAATACAGTGTTTGTGCAACTCTACAAGAGCCTTGTGCGTCCTATCTTGGAGTATGACCACTCTGTCTGGCAGCCGCACCATAAGGCCTTATGCAGTGATCTGGAAGACGTACAACGCCGAGCAACCAAGCTGCTGGCATCACTAAAGGACAAGCCATATTCTGAAAGATTGAGAACCTTGAGAATGCCCACTCTTGAGCATCGGAGAAATCGTGGTGACATAATAGAACTCTACATCTATAGGATCTATGATACAAGAAATCCGTCGTTTCAGATCGCGAAAAACAGCGCAACCAGGGGGAACAGTCTCAAAATCGTAAAAAAAACACTGTAGGCTAGATGTCCGCAAAGGGACCTTCTCACAGAGGATTGTCAACACATGGAATGATCTCCCAGATGCAATTGTACAAATACAAACGGAAAAAAGAAGACTTGACGCCCATTGGAGATTGTTGCCGAGTTTATATTGTCCATCCTTCTAAATGGAAGAGCAAATTCCTGGGTTTCTGTGCCACGCATGCCACAATTTTTCCCCTTGGAACGATGAACACGTCCAAAAACCTGAATCTCAAAAATCTATATGTCAAAGTTAAAGTCAAAGTCAACTTTTTATAAATTGTGCGTTTTTTGCACAACTGAGTTACTTCCCTTATTATTATGTCACGTCTTACCCCAAAAATATGGCGAGTTTTATTTCAATAACAACAAAAGCTGGAAGGGTGGAACATTTGTTGATCCTCATTCAATCCCAAGCAACGTCAGATCACATTGCTAATATATATATCTATATATCTATATATCTATCTATCTATATATATATATATATATATATATATGATAATTTAGTAATTTAAATTTTATGATTAGAAACGGTTAAATTTCACATCTATAAGTTTTATTATATGCAAAACAAAGAATACATAGTGATAAGTATATTTCCTTAACTCATGAGTTTTCGGTGTTTATTCATCTGCTCAGAAGTAACAATATTAGCAAACGTTATCAATTGTTTGCACCTAATTTGTTAAATGTAATAAACATAGAAAATTATGATTAAAAGTTTTTAAAGATTTTAAATCATAGAATATTAAATAGAGTAATATAAAAATAAAAAACTTGACACTTCAAAAGCATGTGGACCCGATCTCATCCCAGCTGTGCTATTAAAAAAGTGCTCAGCTGAAGTAGCTCCAGTTCTCTCCAAACTCTACAACAAATACCTTAATGAATCTTGCTTTCCGGGCTGTTGGAAAACTGCTTCTGTGGTACCAGTATTCAAGAATTCTGGCGAAAGAACTGACCCATTAAATTATCGCCCCATTAGCCTCCTCCCACTTTTTGCCAAAATATTTGAGACCTTAATTAACATGCTTTAATCCATCACCTTACAGATGCTAAACTTCTGACTGACCAACAATATGGATTTAGACAAGCCCGTTCAACAGCAGACATCCTAACTATATTCCCTGAACGTATATACAATTCACTGGGCAAAGCGGGGAAGGGCAGAGCGGTAGCTCTAGATATATCTAAGACTTTTGACAGGGTATGGAATGAGGGTCTCCTCATGAAGATTAGATCATACGGTATCACTGGTAGAATACTTAACATAATTAAATCCTTCTTAGATAAGAGAAAAATCCAGGTTGTCCTCGACGGTCGTACATCTAAACCATATGATATAAATGCGGGAGTGTCCCAGGGGTCTATCCTTGGACCTCTACTGTTCCTGATATTTATAAATGACCTCCCCGACAAAATTGCCTCTGAGATGGGTATATATGCTGATGACACCACACTCTATAACAGACACGACAGGAAAACAAATGAACATATATCTAAAGAAATGGCAGAAATACTAGAAGACTACCTCCAATCTGTAGTGGAATGGAGACAAAAATGGATGGTCACGTTCAATGCCGCCAAGTCTAAACTAGTTTCATTCAATAATTACAAGAAACCTTTTCTATCACCTATAGCAATGGCCAACGACTCTTTATCTGAGAGTACGTCTTTCAAGCTCCTTGGCCTAACGTTCACAGGAAACATGAGTTGGAACAGTTACATCCAGGGCATTGCCAGGGCCGCTGCAAGGAAGGTGGGCTCTCTCTACCGTACTAGAAAACTACTGACACCCGAAAGTATCCTGTACCTCTATAAGGCAACCATTCGCCCATGTATTGAGTATTTCTGTCATATTTGGGCTGGTGCATCGGCTACTAGTCTCTCCCTCCTTGACAAGGTTCAAAAGAGAGTCGCAAATCTGATAGGCCCTGAACTGGCATCTAAGCTTCAGCCACTGTCCCATCGACGAAACGTTGCATCCCTCTGCCTGTTCTACAAGTATTATAATGGTGAATGCTTTGACGAACTGCAAGCACTTGTGCCCCCACGGCGTGAAAACCCTCGACTGACCCGACATGCTGCAAAATCCCACCCCCACACTGTAGAAATCCCTAGATGTAAAATATCTTTCTACTCCAGTAGTTTCTTCCCCAGAACCGCTAGACTTTGGAATTCCATTCCAGGTCCCTGCTTCATCAACTGTACCGACGTGCAGAAGTTCAAGTGCAACGTGAACCAACATCTTGCTGCCCAAATTCCTACATAGTACTCCAGTATGTGTTGCCCCTGATAGTAGCCCCCTACACCAAAGTGGCAATGTGCCTTGTATGGGGTGAAAATGTAAAAAAAAAAAAAATTAAAAAAAAGTTTACTTAAAACAGTTAGATCATACACTCCAGGAGCCAAATGTTGTAATCTTGGTATCTCCGAAGACGTTAATATTATCACTTTCCCTAAGCCTACAATAAATTCCAGGAACAAATTAGTTTCTAGATGCTCACGTATTTCCCTTTGAAAAATATGTTCTCACTTTACATATTTGAAAATAAACGCATAACACTCGCAAATGCGTTATCTTTTGGTACTAGTTGGCAATCCTGTTTTCGTAGTTTGTTTTTATATATTATTACTCTATTTTCTTAATTTTGCCTTACTATGTTGTTGTTATTCTCATTATTTTTATTAGTTTTTTTTAATTTTTATTACTTTATTATACATCTTTTTATTATTTTTATTATTACTTTATATTATTATTTGTATTGTCACTATTATAATTACTTGTATTATCATCATTATATTATTACGTTTATCGCTCCGTCCGTTATCATGCTGTGCATCCCTAAAAAAGGAAAGTGGAATATTCCAAAAAATGTAATATTTCAAATAAACCTTGTCACCCTCGAAAAGAAATTAAAACATTTTCAAAAAAATTGGTGTCGCTCTTGAGGCAAAGCTAATAAAAATGATTTGTCTTTCTTGGCCTTTTGGCTAAGATCAAATTGTAGTATCTGTTCTTCAGGTGCTACATTTTAATTTCTTCTTCATCAGTGAAAGAGAAATCTTTTACGACTAAGACAATTTTTTTCTCCACGTTAAAAAACAAGCTGGTGTCTAAATCTGTCCCGTGGGGATGCATTGTGAATAGGTACTATGTTTAATGTAACAAAGTTTTAATATTAAAAAAGTAACTGGAAAAAGTTATTTCTGATTTAATTACAAACTGCCCTGGAAATGTCACTTCTGATTAATTATAAAATGCACTGGAAAATGTCCATTCTGATTATTTTTTTTGTTTACTTGCCTCCCCACAAGGGCAGAATTGGACATGAGGTCGGTTATAAATTTAGGGGGAAATCGGCTCCCCAAAAGGGGCACTCTGGTCAATAACAAAAATAAAAATTGTATTAGTAATGAAGGATTTCTCCTCCATTAATCAAGACCAAAAAAGGAGGGATTTAAGTCACTGGTATACTGAACTGATACCACACTCAGAAATTCATGTTGAAGCTATGGTTACCTAATCCCTAACCGTGTTAATGTTTTTATGTATTACTTTCGAAAAGCTGCTGAAACACTATACAATTTAAACATTGCTTTATTTCAAGTATATTTTAAGCAGTGGGTTACAGGATATGAAGTCAGTCCCTGAAATTACTCAAACCGTTTATGATTTAAACATTACTTTATTTCATGTATATTTTTAACAGTGAGGTGGGGGATATTAAATCAGTCCCGAAAATGGGTGAAACCATTTACGCATTACACATTACTTTATTTAATGTATATTTTTAACATTGGGGTGGGAAATATGAAGTCGGTTCCGGAAATGGCTGCAACCATTTACGTTTTGGACATTACTTAATTTTATGGATCGTTTTAACAGTAGGATGGGAGATAAAAAGTCGGCCCCGGAAGTGGCTGAAAAAGTTTACGATTTATACATTACTTTATTTCATGTATATTTTCAACGGTGGGGTGGGGATTATAAGTTAGTTCCAGAAATGGCTGAAACAGTTTACTATTTAGACATTACATTATTTCATGTATATTTTTAGCAGTGGGTTTGGGATATAAAACCGGTCCCGGAAATGGCTTATTTACGTTAGACTTGAACACAACCATATTGTAGTCAGCCGGAAAGCAGGAAAATGGAAGACAATTCCACAGGCGTGCAGTTCTAAGAAAGAAGCTTTGTTCATAGAATCTACGTTTAGGTTAAGGCACAGATAAAGAGTGGGGGAATTATTGATAGCGTTTACAGCTAGACGAGTGTTTCTTGTGAAAGTTTGGTGAAGGAGGACCATAGATTGAAGCTCAGTCGAACACTTTTCATGAAAATAACGATACATCAGAGAAAAACTCGCAACATCTCTTCTGTGAGATAGAGGTTGCAAGGAAGAGAAAAAGGACATCTCCTACGAGTCTACGAAGTCTATTTTGAACTCTATCAAGGCAGGCCAAGTCCTTTCTAGCAGCTCCCTCCCAGATGTGGCAACAGTATTCCATCCTTGGACGTACCTGGCTCTTATATAGATAGAGAATAGAATCAGCAGTGAGATATCTACCGGATTGATAGAAAGATCCCACCATTTTTCCAGCGGCCTTGGCAACAGATTTGATGTACGTGTTCCATTTAAGATCAGGAGTAATGGTCAAGCCAAGAAGCTTGTCAAAACTTGAGGCCTCCTGAAGACGAGAGCCATTCATTTCAATTGATGCCAGATGTGGATCAGAATGTTGATGATGTAAAGAGAGTAGCTTGGTTTTAGATGCATTAAAAGTAACCAGCCACTCCTTACCCCATTGTACTACGTGCTCAAGATCAGAGGAGAGAGAATTGGAGAGAACTTGGTCGTTTACTGTCTTAGATGTGCTACCATAAATGGTAGTGTCGTCAGCATAAATGTCTACAAATGATGTAAGGATGTGATTTGGAAGATCATTAATGTAGATCAGGAAAAGAGTTGGACCCAGGATGGACCCCTGAATGACACCGGCATTAATACTGTGAGCTTCTGATTTTTGCCCCTCAACTACTACTCTTATGAACCTATCAGAAAGACATTTCCAGCAATACCATAGCTAGAGATCTTATGAAGTAAACCTTTATGCCATACCCTATCAAAGGCTTTAGATATGTCAAGAGCAATTGCCCTAGAAAGGTTGCCTCTGTCGAGAGATTTGCTAATCCTATGAGATATAATTGTAAGCACATCTGCTGTAGATCTAGCAGAACGGAAACTATATTGAGTGTCACTAAGAAGGTTATTTTTGTTGAGATGGTTGATTACTTCTGTATTTAACACAGATTCCAGCAACTTACTCATGACGCACAGGAGACTTATTGGCCTGTACTGAGAGGGGATGAGCGATCACCTGAATTCTTAAATACAGGGCATACTGATGAAATTTTTCTAGGGAGATGGGAAACTATTCTCCTTAAGACAACGTTTAAACAGTTTTGTAAGTATGGGCGCTAGTTCAGGTTGAAGTTTTTTGAGTACTATAATTGGAATACCGTCAGGGCCAGTTGCTTTACTGGAATCAAGGTTTTTGATTAGCTTGACAACATCACGTACAGACATACGTATATCACATAGCGTGTTTTCTGATACAGGAGGAAATATTGGGGGTTGGCGGCCTTGATCGCAAAGGGTATAATTAGCTGCAAAGTTCTTGACAAAGAGTTTGGCTTTGTCTGATGCTGACGAGATTACCTCAGGTCCATTGATAATAGTTGGGATGGAGCACACGCTTCTGTTCAGGATTCTGTTTGCTATTTGCCAAAACTGGTGGGAACCAAGCCGCTGCTCAGCTACTTTGGACTTAACAGATTGAGCATACAACTCTCTTGCATTCTTTATTACTTTCTTACAATGGTTGCTGCCAGTCCTGAAAGCGGCTGTAGTTTCCATACATCTATTACGTTGGAAACAGTGGAAAAGGTGATTTCTGTGCGCAATGGCAGCAGCACATTCTGGAGAGAACCATGGCTGCCTGTTAGGTTTTTGATGAAACTTTTTCGAGGGTATGAAACGGTCAATACCTACAATTAACCATTCCGTCAGGTCTATTACTATTGAGGACACATCCTTTTTAAACATTCTTTCTTTCTTTATAGAATTTCTTTTCTTTATAACATTACTTGATTCTCTTTCTTCTTTTCTTGTTCTTCTTTTCCTACCTCTGTTTCGAGATCTTGGCCTATTTTTGAATCCTGTCAAAATCTGTCTGGACCGTTAACACTTTTTTTAACAACGACATTTATTTCCTAATTATCCCGCCATGTGTGACTTCCTGTTACGTCTCTAACATGAAAATGTTTTCTGAAAATAATATTTTCTAGCAGCAGTGTAGTTTATAAATAACATTTTTGCAGTATTTTCATGTGAGAATGAGATTTTCCAGCAGCTGTGTTTTCTGAACAAATATTTTCTAGCAGAGGTGTTTCCTCAAAATAATATTTCCTTACATTAGTGTTTTGTAAGAATAATATTTTCTAGCAGTAATGTTTTCTAAAAAATAATATTTCCTTCCCTCTCTGTAAAATTTTCTTACAATAGAAATGTTGTTTAGGATATATTTCCTTAGAGACAAGTTCTCTAAAATGGATTCCACACTCTCGCTGTGTATTTTCCTTCGAGGAATAAAGTGATGTTCATAATCTTGCAGCAAGATTTTCTTTAATAATATTATTTTCTGAGACTAATGCTTCCTTGAGTTAATGATTTCTAAGAGTGATGTTTCCACTTTCACTGTAAAAATTATCTTCTAGGAGCAATGTTTTCTAACGGAAATGGTCCAACTTTGCCAATAAAATTTTCTTTTAAGAGTAATATTTCTTCAGAATATTGTTTTCTAATAGTAATGTCTTGGGAGATTAGATTTCTTCGGCGCAGTTAAACAAGGAAACGTGTAGAGTGACCTTCACGATGTCTCATATTTTAGGCTTTTGACGAACAGCAATAAAAGTTCGTAGATATAACAATACATAGATTCAAGAAAAATTGCCACAAACATATGTTGATATTTTTATTAGCGGAGAATTCTTTTCTAATTAGACTAACTCAATCAGCTGATGTAACATAGATTTTGAAAACGATTCCGCAAAGACAGAAAAGAAAAGAATGATTAAATGAGATAGGCATTATAAAAAACAATGCATCAAAAAGAGAATAATAAACTGCGCATTGTTACACTCTGCGGAAATCAAACGTTGCGCAAATAATTCCGATTAATTAGTTTTTCATATATAAAACATTTAATGCTAAAATGTCGGAATGGTTGAGCTGTTCAAAAATTGAACTACCGGGTTTTGTACGTCGGTTTTTAATGGGACAGCTCACCTACACATGTCTATATCTACAAAAGACAAAAAACTTGAATGTCTGCCTTTCCTCATTTTTTTAATCGTTTCATAAAGGATAGATCTCTATGTCCGTTTTTCTCGGTCTTTCGACCCCTCATATATATATATATATATATCATCTCTCTCTCCCTCTCTCTCTCTTTCTCTCTCTCTCTCTCTCTCTCTATCTCTCTGGCGAAGTCTGGTCTCCAAGAAATTACTCTCTCTCTCTCTTTCTCTCAGTCTCTGGCGATATATATATATATATATATATATATATATATGTGTGTGTGTGTGTGTGTGTGTGTGTGTGTGTGTGTGTGTGTAATTCTTGGTTCGTTCAAAGTGAATAAAACCATATTTCTACATTACCAATTTAATTGAAATTTTCAGAAAATTTATCTGTAAAGTCAAGGAACGTTTGCATGTTATTAAAATAAATTAAGATCGCAAATTATAAATAATATCTTAAATAAAATAAAAATATTTTTCGTAACTGCGAGACAGTCCGCCATTTCATTTCCGGTAGATAATGAGCCTTTCACGTGCACCACACGTTGACGACTTTCGAATTGCAACATTTAACTATCTATTTAATAGATGGGTAAAAAAAAATTCCCTATTTTTTAAATTATATATATATATATATATATATATGTACTTTAACCTTACAACTGAATTAAAAAAACATATAAAACTTTAATTAATCTTGGAAATACGATTTAAAAAATAGCGCGGGTCGGTAAGTGCACAAGCAGCATTTGTTTATCTTAAATTTTTATTTTTAAAAGCTTTCCTGGGAAAGCCTACCTAAAATAAATTTGTCTAATTCTTAATTTCTTATGTTATTAGAAAAAAAAAGAAAGTAAATATGAAGAATTACTCCACGCCCGAAAATTCTTTTAAAATTACCACTCTTAAAGGTTTTCGGGGTCGCTGAAAACGAAAATAAAATTTATAATTAAGGCAAACGAGTAGTTTCCAAGATATGAAGAAATGTTAGTTTAAAAAAGTGAAGGATCACTTTTCCATAATAATTTAACGTAAAATGATCACCCACTTTGTGGCCACGATATTTTTGGGGGGGGCTTTCTTTCTACCCTTGGAAACTCCTTTAAAATTACCTGTTTAAATTGGTTGGAGGCTGCCAAAACACCCCTTACACACACAGAAAAATGCCCCTCTCTCAGGTGGCCAGAAAGTGGGTGCTCATTCTAAGTTAAATTTACATTAGAAAGTGATCACCCACTTTTCGAAAAAGTAATTTCTTCATATCATGAAAACTTTCTTTTTGCGACGGAAAAAGTTTGCAGATTCGTTTTTAGTACACTGAAATCTACAATAAAATATTTCGTTATATACGAACATAAGATGGGCCTTAAAGTAAAATAATACCGGATTTTGCGGGCAGATTTGCCGTTTAGTTGTATAAAATATCCTCAAACCAGGTAATCACTAAAAGGGACTCTTAAAAGTCGTCACCTGTATCAAGCAAAAGTTTAAAACCACTGATTGCTGATTATATGTCAACCTACGTTACAGTAACATATATTGAGTGAGTTCCTAACTGTATTTTGTATAGTTTTTAGTTTAAACTCATTTTCCTAAAATTTCCCCAAACTTAACGTGTTCGATACAGTCTGCCGCTATTTGTAATTTTCAAATATACCGATAAACACTGCATGCTTTTAAACCGATTAAACATTATACATTCCATAAAAACACTACAATCTTATCCAGTTAGGTAGAACATTTACTTTTCTTGCCTTTGATAGCATTTATTTGTCATATATTTATTTTTTGACAACTTCTTTGTATCTGTATTTAGTAATACAAACCCTTTTCATTTCACATTTTTGTATACAGAAAAAAAAAACATTTAGCATTTTAACATTTTTGCTACGTTCAGCTTTATCCACTGATTGTTGGTCGACCCCAAGCCATGATTGACGGTAATCCCGAGGATCAGGATCCAATTCTGCAAGAGTACCATTTTTTTTTCATTTTCGGCTTTTTTTTTACTTTTTGGAGTGGATTGCTCTACTACAAGAAACTACCCTACTATAAGAAACATGCATTTTCTCTTTTTATTAGAATTTTCCATTACACCAAATTGAGCCACAGCAACGAGTGGCAGGGTACAGCTAGTATATATATATATATATATATATATATATATATATATATATATATATATATATGTATATATATATATGTATATATATATATATATATATATAATATATGTTCTTAAATAGTTAATACTAAACTTGTATTCGAAAATCCCGTTTAGAGCTATCACACCTGATTGGTTCCAATTAGCTATGTGAATACGATAATACGACATATAGAGTTTTTACATGTAGTATTTAATGATACACGGTGACCCCCCCCAAAAAAAAACAAAAGCTAAATGGAGGCAATCTAGAACATATGCTGTAGAACAGAGAATAAAGGCCAAAGACCCTAGTGTTTTGATGTGATGTTTTAAAATATAATAAACTAGTTATGACCAAAGTTTCATTTCATTCGGACAAAACATTAAGAAAGAGGGCCTAATGAGAGTTAAGGCCCGTTTTTGGGGTAACTCTGCATATACCAGAGTTAAAAAATTACAAAATTAATCATTTCATTTAACCTTGAATTGTGTACATCTCTTGAGCAAACAAAAACAGTTCAGATTTGCATTGCGTAAAATCATACAACGAATTATATAAAAACATCAGTTGATTCTTATTATTGGGTTTTTCGGATTATTGTTCTCATTTTTAGTGGGGTTTTTTCACAAGGTAACCTCCGACTTTCTTCGCATGTATCTTGTGGAACTCGTAAAACTTTCTGTCAAACTTGGGAATCTAAACGGAATTTCGAACACAACGTTTTATTTAATCCACGGGAGTAGTATTCACGGCTTTCGTTCCATTAGTTTAGTAATTGTACTTTTCAGTATCGCCTGCACTAAAGATTGACTTTTCAAACTCCAGAAGAGTATAATTTTACAACTGAAATTTACCCAGTACTTAACCCACTACGCCGCAAATCCTGCGAAGAACCCAAATAATATAAATAAACAATGCTTCTCTTAAAAATTCAAGAAAAAAAAATGAGTAGCTTATGGTAAAAATCATATAAAGTTATAAGTTTCTGTTTGTTCAACTGAACGATTCACGGGTGAGCTTTTTATTTTTTGACGGCACATTTATTATTTTCTTAGTTTAGGTTTGTTTGGTTGTTTGGTTTTACGGCATATCGACCCTTATCCTGGTATTTAATGCCGAATCCGATAATTTTGGTAATTTTTATGCATCAGGATCGTATATCGTTCAAATATTTTTAATGCTGCTTGGCTTAACCATTTCGTTTAATGGCATGCCAACACTTTTCGGGTTATTTAATGTAAAATTTGTCGGGCGTATGTATGCCGAAGGAGTACAAGTGTAACGAGTTCATCGGATCACATTCCATTAAATCAATTGTAAAATAGGCATAATGATGCAATACTGCGACGATGGGGCCGGAGTTGGAGCTTGGTCGATAGTGCGGGACCTATTAGATTGAATAATCGATTTTAAATTCCATCTTAAAGGAAGAGACTACAGGTGAATGCACCAGTCCATATGTGATAACAATACTCGATGCATATGCGAATTGTTGCTTTGTCGAGACACAGCATACTCTCCGGTGTGAGTAATTTTTAGCGGGGACTCATTTCTTTGCAGCAGCCTTTTCAATGTCTTCAATTTATGATTCTCAGTTAATGTTGCCTATGAATGCTAAGCAGAAGAGTTTGAAGTGTGAGCTATTGAGTAGAGTGTTATTAGTCATGAGTATCGGTGGTCGAGATAGCTTCTTGTGATTGTAAAGGAACAGAAGCCTACAATTCCGACGTAAAAATTATTAACAAAAAATAAATAAAAACGGTTGTAACTGAGCTTCTATGGTTGAAAGCTTGCTTATATATTTAAGGTTAATACATAATCTACTAGCAGGCCACCCAACGTTGCCCGATCGTAGAAAATACATAATACTATTTTTTAATCCATGCATATCTGTTATTTATTACCATAGAGCCACTTTCTATTGCTATTCATCCAATATACATTAATGATTTCAAAAGTTATGAAAATATGACTTAGATAGCATTCACTAGCATCGAAAACAGAACGTTTAGCGCTCCTGATTAAGTCGTCATTTATCTCTACAAGAGCATTGCCGTCTGAGGTACGGAGAGCTAGATACGAAAGGTTAAAAATAAAGAGACTTTGAGCTATGAATGTATATTGTGAGTATGCGCAAAAGAAACGACAGATGGAAGGTTTCATTTGACTTACCCTGCCAATGTTAACAGTTAGTTTTCAATTTTGGCCCATTATCAGCAATTGTTCCCGGCTAAATCCAATTCCAAAGTGTACAAATACCCTATATTAGTAATTTTAATTCTTTAGACCAATATTAAAGAAGGAGTGTAGTAGAGACTTGTCACATATACAAATACCAATAAGGTCACTATATATATATATATATATATATATATATATATATATATATATATATATATATATATATATATATTGTATTGGTAGTAATTATTAGTTTGTTAAGTGTGTCCACCAAAAGAGTGCTCAATGTTTAGACAGAGCCAAAATCGCTGAAACATGTATGCTTATGTGTAGCCATTTGTTTGTAAACTAAATTCACTTATATATATATATATATATATATATATATATATATATATATATATATATGTAAATGTTGGTTCCTTCGGAATTAATTATCTAAAAAAACACTGGACGGATGGCTTCCACGTTTTAGTATAATATGTTTACTATATCCATGTGTGTTTTTCTATATTTCTTTTTAATTATAACATTATACTCAATTTTTCTATGATAAATAGGTGGATTTCTTTGTACCTAGAGGCTATTTTTTTATTTAGGGACAATTATTTATTACCGCTTCCTGTCACGTGACCAGTGTTACAATTTAGCGGTTTTCCTGCTATATCTGGAGATTTCGGTTACAATCTAGCGGGAAATTCTAGAAAATCTGGAGGTATTTGGCACCCACACACCCGCAAAGATTATTAAAAAATAAAGAAAAGCGCTTGAAAATATTCAATGTAAGTAAAAAAAAGTAGCATTTATTGCCTTTGATAACAATTAATTATTGATTATTTGTGTTGTTTTTCACCTTTTTTTCGACTAACCATTCTTAAATCTCACTATAAAATCGATTTTTCCAAGTACATTTTAGGTGGGGGGGGATTCCAACCTCCGAAGTTTGGGTTTGTATTACTGTACACATAGATTCGAAAAGTTATCAAAAAACAAATATATAACAAATAAATGTTATCAAAGGCAAGATAAGTTACTTTTCTGCCAAACTGGATATTTAAATTAACTACACGTGGTCTCAAAATGAATGACGACGCTCAAAGTGTATACACATTTTGACTCCTCCCTTTACTTAAAAATTCACCAAAAATCAGGAAATTAACGAATTTTAATGAAAATAGCAGTATTTTTCAAATAATGATCGCAGAATATAATGAACTAATTATTTTTACTTAACTCTTAGTGAAAATGTTTTATTTTGTTTACACAAAAAATACCTTTACTAAAGTTATGGTTTTCAGTAGTAAATAAAAAACGCAAGAATTTATTTTTGCTTTTTTTAAAGCATCGTAATTTGTAACAATAAAAAATAATTTTTACAGTAACATTACGAAAAAAGCCCCTAAAGTCCGTATTAATGTATTCGATATAACTCGAAGAAAAATGAATTATCGGATACTATTCAGGAAATTAAAGATTCAATTAGATTCCTATTTCAGTCACCTTAATTATTTAAGGTGAAATGAGTTTAGGAATTTATAGCCTAACCTAAATATTTTTTTGGTAAGTATCCAGATACGCTACCACAGAACACCGACCACTCTAATTTGTTTGGGGGGGGGGAACAAATATATAACAAATAAATGTTATCAAAGGCAAGATAAGTTACTTTTCTTCCAAACTGGACATATTTTTCGTGTTTTTATTCAATGTAACATATTTATTCAGCTCGAAAAACATACAGTGTTTACCGATGTATTTGAAAATTCAAGATGGCGTCTCACACCCTCTTTAACAACGTTTTCGAATCTATTTGTACAGTAATACAAACCCAATATGTTACATTGAATAAAAACACGAAAAATATATCCAGTTTGGTAGAAAAGTAACTTATCTTGCCTTTGATAACATTTATTTGCTATATATTTTTTGACAACTTTTTCGAATCTATGTGTACAGTAATACAAACCCCACCGACCACTCTAATCTGTTTGGGGGGGAATGTGATGTTGGAGCGCGCGCGCGCCCCAACATCACATCCGCGCCCCCCCCCCAATGTACAAAGTAAAATCTTCGGAAAATGTTAAATGGTGTTCTAATTGGTAAATGTCGGTGCGTTACTTACGGAAAATTTGAAAATTCGATGTTCCAGGTAAAAAAAAGCAGATAAATAACGCGCCCCCCAACTCCAACTTGGTGTGCTTTCCTTTTCTTATTTTATTTCTTTTTCAGCTAATTTTAAATTTTCCACCTAAAAAGCGCTATAATGTATTTTTGAAAATTAGAAAATTCTATGTCCTGTAATAAAAAAATCCCCCCCAACGTAGTTTGCTTGGTGAAGCCGTCGTTTATGCTACAGCGTGCATGCGCGTAGCATAAACGGAAGCTGAAAAATGGTGGAAAGAAGTTCGTGGGTTCAGGGGTAAATACCATGCAAACGGTAAATTTGCCCAAGTTTGACTATCAGATTCGTTGTCAGCGACCTCAATTACCTATACAAAAACAAATTAGAGTGGTCGGTGTTCTGTAGTAGCGTATCTGGATATTTACCTTTTTTTTTCTTGCTTAAGAAAAATAGCATTAATACAGTAAGTTAGGTAAACTGACTTTTTCGTTTTAAAAATGGAATTATTTCCCTTTTGTTATTAACTTTTTTTTTAAATTTTTTTTTTAATAAATATTTTGTGTTTTATATACATAAAGTACAATTGTTGAATGCTACTGTTTTGATTATATTCGTTTGGGGGGGCACAATTAACAAATTAAGAAAGATTAAAATGAAGCGAAATTTAAGTTTCCGTTCCATTTTTACAACAACCGTAAAACAGTGCATACTCAGCAAGTTTTATTGCAATTCATAAGCATATTGAAACACTAAATCAACATTTTATTTATTTTTTTGCATAATTAATGATGAAAGTAATTTTCTGTTTATTTTCTTAACATCTGTTAAAAAAAATAAATAATTTGTACATTCTCTTGAAAAAAAGAATCAAACTTTTCTCTACTTTCCCATGTGTTCCATTTTAACAAACTGAGCCACAGCAACGCGTGGCCGGGTACAGCTAGTATATATATATAATAATGAAATACAACGAATCATCTAATAAGAAACCATAAAAAAATTATAAGTAATTAATTACGGATCGCTTTTCAAAAGAATACGCAAATTAGGTAACTTTTCTGTAGTCGCTTGCATATCCATCACTGCGTATATTAAAAAGTTCGTTTTAAAATATTTCAATAGAAAAAAGTAGACTCCTAACGTGAATGTCTGATCGAGAAAAATACCTAATATTTGTAGGCATACAGATTTGAAAAAGAAAAATTATTTCGGGCTTTTGTAAATTTCTGCTATCTCATATTTTCTCATTTTATTAATTTGGTGAAAAATATTTTTTTAACTTTTCTAATTAAAATATTATTGTTTCTATGGTTCATAAAGATCGAAACATACCTCAAGCGAAAAAAAAAAACAAATAATAAGCAGCTTTCATGTTTCAAACATTAATTAGTGATTTGTACAAAAATGTGGCGCCATAGTTAAAAATCTAATACTTTCAATTATATTGCTGTCATTCATAACTCTGACTTACACATACCTGAAGACACACACGTATTGGTATATATATATATATATATATATATATATATATATATATATATATATATATATATATATATATAACCACTTCATTTACTCACATAAAGTTAATATAGGAATGTATAGATTTATGCGTAAACTTTAAGTATTTACTTTTGGATTTTACCGTCATTGGATACCTTATCTTTCACCAGACTATCCATTCACGTGAAATCACCTTTTTCTGCATCCTATTCCCTCTGCTTCACTTTTTCTTATCAAGTAAGTTCTTTGACTTACTTGCAGTTTCATCAAATACTTATGTATGCAAAATCCGATCCCGCATATTCCTACCCTCTGATGAGAAGGAAAGTATTTCTTCGAAACCCCGCGTCTTAAGGACTATCCACTTATTTAGTGTTTTTTTTCCAGATTAAATATGTTTTTAATTCTTTTTCAAAGTGTTTTAACATGTTTTATAAACTATTTACTCTTATATATATATTTATATATATATATATATATATATATGTGTGTGTGTGTGTGTGTGTGTGTGTGTGTGTATATATATATATAACTACTTCATTTACTCACATAAAACTAATATACGAAAGTATAGATTTATGCGTAAACTTTAGGTATTTACTTCAAAAGTGCTCAATTCGTAGGTAGAGCTACTTAGTAATTTATAAAATATATATGGCGATTAAGCTACACTGAATATTCCGCGTTTCATCCACTCTAGGATTCCTCAGGCTTATGCGCGAATTCTGTGGTTTTTTATCGTTTTTATATTTTATATATAAAAACGATTAAGAACCACAGAATTCGCGCATAAGCCTGAAGAATCCTAGAGTGGATGAAACGCGGAATATTCAGTGTAGCTTAATCGCCATATATATTTTATAAATTACTATATATATATATATATATATATATATATATATATATATATATATATATATATGTATACTGTGTCAATCGCTTTATTGCAGATTAGTAAAATATCAATATTTCACTTAATATACTTCACAACAAAATGAAAATTATATCATCAAACGACTCCTTTAAGGTTTGTTATTTCCACAAATGTTATTCAAATTCATGCGATATTCAACAAGTTATGAAATTTAATTATTTATTGAAGAATTTTCACTGTCAATCGCTGTATTGCAGGTCTCTTAAAATGTTGTTTTAGGGCAAAAATACAATGTCTCATCTTGCGAACTTTACTTTTTATTATATTATTCTGTCAAAGAATAATAAACAAAAACATATCCTAGGTATGGGCCTTATATAAATTAATTATTTATCGACATATCCACCATTTTTTAAATAACTTAAAACAAATTTTTCCCCCGAGAAAGTTAATTGTTTGATCTTAAAAGACGTTATGGCTCTAGCAACATAAATTATGTTCCTTCACAAAGAATCCTTTGTAGTAAATTGCTCTCCTCCCTCATAAACTCTTCTTTTTAATATTGACCGGAGATATTCAATGGGGTTAAGTCTGGCGAACATGGTGGTCAGGTCATGTGAGATTCCCCAACGAATTCCATAGATTCAAGGAAGGGTACAATTTCACAAGCAGAATAGGATGATACATTGTCATGTATAAAAATCATCTGAAAGCGACGTGATAATGGTAGGTCATCCAGCCTTGTCGACAAATGATTATCCAAAAAGGTCGTGTACGCATTAGTGGTAAGCTTTCCACCCTCGGAATGATCCAACCAACTTCTCTCTAATAATTCCCAGCCAAAACACGCTGCCTCCACCTCCTTGTCGGCGATGAACTCTGTAACGGGTCGGGGTTCCTTTCGGGCTTCAAACTTTGGTCCATCTATCCGGACCGCCAAGTATAGCATGGCCCTCAGCCCTAAAAAGGACCTGTTGGAAATCCATTTGCATGTAATTCTGTGGCGAAACCATTCGTTTTTTCCTATGTTGTTTGCTCAATGAAGGCATTGGAAGAGGTTTGATGTTCCTTGCAATCTCATTCGATACATTTTATCGGGCATGCCTGAATCTTGAAGCGATTCCAGCTTTTGCAAAAGCGAAAGCACTGGTGCTGTTTGTGTTTTTGTTGACTTCCCTACAGATTTTCCGAATATCACAATCTAAAAGGTTTCTCCCAATGCCCTATATTTTTCTGGATTGTGTGTTTTGGTCGTTCAATAATGCAGCCAAGGTTTTTGGATTCCATTCCAGCTCCGGAGCTAAATCTTTGATGGGCAATCCTTCTGCGAATCCAGATACTATCCTTTGCTATTCGATAACCTTTATTCTCCTGATTGTTTGGATTGTAAAATGCCATAACTTCGTGATTTGAATAAAATTTTGGGAAATAACCAAACTTAAACAACCTTTTGATGGTACAATTTTCATTTTTTTTGTTGTGACGTATATTTAGGAAAATATTGATATTTTACTAATCTGCAAGAAAGCGATTGACACAGTTTATATATATATATATATATATATATATATATATGTGTGTGTGTGGGGGGGGTGTATATTAATAGTAGCCGGCTCTCTTTAATCTTTCTTTTAACGACCCCATGACACTACAAGACAAAATGCAATTCGGTTTCCAACAAGATGGCGCTACATGACACACGTCTCACAGATCACTGACACGAGTTCATGACATTTTTACGAAAGAGAAAACAATAAGCAAAGTGTTATGGTCACCACGTTTCCCGGACTTGTCAACATGTGATTTTTATCTTTGAGGGATCGCTAAACCGAAAAATTTATGCAAAAAAACCTCACAATCTACAGCAAGTAAAGGAGAACATTACCAACGTTATCAGGAGAATAGCCAGAGAAGATCTAATGGCAATATCTGCAAACGTTGTTAAACGTGTCCATAAATGCATAGATGTCAACGGGGAGCACTTCCAGCATCTTTTATAACACTACATGTAATTTAAACAATTAAAGAATGTTCCTCCTCTCTACTAGATTTTTATTTGTGTGTGTGTACGTGTGTGTATGTGTCCATATGTGTGTATTGAGGTGTTGAACAAATTTTACGAACGCGTCTTTATATATGCGTAAGCATGTGTGTGCGTAAGATAGTTTTAATGTGTGACCGAATCTGTGCATATTAAGCAGATTGACGTATACTGTAATAGCCAACACCTGATATGTTTTTTTTTTTTTTTTTACTTTAGTGGATTCTTATTATACGTTTTACCAGTTTTGTTTGTGCTGTGTTTATACATTTATCAGCATTAAGAGTGTCGTTAACTAAGTAGAAAAATAATTTCTGGGGCGCAAAATGTCGTGCTTTGAAATGGTACCACCCACACTTTCGTAGCTCTGTAATTTTTAGAGTTAAAATATTGGAGGCTTTACCTGTGGAACAGTCTACTAGATGAGGAAATACGCGTCAGTGGATAATTATATTTTAAAAACAATATGTATATATATATATATATATATATATACACACACACACATATATATATATATATATATATATATATATATATATATATATATAGAGAGAGAGAGAGAGAGAGAGAGAGAGAGAGAGAAAGAGGTCCACATACAGTCCTGGTTCGTTATATCACAACTCATCAGTGTTGATAGTTCTAACCACTTGACTAAGAATCGGTATTCATAAATGAATATATATTTTTTTAATTTTTTGTATATACCAGTCCTTATTTATTAAGAAGCTCATTGTAATTACAGAGCATGTAATGAATGAATGGCAAAAGTCTATCTTCCAAATTTCATAATGTTGACCACCTTACAATTTATTCTTTTAATTGATTGGACACTAACGCTTATATCTATCTATCTCTCTCTGTCTCTCTGTCTCTCTGTCTCTCTCTCTCTCTCTCTCTATATATATATATATATATATATATATATATTGTGACATGTATACAAATATTTATGTGTAAGCATTATTACAAACCCTTCTTTATAATTTACTATTCTCCCATCCCTTAACTCGTTTGCTTTTATTGACATCTTAATTTAAACGCTTCCTAACTTGGCATATTGTGTACACCCTCCCACTTTCTTATTGAAATGTAATGTAACAATACTGACCCCTTACTTATCACTTACGCCTTTCAGCTTCTTCTCTTTTTCCTATTTCCCTTTTCCTTTCCCTTTCTTCTTTCTTTCTTTTATCGCCTTATTCTTCTTCTTTTTTAGCTGTCACTTACTCTTCCTTCTAAAATCTTTGTACGCTTCTTCTTTATTTTATTAAGTTCTGGCATCCCCTTTTCTCCACACCAGCGTCAATTTTAAGTCTAAAATGTCACTTGGTATCACCCCTCCCACTCCAAGTTTTAATATTTTATATTTTAGGAATGAGAAATATATTTCACTTCTTCATTTGAGAACAAGATTCTCTGAATAGCAGATATGAACTTTATTTCTCTTGCCTGGTGAGGAACAGTTGTTTCTTGTTTTGTTTTTTAATAAACCAATTTGCTCCGAAACATTAGCATGTTTAGTATAGCGAGTATGTAATACTTGTCTAAGGGTATACATCAATTTTGGGTATTAGGTTAGTGAGAGCTCTTTATACCATACTATTCTGAAGCCTTATATGTTTATCGTCAGAAGAGAAGATGCTAGGTAACATATTAGGAATGCGACGTCTAGCGATAATGACATTAGGAGCGAAATAAAATATTGAGGCTGTTTTGGTGGAATTAAATTGATCTCTATGATATAGAAAGAGTATATTTTATAATATAGTGAAGGAAGGCATATAGAATATCTGTTATAGTGCGTTTAATGTATGTCGACAATATGTGTGATTAAACTCTGTGGCGAATATAGGGTAAGTTAATTGAAAGAAGATGTTTATTTAATCATGTGTATTAATCGGTTATAACTATTGAAGGGGTTTACATTTGACTGCACCAGGGGATCATACCACTCTTCAGAACATCCCGGTATACCTTGTGTGTAGACTTTCAAGTCGACTTCGAAGATGTGAGGTGGCATGATGCGGCTCTCACTTGAAACCACACCAAAGATCATCACCGTGGGCGAAGCCTTCGTTGAGCTGTGCCCTTAAGCGTTGAATCGTCCGGAATTGCATTATGAGGATGTTTGCAATGGTCCTGTTATCATAACTTGGATTGAACATTGTGTTACTTGCAGACATGATAGAAGGCGCCTGTCGTTTTTGGGATTTATACATAACTGACCAACTTACAGATGGCCTGTAACATGAAAGGAAAACCGGTTTACATCAAACAGAAACGGAATCATGTTGTCTTTTCAAGGACGACAATTTTATCGTTCCAACCTGTATATCATTTAATACTAGACGCTAGTGAACAACTTAGCAGATTGTGTGAATATATTTTTTGCTTCTGATTCTATATATTACTGCTGATCAGTTAAGACATGGTCATTTACAGAATATTTATAGTTTGGTATTGTTTCATTAAAACTTTTATTTGTTTAAATTTTCATATCTGTAATCTTATTAAATGGTGTTTTTTTGGGGGGGTATTTTGCCACTTTGCGCTTTATTTTTAACTTACGAAGTTATTTCTCTTACATTATCAAATTTATATTTTCCTTATATAATTTCTTCTAATTTTGAGATCAGCTGCTATTATTACTTTATTGTTAATTGGAGGTCAGTTTAATTTAGTAAGTAATTGGGTGATGTTCCGCGGGTGTACGTTCAAGATAATATTTGTTTTATGATGACCATCATGGAATAGTTATTGTTATGTTTACGGTTAACTTTAATTACAAAATAAAATTTGATATCAGTAATGGAGATTCAATTATTTCAAATTAAAATATGTATAAAAAGAAGCTCAGAGTCTTGCAAGTTCTATTTTCACGTAGTTTTCGCTTTATATGGTTGTATTTTTTTATTGCATTAAAGTATTTTACAACAAAGCATTTTGCTTTTTTAATGAAACCTTTACTAATATTCTTGAGTATAGAGTTTATTATTATTATTAATCACCAGTTCTTAAACAGGCCATCATCAGTGATTACTCACTGACAACAATCCGTAGTCTTCCCTTGAGTCTGGATGACAACAAACCTCACCAGATATCCAGTAGTATCCGCCTACTTTGACAAGACACGTGAAAACAAAAAATGCAGACTCTGCATACTAAGAGGCAAAACAATTAACAACATAATGAGTGAATGCCACAAATATCGCAACAGCTGCTTACTATTAATTTCTCGTTGGGGTGACCATTGGTCTTCACTGGAATTTGGGTGGCAATACTCCTTACCAAGACCCCAGTCCTTTTTGGTCTCATCCTTCTTTATCCTTCACGACTATTTCTGATGCTGCCAGTTGATGCCGGCACAAAAATTGTATTTATTTGGGGGAGGATTATTTCTTAGATTCATGGGATATTCATCTTTTTTGTTTTCTCTTCTTAATTATGTTGCAGTTCTTTTTTTTTTACACAGTGATCACCACTTATCAAGGCCCGGAAGCAACTCAGGGATAAGGATTATTGCAAGTACATCATGTTAGTGTGGAGATTTGATGAAGTGTTTACTTAAGGGGGCGATTCATTAGGAAGTTGTTAACGTTGGACTTGAAGACATCCAAGTTGTAGTCCGGTGGGAAGCAGGCAGACGGAACAGAGTTCTCGGTTAACCTTGTAACTCCTGTGTATTAGTCCTACATTCAAAGATTTGCCATCCGTTTTATCTTCTCAACCATTCCCATGGTTCCAATTTTCCCATTTTTTATTCAAAGTTTTCCGGGATTGTTTTGGTGTTATCTTCATCTTCCATATCCCTTTTAATTATCTGGCTCATTCCGTGTATTATTATTATTATTATTATTATTATTATTATTATTATCTATTTATTAATACGATAGCGTGTGTGTTCTTTTGTTGTGTGTCACGCTTTCCGGTAAATTCGATTTGGTTAAGATTTAATTCGGGAATATACATTAATTACAGAATACACATTTACGAACGCTCAAAGCAACATTCGAATAGCGTGTTCTTACAGCTATATTTATTTTTAATTCTATAAAATTTAGGGTTATACCTTTCAAAAGTTGTTAAGAAATAATTTACATTTGTTTATTGAGAGAGAGATAGACGCTGAGGTTTTCGTTCATTAAAATATTATTGCTACTACTAATTGCTATAACATATAAACAAAAGCCCAGATGCATATGTTATGAAACCTCGAAGTTAGTAATACGTTATTAGCGAAACGAAATTGGTTTTGTACATAAAATATTTTAATAAAAACATTAAATCTAATATATATATATATATATATATATATATATATATATATATATATATATAAAACTACTTCATAAAATTAATATACGAAAGTATAAATTTATGTGTAAATTTTAAGTGTTTACTTCAAAAGTGCTCAATACGTAGGTAGAGCTAGTTACTAAGTTATAAAATATATATGGCGGTTAAGCTACACTGATATTCCGCGTTTCATCCACTGTAAGACTCTTCAGGCTTATGCATAAGCCTGAAGAGTCCTAGAGTGGATGAAACGCGGAATATTCAGTGTAGCTTAACCGCCATATATATTTTATAACTTACTATATATATATATATATATATATATATATATATATATATATACATATATATATATATATATATATATATTAAATGACAGTTCCTTTTTTTAAATAAATTGTTTTTATTACAACATTACACTAAAATAGCTTCATGAAAAACTGTTTTTGGTACATCAAATAGTTTAGGTACTCATGCAGAGAGTGATCCATACGTAACTCAGAGTCCGCCCGGCTTTTTCCGGAACGTGACGTCAACAGGCGGAGTAAGCCGAGCGTCGCCGAGGAAATTAAGCCGAGCGTTGCGGATGAAAGCATAACAAGAAAAGAAAACTACCTTAAAGTTGACGTTTTATAAACTGTAAAGAAAAATGTTATAACAATCGTTTTTCTTTTCTTTTTGTTTTGCTATATATATATATATATATATATATATATATATATATATATATATATATATATATTTTAAAATAAAGATAGTTTTGTTCGAGAAAAGATTTAGAGGTAAGTCAAGTAAATACTTTCAAGGATTTTTTTTGCAATTTTTTTTTTCAAGAAAAATTTAAAACAATTTTTTACTTTTGTTTTTTTGGGGTGTTATTTTTTATTTTTTATTTTTTCAAGGAACAACCTGAGAACTAGAAAAGTTGAAACAAAACCGGGTGGGATAGTTTTTTGGGGTTTTTTTTCCATATTAAAACAGATATCGCTGTTGTTTCCTCGGACCATTGTTTTATTAATGGTGTGTGTGCGTAGATCGTATTCCGTGTTCGCGCTGGAGGTCTTTCTGTGTTGATCGCTCGAACTCCCAAAAGTGGATGATTTTAATTATGATGGCAATTGTCAGCCTAGACTTGCCAAAAAAAGGTACTAGTCCGGATGATGTAAAGGTTCGGAATTTGGTAACCTGACACCTTCAGGCATAGCCATCGCTTACCTTTCCTATTATAATAAGATTGCACCTGTGTCCACATGGTGCACAAGGTTTGGTCCATGCCAGTAATTTTTTTCTTGATAAAATCGAGAACTCCTGCTGGTGTTTTCAGCTGCTCACTTAAGCCTGCAAGATTCATGTTTTTGTTTTTTTTCTGGCGTGAAAGTACGAAATCGTGAGCTTTTTTTTTTTACTAATTTGTTTTCTTTTCCTCTTCTTCCAGATTGTCATGTGCTGCTTTGAATTTTCAACTCCGTGCTACATTGTCATTGGCTCAGCTTTATGTTACGTCAGACAGCTTACTTTCCTCGGTGACGCTCGGCTTACTCCGGCTGTTGACGTCATGTTCAGAGGAAATCCGGGCGTGCGCATGCGCTGAGTTACGTCTGGATCACTCTCTGCATGAGTACCATATTTAAATCTATATATTAATACGATAGCCTGTGTTATTTTCTGTATCACATTTATTTTTTTTCTTCCGGGTGTCTGTCGTTTAATTGTTATGCCTTTCCATTTCTTGTAATAAATAATTTTACCAAGAATTCTTCATCAGTTTTGGTTTCGGTTTCGATTATAGTTGAAAGAACTCAAGTTATATATACATACATTCTTATTTCTTCTTCATAAGTTTTGGTTTCGGGTTGTATTCAAGCTGATGCACCCAAGCCATATGGATATATTTTTTTATTTTTTATTTTTATTTTATAATATATAAGAATGGATCGAAAACTGACTCTTATAGTAATATATACGGAGTCTACATAAATTAAAATATCATATTTAAGCATATTTTATGACCAGGCTAAGCCAGGCGTCCCTGCTAGCTAAGATATATACTTTTTCAGTTTTAACAAAAGAACTGCACTGATATCAGGGTGTCTCCATTTACACTGAACATCCACAAAAATGCCAACATCAATATATTACATATAAAAAAGTCCACTGTGAAATTTCCAAAGGTCCCGCTAGTTATTATTATTGCTGTTGTTGTTGTTGTTATTATTATTATTATTATTATTATTATTAGTAGTAGTAGTAGTAGTAGTAGTAGTAGTAGTAGTAGTAGTAGTAGTAGTGTTATTGTATTTTGCCCCCAGTGTTACATTGGAGATTCTACGTTTCGTTTCCAGTTATTTTTTGCCCCATAAAATATTCTTTATCAACTCAACTCTGTCTTAAATGGATCACAGAAATGCTAGCCCTTTGAGCCAGCTGATCTTTCCGCGCAAATGTTGCCAGTCAACAGATATGAAGATAAAAGCTTGCAAAACGATACATGAAAAATTGAAATCCCTAAATATCATATCAGTTTTTCTTGCGGTTGATAGCCTTTCCTGTATTGTGTCATTTTCAGTGTCATCTCTAACTTTCTAATTTCATCTTATAACATATATGCATATACGTATGTAAATATATGTGTGTGTGTACGTGTGTGTATGTGTGTGTGTTTGCATTCAAAAATGCTATTAGCCATTTTTACGCAAAATAAAACGCAACCCAATGTTAATAATACAATGTAAGCAAAAAGCAAGTAAATAATGCTTCCCGTATGTAAAAAATGCGTCTCCCACTGCTTGTAATGCAGAATAATTTATTTTCTTTCCCGTATTCCTATTGGCAGCAGTATTATCCTACTTCTAAGATACTGCCTCCAAATGTTTAATATATATATATATATATATATATATATATATATATATATATATATATATATATATATAATATATATATATATATATATATATATATATTGTAATGTCTTGTTTTTGATCCTTCTGGGAGAGTAGCCACCCTCCTCACCAGGCAAGCTAGTGGGAGAACTAGTTTAATCGCCGGTTACCCGACCATGCAGCAGGTAGTACTGGGTTACATGGTACCAGTAGCACATTACGTGACCTGACAATATATATATATATATATACATACATATGTGTGTTTCTATCCTACTTCTAAAATACAGCATCCAAATGTTTAATATATATGTGTGTGCGTGTGTGTGTATGTGTGTGTGGGTGTGTGTTTCGTTGAAAAGCAATTGCGTATTGTTTTTCTTACAATTCATTTTTTTTTCATTTTGGCGGGTCAATGTTCGACCTTTTGTTCAAGTGTAAAAAGAGATTTGTCATAGTCGCGATCGTTTTCGACTTCCATGAGTCGTCTTCGGGCGAGTGATGAATTAATAATTGCGTTTGGGAAATTTATTGAAAAGTCTATTAAAATCGTTTAAAATCATTAAAAGCACTTAAGTGATCTTTCCCTCTTATATTGAGCGTGATTGATGGTTGGATTATTATTATTTTAAATGGTACATCTTTTATCGTAAATTGAACTCATTATGAGAAAAAATTTACATAAAATAGGGAGGTACACCCAGACTTGAACAGAGCATCATTCGAATGCTCCAGATGACAATAAATCTGTTGTTGTTGTTGTTGTTGTTGTTGGTGGTGGTGGTGGTGGTGTTTTTTTGTTTTGTTTTGTTTTAAGAAGAAATGATTTGCTAAGATTTTATTAATTTCCTTTTCCGGTATAGCGTGAAATATTCCCCTGCAAAAAGACTTCTTTTGTACCTATAAGACAAGAAAGACTATTTTTAAGGTCAGATATTTTCAATTTTCGATATTTATCGGATGAAGTTCTGTATAAAACATGTCTAAGCACATGCCAGACATATAAATTAGCTGTCTGTAAAATTTGCAAAAGATAAGCTCAGCCGTTTCGGAACCTATTAGGAAGCAACCCTCACGCAAAATTATTTATGCATATATATATATATATATATATATATACATATATATATACATATATATATATATATCATATATAGTAATAAGTTGTGATCTATTGTAAAAATAAATTGTAAAAATACAATTGCGAGTTGGACATGGCTGATAGAACGAGAACATGCTACCCTCACTTAATTAACTAAAGGGTTTCGTTCGAAATTCCGTTCAGATTCTCAAGTTCGACAGAATGATTTCCAAGTTCGATTAGATACACCTAAAGAAGGTCTGAGGTTACATCCATCGAAATGTTTTGATATTAACACCCAAGGTGAGATCAGTAATCTAAATAATAAAACAATATGAAAAAGATATCTATGTAGAATTCAACAGTTAGCTACACAGTCGAGGGCTCTTGTTTTTTTTTTTTTTTGTTTGGTTTTTTTTTTTCGACTTTATACCGAAATAAATGATCGACAAATGTGCAATGGATGTAGAATAACGAAGGAAAACACGTCTTTAATTCATCTTAAATTAATTTTTATGCCAAACCGTTAAGTTTTGGTAAGTTCAAATCAAGTACTTTCATTCAAAAAAATTAAACAATTGATTTACATTTGTTTTTGATTCGTAATTCATGCATATTTTCGTTTCGTTCACATTCTTTCGATGCGAAGATGAAACTAAATTTCGTTCAATGCTGTTATACACATTTGAATCTTCCTACTGCAGTCATAAGCCAATTAATACGCGAAAAGAACTTGTAAAGGATCCTTGCACCTGTTTCGTGTTGATTTGATGCTACATGTCAAACGGAAGCAATTTGAAAATGATATGTTACATTACGAAAATATTTTTTTGTCGAATACATACCTCGTTAAATATCTCGTTGATAGTGATTTCTGCTCATACGCATGCTTCAAAAAACTTTTTCGTATGTTAGTGTTTATATATATGCTAGCAGCATTGCTGGTCATAAAATACGCTTAAATATGATATTTTGATTAATGCAGATTTCGTATTTATTCAATTATATTGGACCCAATATATAGTAATGATTTAAAAAGTTAAAACAAAACAAAAACAAAAAAATGACTCGTACGTTATCACCGATAATCGAAACCAAAACGTTTAGCTTACGATCTATTTTTTTCCTTTGAGGTTAATGCCTGACCTATGAAGACATGCTTGCTGCAAGGCTAAAAATTAAAACAATAGCTATTACGTTACTTACGTATATTCGTAATGCCGTCGTTCGACCTTCAACTAGCAAATTCCGTTTTTTTTAATATTCACACTTTTGCACCGATTTTCGCCGGGTAAAATCCAAATATAGCGTTACGCATGCGTTCGAATATCCTATATATTAAGTTTCATGTCTATAGACCACAAACGGACAGAGGAGTTTGGTAGGAGTTTTTAAACAAATATATATACGCATACATAAATATATATAGAAAGAAGTATTTACTATAACCTTTTTTCGCAAATATTACGCAAGTATAAATCATGTGAAATATTTGCTATTTGCATGAATATAATTACAGGTAATAGTTAACAAAAGGTGATTATTCCATAAAAAAAACAAATTCATAAAGGTATAGATTTCATAAACCTTTTCTAACTTATATATAAAGAAATAATATAAAAATGTCATTGTTAATTGGTTTGTGCCTTTAATTTAAGCCACTTCGATAAACAAAACGTATTAAAATACTAAAAGCTTATAACTTATTGTTTGATTTCTCCGATAGCTGATAAGCACCACAAAATAAAGTGTGTATGGTTTTACGACGTAATCAATGTAAAATAGAAAAGTCGATCTATGCATTCATATATTTTCAAGTATTTATTCATGGTGTTTGGTTTGGTTGTTTTGTTTTACCGTATATCAACCCTTTTTCGGTTATTTAATGTCAAATTCAATAATTTTGGAAAAAAAGAATTGTATGCTTCAAGTCCTTTACATTATTAAATACATGACGTTTGGTTTGGTTGTTTTGTAAAAGAACACTTTTTGTTTTCGGTTTCACAGAATATAATCGAGTTACGCAAATAGAAAAGAAAAACAACGACGCCAATGTTTGGTGGAATTAAAGTAAGGAAGCCGGCATCTCCGCACAGCCTTATCTGGTAGCACCAATTTCAATTATAAGCATTGGAAATTAATATAACATAACTTATAATGCTATATAATTTCCCATGCGAGTACGAAGAGACACATATGTCATTTTGCAGAGCTCTTGATTTCTGCAGTCCAGTGTCGAATCCTGCTGGTTTTAGTTACACTGATGAATCGTATAGACGACGAAACACGTGTCTCTGGATAAATGGTATATATATATATATATATATATATATATATATATATATATATATATATATACTTTTCTATTTCTATTGAACTCTCATTGTTGACGCTATTCTCGCGTTACCTACGTACAGTTCAAAGATTTCAAAATACAACCGCCAGATACAACGCGCGACTCTATACAAACAGATTCTTTCTCCAAATTTTCAACATGGCAAGGAAGAAGAAAAGGAAAGAAACGAAACAAAACAATACACTGAAGATGGAGTCTACCTTCGAAATATATTTCTGATAAATTTCAAACAAGTAAAATATTTGTTTATTTTCCTAATATTACGTTGTGATTTGGTTTCAAGCGCACTTGATCCGTATTTTATTATATATATATATATATATATATATATATATATATATACGTACATGTTTGTGTGTTTTACTTATGAGTATGGGTAATTCATTTGATCGCATGACCTAACAAATTTGCAAATTAGATCTGCGTGCGAAGACCATATAACGATTAGCTTACTCTAAGTCGTTGAAAAGTTTACAGACAAGATAAATTGCTGACGAGGATTGCGTGAGTTCTGAAAAGAAATCAGTCTTAAGTTGCCAGCCATCAGATTAAGTAACAGTTATTACGTTTTTTTCGGTTCGCGTGTTATTGAACTTTTTAAATCTAAGCTCATTGACTAATAGCTTTAAATTTTAATCATGCTACCATACTTAGAATTATGAATGGGGTGGTTTAGAATAATGATCACAATAATCACAATAAAAATAATACTAATAACACTAATAACAACAATAATAATATAGCAAAATCCAGCAGCAATACGTGAAAACATACGTCACAAAGTCCTTTAGGACATAGCCGTACCAAATCTACGGCATCTTCAGTTTCTCGCAAATAATTGTGGAATAGGTCGACATACTTGCTTAGTGCAGGACAGAGAGGGAAAGTAAGAGAGAAAAAGAAATGAAGAAATAAATATTTTTGTAGCAGATGAAATGGTAAAGCCGTAACAATTACCAACTAATATCAAGAAGCCCTACCAGAAGCTACTGCATGATCCAGAATCCATTCATCAAATGGCAATACAGCAGCCCCAGTACTTTGCACCTGCTGATAGGACGGTCCGTTTACTGGTTAATCCATGTTCGGGTCCCTGACTATCAGGCGGATAACGTCAGCCCAGATAAAATGTTTACCTCTAGCACCCTTACAAATGACATGGCCACGAGGATAGACAAAGAAACATAAAACTCTGGCGACTGTTCACGCAAAACACTGTCAACCTTTTCTTCTCCCTTTGTCAGAAAAATCACGGACAAATTAGAAGAAGCGAGAGTAACGGGAGTTGCTGATAACGCATCGTCCATTGAAAATTAAAATAAAATAGATAAATAATATTAAGTATTAAACTTAATATAAGTCCAATTGATGTAAAGCAGTGTTTCCCAAAGTGGGCGGTACCGCCCTCCAGTAGGTGGTGCTTTGATAACAAGGGGCGTTAACGCAAAAGGTGCGGTGGTTGGCTGCCAGAGTACACCGTCGTCCCAAACTGTTTACGGTAACCATAAAAATCACACGAGTAATAAAAGTTATGAATATCGAATTTCAAAAGATATGCTGCTCTTTTATCTGGGGATTAAGGGGTAACCCCGAATCGAACGTAAAAGATATTTTTCGGTCAATATAAAACGAATAAAAAGATATGCCGTTCTTTAACCTAAAGATTAAGAGGTCAGCCTTGATCGGAAATAAATGAGAGTTTTTGTTCTAGATAAGAATAAAATAATACTTACCTAAATAAACAGTAGACCGCAATCTCAATTCTATAAAGATAGATTGTGGCTCTAGACTGCATGCTAAGTGAATCATATATATATATATATATATATATATATATATATATATATATATATATATATATATGCACACATGTATATAGAGAGAAAATAGGCAAACTTTTATGCTAAAGATGAATATATGAAAGTGTGTGTATGTAAGTTATATACATAAATATATATGTGTGTGTTTTTTGTAAGAATACAACGATTCAATTGAGTGTACACACACACACACACATACACATATATATATAATATTTTTTTTTAAATAGGAATCTACAGAGATGCATGTTTCGGGACCCTACCCCTCTTCAGCGTAGCTTGGCTGTTATTAGGAATCTTATATATTTCCGTCCATTACGCTATGATTCCAAAGACAATTTACTTCTTTAGTTTTTATCGTTTATATATTTACGTAGATTTTGCTATTGATTTTTTAAACCACACACACACACACATACATATATATATATATATATATATATATATATATATATATATATATGTTTATATTTATGTCCGCAGGGCCTCGGTGAACTCCAAAGGAAGCAACACTCTTACTGCAGTTCTTTTAAATATTGGGTGCCCACGCCTGTTCTTTATCTTGTAATTCGCATCTTTTAATCATATCCAACCGGAACTGACCTGGTCCTGATAAAAGCAATTGTCGGTGTTTCTTTGTACTAGGTGACTCACGGTCAAAGATTTCATCCATTAATCCTACAATTCTTACTCGTCATGGAACTTACTTACTTTCAGTAGAAAGTTCTGTCATGTTTCTGTATAAATAGCGCGTGTTAAACTAATCAATCTTACCATCAACAAACAGCTAGGCTACATGTTTCGTTTCCAAAGCTCGTCTCAGATATGTAGGCATTTCACTTTTATTTCCATCCTGTAATAATCAGAATTTTTAAATGTACCAAGCATGTGACAGAATTTGAGCCTATGAATGTAACAACACTAGCAAATGGTTGAAAAGTGTATAATAAAAGTCGGAAGCATTCGAAACCTCGGAAGACAACAAACTTGAGATTTATTTTTTTAAATTTTTCTTGCTCCAAAAAAGACCTTAAATGTTAAGTTAGTACTGATAGGCTTTTTGGTATATCTTTCCATTTTTAGCAAATCGTTCATACATGTTCATACTATTTTATGAACACACGCACGTACGCACACACACACATATTTATTCACTCAAACTCTTCCGCCAACACGCACAGATATATACACACGCAGATACATATCACCTAAGTGGTCGACTTCACAAATCAGTGAATATTGTCATCACAGCAGTAAATAAAATCAAGGCGCATTCCCTCAATTACATACTGTTTCGACAGCTTTGCATTGATAATGATGAAGAGTTTGAACGTTTATTGCTACACAGAGAAGTTAGATGGCTGTGAAAGGGAAACTGCCTGAATGGTTTATATTCTTTGTTTGACGCATTGTAGAATTTTTCCAAGAGTCTAAAACTGGTCTCCTGACGATCTAAAAACATCAAGAATGGCGTTGCTTATTCGTGAAACATGTTAACACAATTCAATGAAGTCGCAAGGCAATGATGTCAACCTGATATCCTAAACTCAAATCTGCTATCTCCACCTTCCTGTCTAAGTGTAAGTTATTCAAACGAAACTTAAATCGTCATAAAGTCTGCGAATTTCCAAGCCTCTGTGAATTGGATAAAGAAAAGAGCATTTCAGATGAGGACGTTCTATTGCGCTCACCTAGAAGAGTTGCAAAGAGACATGTCTGGAAGATTTCAGGATCTTTTATTGGTAATAATACCAGACTAGGTAATCAATCGATTCTTAGATGTCAGCAGTGAGGAAACAGTAGAGTCAAAGGAAGAATTAATTGCAATTCAAAACGACAGTGAGCTAAGTCCGAAGTTCAGGAAATCGTATTAAGATTTTTGGCTACAAAAAAAAAAAATAAAAAGATCTCTGACTTCTATCCCGCATTATGAAACGAGGTGAATATATATTTTATTGCTTTTCCAACTTGGTAAAACAGGGCTTCAGTGCAGTTGCTTTTCTTCTTTCCAAGCAAAGGAACAGACTTAGAATTACCGAGCGTGTGGATCTACATATTTTTATTAGTGTGTTCACCCATTCCATTAACAATAATTCTGAAATTGAGTATTTTGGTAATTAAATAAAATTGTTCATTAAATTAAATATTATTTTTGAAGAACACATGTTGTTTTTTGTTGTTTTTTTTTTCAATTTAAAAAAATGCTCACATGTTTGTATAGACGGTAATTGCTAAAACCCCCCAAAAATATCATTTGTTTTCGAAAAATATATTTAGTGTTTAATATTGCTGCTTTCAATTTGAAAAAAAAATCCTCTTGAATGTAACTATGTAGCTCAAATAAAATGGTTTATTAAAAGTTTTTGTGTTTAATATTGATGTTTTCAATTAAAAAATGTAGCATGTGCAAATAAAGAGTACTTTTAAAAACAAAAAATGGTGATAAGATTGTTATTTTTAAAAATCAAAATTTGTGTTTAATATATTTTTTTGAAAAAGTGTTTGCATGTGATTATTTAGGGTAATTGTGAAGATCAAATAAAATGTTTACAAGTCGACGAAGACAAGTTTGTGTACTATATCATTGTTTTTTTCGTACAAATTTTGCTTATAATACTGTTGTCCTCACTTCTAAAAAAAGCTCATATATTTCTGTATGGTAGAGGGACGCTAGGAGTCTATTCTAGAAGACATAAGGACGCCAGCCTGAGAAAGTTTGCGATACTCTGATCTAAAATGTCCTCACGTCCACATTGTATATTTTAAATTCATCAGCTGTGATAGTAATGGGTTTAAGAGGATGTTGTGATAATAATGGGTTTAAGAGGATGTTGTGATGATAATGGGTTTAAGAGGATGTTGTGATGATAATGGGTTTAAAAGGATGTATTCTAATTCTTGTAGCTGGAAATTTGGACCTGAAATAATAAGAATTATTCATTTCATAAAATGTACAGCAACAACATATTGAATTTTCATCGAACTACGACAATTTTAAATGCCTGTATAGAAAAAAGTCTGGAAACTTCTTAAAGGCACCTCATGTTTTAATGTAATCTATTGTGTAACATGTTTCGAATTTAATAGCTTGTGTAACATATTTTAATTTAATCCATTGAGTAACATGTGTCAATTTAATCTATTTTGTAACATATCGTGTAACCTATTTTAATGTTACATATAATGTAACCTATTTTAATGTGATCTTATTCGAAAAGATTATTAATGACATATTGCAGAATCTCTGGATTGCGATGTAACTCCTTTATTTCGTTCCTGATGTTTTCCTTCAAGTTATGCAGGGTTTGCACAATGTTTCCAATTTTTTTGTGACTTGGGCTATCATTTACATGAAAATCCCATCGATAAGCTCTTTGAGTCAGAACAATTGACCCCTGATTTTGGTAAAACAAGTTCACAACTTGCGTACATTGTTCAATGCTATACTCATCCATAATCAGTTTCCAAAATATTATTTGTAAAATATCTGAAATAGAGAATAAAAAAATCAGTAATGGTAAAATGACAAATATTTTCAACCATTCAGCGACTTTTTGTGACTTTCTATATATTTATACAATAATATATCAATTAATGTTGACTCATTATCAAAAGGAGAACGAAAGTCAAGAAGCGCTGAGAAGAAAACTGATTACCAATTAAAGAAAATGTCAATATAACAAAGAACAGTAACATATCTGGCAACATTTTGTAGGGATACAATTATTTTCTGGGATGATAGTGGATAAGTGGTTAACGGCCCGGACATTAAATTTAGGTGTGCCAGGTTCGAATCTAGTTTCTTCTACAGAAAAGAAAAAAAAAAACAACTTTCATCTAACTCATACTTAACCTTGTGTCGCCCTTACCGGTTTAGGGCATAAATAAATACAGTCACGCGAAACCCACTGAACACACAGCTGGTAATAAAGATGAAATATCCGCGTGTAGATATTGGAAATTATTGACAACTTAATCTCAGGTTCGACATACTTACCCCCCGATGATCATAAAAAATATACATGATACATCAGACGAATATCCACGGTGGATAATATGTCAATTTTATGGTCAATAAAAAGTCACAAAGAATGTGTGAACGAGATCCCCAACGTTATACTTGCAAATGCAGTTCAGCACATACGAGGAGAATGTTGTATATATATAAAAAAAAACATAAATCTTGTCATAACGAATAATTTGTAGCGAACACGTAGTAAAATGTGTAGTGTACATTTCCTTTATAATCTATGAACAAAGAAGAGAAAGTGTGTGACCATTTGTAAGACTGTTATAGAAAGATACAAATAGACACTTTAGTACTATTAATAACATAAAATATGCTGTGGAAAGCACGTTGATCTATTTCTCTTTAAAGTGTCTGTTTGTTAATATCTTTTTTATCATTTTATACTTATGCATTTTATTAGATGAATTTACCTCTCTCTCTCTCTCTCTCTCTCTCTCTCTCTCTCTCTCTCACATACACAAACACACACACACACACACACACTGTTGTAGACCCGTGCTAGGGGTTACAAATGAAAGAAACCACAAGCAGTGTAAAGTGTATAAAATATAATATGTATTTATCATAAAGAATACATGAGCCACTAAAGTGGTATGAGAGGAACGTGTTCGCATTTTTTTACAGGGTGGTCACCACTTATCAAGGCCCGGAAGCCACTCAGGGATAAGGTTTATTGCGTGTACAGTACGTTAGTGTTGAGATTTGATAACGTGTCTACTTAAAGGGGCGGTTCATCAGGAATTTGTTTATGTTGGACTTGAAGACATCCAGGTTGTAGTCAGGTAGGAAATAGGCAGACGAACAAAGTTCCACAAGCGTGCACTTCTAAGAAAGAAGCTTTGTTCATGGAATCTACGTTTTGGTTTTGGAACAGAAAAAGAGTGGGGAAAATTTTTTACAGTGGTTTCAGCTAGACGGGTGTTTTTCGTGAAAGATCGGCGAGGGGGACCAGGGATTGGAGCTCAGACGAGCACCTGCGGTGGAAGTAACGTCTCTCCTGTGGGAAAGTGGTTGCAGGGAAGAGAAAAGGGCATCTCTCACTAAGACACGAAGCCTATTTTGTAATATGTCAATGCAGGATAGAGTGTTTTTAGCAGCTCCTGCTTAGATGTGGCAGCAGTACTCCATCCTTGGAGGTACTTGGCTTTTATATAAGCAGAGAATTGCGTCAGCATTGAGATATTTTCGGGAGCAGCAGAAGGATCCACCCACTTTTTCCAGCAAATTTGTAAATAGACTTGATGTACGTGTTCCATTTCAGGTCAGGAATAAAGGTCAAGCCTAGAAGCTTGTCAAAGCATGGAGCTTCCCCTAGTCGAAAGCCGTCCATTTCAATTGATACCAGATGGGGATCAGAGCATTGATGATGTAAAGATAGGACTTGGTTTTTGATGCATTAAAAGTAACCAGCCACCTCTTCCCCCACGGTACCACGCACTCAAGATCAGAGGAGAGAGAATTAGAGAGTACTTTCTCATTTATGGCCTTAGATGTGTTGCCATAAATAGTCGTGTCATCAGCATAGACGTCAACGAATGATTTAAGTATGTGTTTTGGGAGATCATTGATGTAGATCAGGAAGAGAGTTGGTCCCAGGATCGACCCCTGAGGGACTCCAGCAATAATACTGAGGGCCTCTGATTTCTGCCCATCAACCACTACTCTTATGAGCCTATCAGAGAGAAATGATTTAATGATCGAGAAAACATCATATCCTGCTCGGATAGGTAGGTAGTTAAACGTATCGATGGAATTCTATATAGGGTTTACAAACAATTCCTCTTCTGTTGAAGTAGCAATTTCTCGTATGTTCCGTTGAAGTAACAATGTCTTGTCTTGTTCCTTCTGTTGAAGAAACAATTTCGCCTCCAACATGTGTTGCCGCTATGCTTGTTGTTGCATTTCGTCTTTTAAATTTTCTTCCAATATTTGCTGGTGATCTAGTTGAGTCCTTAGTAATTGCGTAATTATGGTCTTCCATATTGGATATCCTTCCCAGACGTTGTAGTGTTAGTATTTGAATAACTGACGAGGAAGTAACAGTTAAATAAATATGTATTAAGGAAAATACATGAAAGAGGTAATCGAGCTATATCTTTGCTCACTGTTTGACTAGTGGTGACGACCATACTCTCTGCGTGTCCGTCTCTGACAGAGTTGGTAAAACGGTCCTCGTTAACTGGAAGTGACATCATTAACGGAAGTGATGTCATGGAATAGTTCATTATTTCAGGCAGTAGGGATACTTCTCCAACACTTATCTTTCTGTGTTAAAATTTAAAAATTGATGTTAATTCCGTGTCACAAACGTCTAATAAATTTCGGATTAGTAGAATAAATGAAAAAGGAAGCCAAAAAAAAAACAATAATACTGAAAATAAGAGGTAAGTTCAAGAGTAGGTGTGAGAAAATAGGTGATCATTTTACGTTAAATTTATACGCGAAACTGGGTAACGTTTCTGAAGTTATTTTTTCGTTTCTTTGTTATTTTTTGCTACCGCTAACACATTCAGGCTGTTTACATGTAATGACCTAGATACAATTCTCGGTACAGGTAATACTGAGAATATTATTAAAAATTACATGATTGAACCTAGTTAGTGATGACTCGAATGAGAGATAGCTACACTTGTGGAACAAATCAAAAGTGTTGATTTAATATTACGTGCAGATTACAGAGTTCGGCAACACTTTCTGAGAAAAAAACATTTAAAATGCGAAGAGTAGTCCAAATAATCGAAACAATACAAATTATCAATTCTTACCTCAAAATTCAGAAAAAAAAAAAAAATTTAATAAACAACACAAACATTCGAAATAAAAAAAAAATGTTACTTAAGAAAAAAGACAATTTCCAGTTTTTTGAAGAATTTCGGCGAATTTGTACCTGAAGGCTTTATGTTAATGGTGAAATTTTGTATTTTAGATGATTGCATGTAAACAGCCTGAAAATTTTAGCAGTAGCAAAAAATAACAAAGAAACGAAAAAACAACTTCAGAAACGTTACCCAGTTTCGCATATAAATTTAACGTAAAATGATCACCCATTTCCGGCCAGAACTTTGTACCCGGGTAGCGTTTTAAGGGCATAAACAAACGACATGCGTAGTAAAATCAAACCCTCGCACGCAGGCGCAAAGCAACCTCAAACTTTTACAATTTCTAAGAAAATAGTCTGAAAATATTAAGTGATTTTCTTTAACCTTACCACTAACTAAAGTCTAAATAGAAATATACATCATTTAATTAATAAAATATGAATTAACAACAACTAGAAAATGGTTACATGTGATAAAAATACTGTCTACTCAGGAAGTAGATGATCATTTTAGCCAAATTTCTATACTGAACTGATCTATCAAGCTAAAGTATAAAAATGTCTGTTTCTTAATATAATATTTGTATGTATAGAGAGAGATTTAGCCACTCTGGTGAGTCGTAGACGACGAAACACGTGTCAGTGGGTAATTATATTTTAAAAACAGATATATGTTCCTACCCATATGGGGGTACCAAATTGGTTAAAAAGAAAATTATTCCCAACTCGTATTCAGGACAAAATGCACTTTTGTAAAGAATTGAATTCATTCAAAACGTATCGAAAAATCAAAAACAAATAACACACACACACACACACACACACACACACACACATATATATATATATATATATATATATATATATATATGTATATATATATATATTAATTTTTAGTAATAGGTCGTAACCTCTAGCGAAAAGTAGGTAGACGGTACATCAAAAAGTAAGAATCGGTTTAAGACTCTCAAAATGCATATTAGAATTGTAATAAAGAACTTGATAAAAGTCTCTTGTAAGTGACACATTTTATGGAGGATGAAGGTTTAGTACTCACCGAAGCCGATAATCAGAATACAATTTACTCAGTCAGCCGGACCGAGAGCATTCTACGTTCTTGAATTAAATAACGGCTTCCGTTCGAAATTCCATGCAGATACCTTAGTTCAATAAGATACATCTATGGAAGGTCAGAAGTTATTTCAGCCAAAACAGTGTGAAAAAAAAAAACTCAAGATGATAACAGTAGTTAAAAGTATTAAAATAGTAAGAACACAATTGCTTTATTTTTACCGCCATGTTTTTCAGGGTATTCCGATCTTGCCAGAAATAGAATCTCATTTTTCTTTGTGGGAGTATTAGCTTGGAATGGGTCAGGGGAAATTCTAAACGAAACGATTGCCAGCTGCGTTCTAAATTACATAAATGTGGTTCTCGCCACCCAATGTAGTTTCATATTGCAGTTAATCGATGCGTGGAACCATTGCAAATACTTTAACTATTAGCCTATTTTTTCTCCTCTGCTCTGAAAGTCCACAAATTTGGTCTAAAAATCGGAAGAAATTTAATGCCATATGGAACCCTGCGGCCTCTCTCAACAACCGCCGACCACAACGCACTTTGTCGTGTTTTTTTTGTTTGTTTGTTTTTTGCCTAGTAAACGTATTAAGTGATATTAGTAGTAGTAGTAGTAGTAGTAGTAGTAGGAGGAGGAGGAGGAGGAGGAGAAGGAAGAGGAGGAATAGGAGGAGGTATAATATTTTAATGCGAATAATAGCATGACTTATCTATCTTTGCAGTAACAAGTCAACACAGAAGAACGCACGTCTATGTAACAGCTCATGTATGATAGTATATTAAGAAACCTAAAGCTACAGCAAATAAAATGAAGTGTGTAAATAGTGATGTGATGATCTAAGTCTCAAATCCCTCGTCGAGTTAAGTCAATCCCTCGATAACCGTTGATCCCAACGCTATTTTTGGTTTTTATGCATTTCTTCTTCTTCGTGCCGCTTTTGGAATCGCCGGGGGCGCGAGCATTGGTTTACAAGAATAAAAAAAAAGTAAAGCAACACAAACTTACAAGAGAAAATACAAACACTGACACACTGTGTATAAATTAGTTTTGCCCTCACTCACGAGGCATCTTTGTTTTTTGTTTAATCAGTTCACCTCTTTATCTGCTTAAAACCCTGCCTAATCTGCTGCTAAACACAAACTGTACCAAAACTGTCGGAAACTTTTAAACTTTTCCAAATAGACTCAAAAATTATAAATATATTTAGTACAGGATCGGAAATCCTATGCTGATCTTTATTCTTAGTCTAAACGGAATATGACTCGCCCTTATGATCACTTTCAGCTTACTAACCAGACTACTTCCGATACTCATCATGCCGCCTTTGATCATCTTGGTAATTATTGCTGACAAGGTTATGGATATTTGTACATCAAACAATTTTCTCCTTTTTTTATTAAAGCTTTCTTAACCCTCCTCGCTATCCTACCTCTGGCTTGATAGTCATAGGAATGTTATAGGTGGAATCTTTACCAATACTTTTTTTTTACACAGTGATCACCATTTATCAAGGCCCAGAAGCCACTCAGGGATAAGGGTTATTGCAAGTACATTACGTTAGTGTGGAGATTTGATGAAGTCTTTACTTAAGATGGCGGTTCATTAGGAATTTGTTAACATTGGACTTGAAGACATCCAAGTTGTAGTCAGGTGGGAAGCAGGCAGACGGAAAAGAGTTCAACAGGCGTGCAGTTCTAAGAAAGAAGCTTTGTTCATGGAATCCACGTTTTGATTTAGGCACATATAAAGAGTGGGGGAAATTTTTCACAGTGGATTCAGCTAGACGGGTGTTTTCCGTGAAAGATTGGCGAGGAGGGACCAGAGATTGGAGTTCAGACGAGCACGTGCCATGGAAATAACGATAAACCAAGGATAGGCTCGCAACGTCTTTTCTGTGGGAGAGAGGTTGCAGGGAAGAGAAAAGGGCATCCTCCACTAAGCCACGAAGTCTATTTTGTACTCTGTCAAGGCAGGATATGCTACTTTTAGCAGCTCCTGCCCAGATATGGCAGCAGTATTCCATCCTTGGACGTACTTGGCTTTTATATAGAGAAAGAATTGCATCAGTAGTGAGATATCTTCTGGAGCGGTAGAAGGATCCCACCATCTTTCCAGCGACCTTGGCAACAGACTTGATGTACGTGTTCCATTTAAGATCAGGAGTAAAGGAAACCCCAGAAGCTTGTCAAAACACGGGGCCTCACCCAGACGAGAGCCATCCATTTCAATTGATGCCAGATGGGGATCAGAGCGTTGATGATGTAAAGATAGGAGTTTGGTTTCAGATGTATTAAAGGTAACCAGCCACAACTTCCCCCACTGAACCACGTGCTCGAGATCAGAGGAGAGAGAATCAGCGAGAACTTTGTCATGTACAGCCTTTGATGTGTTGCCGTAGATGTTCGTGTCATCAGCATAGATGTCAACGAATGATTTAAGTATGTGTCTAGGGGGGTCATTGATGTAGATCAGGAAGAGAGTTGCGCTCAGGATTGACCCCTGAGGGACTCCAGCATTAATACTGCAGGCCTCTGATTTTTGTCCATCGACCACTACTCTTATGAGCCTATCGGAAGAAAATGATTTAATGATTGAGAAAACACTTCCAGTTATATATATATATATATATATATATATATATATATATATATATATATATATATTAGCTGTAACGAACAAAGGTGTAAGTTTTTAAAGAAAAAATAAATAATTCGGGAGTCGAAAATGAATTGTTCCAGTTTGATTAACAACCAGTGTTTGTTATTTCCGGAAATAGACAAAGAAAGCGCAAACCATATAAGAAAAACAGAAAAAACAAAGGGAGAAATCGCAGAAAGAAACCTTCGCTTAAGTTAATTGCTGCGTTTCACCCATTGGAAAAGGGAGGTTAAATCGGCATAATTCCAATGGGTGCGTGCCCCAAAAAAGAAAAAAATTAAAAACACTGCCGGAAGCGAGGTGAAAATAAATAAATAAATTAAACGTATAAGAAAAAAGGGCATAAATAAACATGCGATTCGCTTAGGTTCAATGCTGCGTTTCACCCAGTGGAAAATGAAGGTTAAGACGTCAATAATCCAGTGTTTGTATGCAAGCGTAGTTTCCTCTTATTTTAAGTAAATAAACAAATCGGCAGAACAAAAAGCGCAAATCAGGCGGGGAAAAACGAACCTGTTTTTAAAAAACTACACCCCCCCCCCCAAAAAAAAAAAAAATTAAAAAAAGGAAAACACTGCTGAATGCGAAGGGGAATCTAAATACATAAATAAAAAGTATAAAAAAAATAAGGCATAAATAAACATTCGATTCGCTTAGGTTCAATGCTGCGTTTCACCCACTGGAAAATGAAGGTTATAACGACATTATTCCAGTGTTTGCATGCGACCGTTGTTTCCTGTTATTTGTAGTAAATAAACAAATCGGCAGAGCAAAAAGCGAAAATCTGGGAGAAAAAAAAAAACGAAAGTGTTTTTAAAATTGACCACCCCACCAAAAGAAAAAAGAAAAAAAGAAAAGGAGAAAAAGGAAAACACTGAAGAATGCGAAGGGGAAACTAAATAAATAAATAAATAAAAATTATAAGAAATAAGGCATAAATAAACATTCGATTCGGTTAGATTCAATGCTGCGTTTCACTCAGCGGAAAATGAAGGTTATAACGGCATTAATCCAGTGTTTGTATGCAACCGTTGTTTCCTTTTATTTTAAGTAAATAAACAAATCTGCATAACGAAAAGCGAAATCAGGGAGAAGAAAACGTGCGTGTTTTTTAAAAGAGAAAAAAAATAATAAAATTAAAATAAAAAGCAGAAAAAAAAAACACACTGCGGACTGCGAAGGGGAAAATAAGTAAATAAATAAAAAAAGTATAAGAAGAAAGGGCATAAATAAATCTTCGATTTGCTAAGGTGTAATGCTGTGTTTCACCCAGTCGAAAATCAACATTAAAATGACATCATTCTTGTTTTCTAAGCAACTGGTGTTCCTTCGTATTGTCCATTTTGAACGAATCAGAGACGGTGTAAACGGGGAGTGGGGGGATGAATCAAATGGAGAGAAAAGATTTTACAACTTCCATTGATTCTAACCGATTTTGGCGGTGAACTCTCACCGAAAAAAAGTATACGAATGTAAGATTCTCGAAGAAGTGTAGAGGTAATAGGCCTATAGCACACCTCAGATCCTGTTCTGCAGTTTGTGAACATTACATTAGCATGTAATGTTTTGGTTTTTAATCCTCTTATGGTCAAACTCACACGGGAAAAAATGAGTTCATTTTATTTATATAGAATAGAATAGAAGAAGAAGATAGAGAAGAATATATATATATATATATATATATATATATATATATATATACTAGCAGAAATATTCGACGTTTTCTGAAATTTAGGAATCGACAAATGTTCCACCCTCCTATACCTTTTATGCCATGAAAAATAATTGGTAAAATCGGCCATTTTGTAATAAAATCGATTGATTACCTGCTCTAGGTAACGAACACTTGCAGTTTTCTAGAACGAAACTTCACGTGCCTTTCCGCTGTGACTTAGTCCATAATATAGTGTTGTCCACATTGCGTTGTAGAGAATCTACTGTTGATTTTATAAAATTATCTGTAAATATTGGCTTCGCTTAAAGTTTAAAATGCAAACACAATGTATTATCATTCAATTTTAATCTGAAACATTCATTTCGGCACGCCCCTGTCTTATCAAAGAACTTATTGTTGATTTAATGGGATTTTTTTTTTTTTACATAATCACTTGAATTAAAGGTAAACGTACAAAAAGTAAATTATCATGGTTCCCGTGTGCTCTAAAAAGAAGCATCCATTACGAACAGACTCGGGTCTCCCAAAAGAATGTACTTGACTGGGGTTTTCTGCCTCTGAGGTGATAATATTTTTCAAATACGCTTGAGATGTTAGGTGGTATAAAAGTGTGAACTTTGGTTAAATTCGGACTTCCTTGTTCAATCGGATTTTTCAATTATCGATTTTTAATACTAATCAGGCGTATTCCGTTGCAAAACATTCGTAAAAACACTCCGGACACATACGAGAGAGTGTTTTCGTGTGAAACTTAAAAATACTCTGAGTTCACTCGCACACATACAAAGTTTCTTTTTATATATGCACACACACACACACACACACACACACACGATCAAACACACACACACACACACACACACACACATATATATATATATATATATATATATATATATATATATATATATATATATATATATATATATATATTATTTTTTTTACTATAATAATTAAATACCTACAGACACTAGTGTTTCATCCTTTCGGGATTCTTCAGTGCAGGGTGTCACGATTACTACCAGTCGAACGATTCGAACCCCGCGACACGAGACATCTCTGGCTACTATTAACCGTATGAAATAGCGTTGAATTATAAACATTTTAATTTAAATGTTCATTACGTCAGACAGACAGTAATCAAATCGTTATACGATGATCTACGCATAAGAGCTAAATTGACCGACTTTTAAATTCAACGGAAAGTGCTCAACGATAAGAAACGAATTTCTTAAAGGGGCTGTCATAATTATTTTTTTTACTATAATAATTAAATACCTACAGACACTAGTGTTTCATCATTTCTCTCTCTCTCTCTCTCTCTCTCTCTATATATATATATATATATATATATATATATATATATATATATATATATATATATATATATATATATCGGGGTTCGCCCGGCCTTGCCGAGTTGTAAAATACGCTTAAACATATTTTCATTCATGCAGATTTTGAATTTATTATTTCAGAGCCGAATCGCTATTGAATATTATATTGTACCTTCTAATATATAATACTGATTTCAAAAGTTTTTAAAAATTACTTGGGTGTCATCAGTTAGAATCTAAATCAAAACATTTATCGATCCAACAGCGTTCCTTACTAATGTAGCTATCGAGATAGGTAAAGAAAGATTTAATATTAAATGACTTGAAGAAATTAATTAAATTTAGGCATGCGCCGAAAAAAGTAGAAATATGTCGGTAAGTTGAAATGAGTATTTTGCATTTCAACTTGCCGACATAATTCTGTACGCGTTATCCATCTAAACAAATCTTGATTTAACTCGTTTTACAGTTTCAAAAATACACGTCATATTTTCATCCATTTCATTTCGGTTTATTTTTTTCACTTTGAAGTATTTTTATGTTCCTTGATGAAAACTTTGTGTGTGCGTGTTTTTAAATTTTAGATTTTCTTTTGTTTTTTTCTGATTTCCCAATGTTTATTTTCATTATGGTTATAATATTTAGATTGGCAGGAATCTGCATAAATTCTTTTCTTTTATTTTTTAATTGATAGTCTTCGTTTGGTACGCAACGTGTCATCGTAATAAGATTCAGCCCGCGGGGTCGAATGAGTTTTCCGACCACTGGCGTACCCGCTGACCATTAAGACAAACAGGCTGGGAGTATTACTATTAAAATTAAACACTTTATTTCAGACATTCTAAGTCAAAGACACATGAGGGAATTATCTATGTAACGTGTGTTTTAATATCATTACAACATCCGTGTGACGTTTTTTCTTCGTTGGGTCGAAGTTCAAATGTGACGAGAGTTATTTGTTTAATATAGGGCATAAGCTGCACTAATATTTGTTACAATGATGAAATGCAGGAAGTCCAGCTGCAGGGAGATACTCAATATACGATCATGCAAGTGCACTCCTCTATCACTGTTTCATCTCTTAATTTATTTATCACCCACCTATGAATAGATCTACTCAAAAACTCGTTAAATAAGCATTAGCCGCGAGATGACGCAGGTGCAAAACTAAAGTAATTCTTCTCAATCAAAATAAATCACGATTTGTTTTTACTGATGACTAATATGAAAATCTTTACAACTATCATCTCTCAGTCACGTGGTTAGTGTCAAAACAAGACACAGAACGTAGGGCACTTCCATAAGTTTCCGCCGATCTTTCTTGCTGTATCACAGGCTGTCTGCCTGCCTGTTTCTCTTTCTTTTTAACACCTCTCTGTCTGTCAGTCTCCCTCTCTTATTTTATTAAAAAAAAAGATTAAATTAAGCAGATGAATAAATAAGACATGAAAATGTCTTCAGTAATATTAATAAAAAGCCATGTATGAACCCTTTTCTGCAGTTTTGCTGTGTGTACATCCCTCCATTTCCGCCTTACGATATTTCAATGTTTTTTTTTTCTTTATATGAACATTCTTTGCTCCCTTTTCTTTAGAAAAAGAGATAGTATCTCGAAATATTAAGTCTTTCACCATCCCGATTCCATCAAAAAGTAAGTTCATATTTACTGAATCGTATTGTGATTATCTTGAAAAATAAATGGATTTACGAGGTTATATAAAATAACAAAGCAAATAAGACCTTCTTTCGTTTCTTCATCTTTGTTCATACATCACGCCAATAGAACAGCCGGTTCCCTGCATTTCTATAGCCTTCCTATACTATTTGATCTCTCTCTCTCTCTCTCTCTCTCTCTCTCTCTCTCACTGTATATATATATATATATATATATATATATATATATATATATATATATATATATTTATAGAAGAAAAATTAATAAGATAGTTTAATTACCTCTCTTGGACCAGCTAAAATTACCAAAAAGCAGACCGGCAACCATGCGGATCGGTAACAAAAACAAGACAGTACATATTTACTTAAAATGCATTAAATAAAACATTTAGAAATTTCATATTAGAATAAAATAAAATATACAGAGATAGGAATAAGCTATGGCTAAATAAAAATGAGCATCATTATAAACAATAAATGCGGGCCTAGTTTTTCCTCAGACAGAAACAACATGGCTGACGAGAGCTTAAAATCATTGACGATTTACGATTAACTGGTCCCCTTTATGTTGGGCTTGAAACGGACGGTACCAGTGTTTTTCTGAACTTCTGTACAATTAAATAAATAAATAAATAAATATTAAGCTCTTATATCGAAAAAGTTTTTCTTTGTAATCGAGTACTTTGTTGGAATTCTTTCCACAAAAAAGCAGTAAACATATATATATATATATATATATATATATATATATAGAGAGAGAGAGAGAGAGAGAGAGAGAGAGAGAGAGATATTTAATAATTATATATGCATATATATATATATATGTATATATAATTATCAAATATCTAAAGACACTAGTGTTCACCCTTTCGGGAATCATCAGTGCAAGGTGTCACGATTAACACCAGTCGATAGATAAGAACTCGGAAACAGAAGTCCTCTCTGGCTTTATTTGCAAGGACCTAATCCATTTGGCTACTGTTAACCGCAAGAAATATTGTTGAAATTTAAACATTTATTTTTCAAATGCCTTTTAACGTCTTTCTGAGTAATCTAATCATTATATGATGATCTGCGCATAAGAGCTAAATAGACCGACATTTTATTTCAACTGAAAGTGCTAAACGATAAGAAACGAATTTCAACATAAATATGTTTGTGAATGGTAGGCTATACAGAAGGAATATTTACTGAAATCATCAGCTTAAATACTACTAATAACTACTATACTTTACATATTACACTATTAGTGCAGGTACTTAAACAAAAAACTATAGACTAAAATATGTATTCTACTACCTGTAAGATGCCATTTTTCTTTCTCTGACATTGAGATCAATAACCTACCTTTTATTGGTATTTATTTACTTCTCCACAAAAACAAAACGTGGCACAAAGTCGCTTTTAATGTAGGGGATAACCCGCTCCTCGAAAAGCCTCTCCCATGGAAGCAGATAAAAAAAAAACGCTTTAGTATAGAAGTGATATCCATTGACTAAGGACAAATCAACTTAAGTGCAGCCTGAGAAAAGTACAAAAGCCAGATACGACTTTTCTATTTAAAATTATGAAAACTAATTCTAAATATACTTAGTCATGGATATGCTAGCAACTACATAAAGGTGAAATAATTTGCATATTTATTTTCATTTACTTATTTATATTTTTGCAGTTCAATTAGATAATTAGTTTCATTTTATCATTGCGCTAGATTCTATTTATGCATATTTTTACATTCTGCATAATTGCGTAAAATTTCAGATGAACACATTCCAACAGAAGAGAATTATTTTAATATATATATAGAGAGAAAGAGAGAAAGATATATATATATATATATATATATATATGTGTGTGTGTGTGTGTCTGTGTGTGTGTTTGTGTGTGTAAAAAGTTACCTTGTCGATATGTCTACGAAAAATCTCTACCAGACTCCTTTCTAAATTTTTGGTCTACAAACTTAAAATTTGATATATAGAGTATTTTGGCCTGCAGTAAATGTTCGGTTTGGTTTTTAACCGGCAAAAGTCGTCAAAGTGTAAAACAAAACAATTAACCCTGGCAGGGTAATTTCAATAAAACATTACTTGTGTTGTAAGTTTTGCACATGCTAAAAAATAATAGCTCAAAGTCGCCTGATTTTAAAACGTTTTGCATCTATCTTTCGATAGCTCAGACGATAACGACGATGGGGAGATAAATAATGGCTAAGAATGAATCGCTAACGTTTTGGTTTCGGTTCTAGCGGATGGTATCCAAGTAATGCCTATTATAACTTTCGAAATCATAATATTACATATTGAATAATAATGAACAAAAACTTAGCTCTATAAAAATAAATAAAATATCTGGATGAGTTTGAATATAATATTTATGCGTATTTCACAACCGGGCAGGCCTGCTTGTTATCTATATAAATAAAACAGATGCATGTGTTTGTCTGCATGTAAATATTTAGCGATAAATTCTTAAATTGCCGGTCACATAACACTGCTATTAACAAGAAGTATTAATCATACAACAAGGATGGTTAATAAAGATTTAAATCTTTGGTGTTCAGACATATATCGGCAAGTTAATATTTCAATCTGCCAACATATTTTTTATTTCTTTCTGCGCATGCCCAAATTCAATTCATTTCTTCTAGTCGTTTAATATTAAATCTTTCTCATATATTTCTCGATATCTAGATCGGTGTGGCACGCAGTTATCAAGCTAAATGTTTAGATTTTGATTTTAGCTTATAGTACAGAAGTTATTTGTTCTTAACTTAGGTAAAATATTATATCTAATAGAGAATTGGCTCCTAATAATAAATACGAAATTTGCATGGATTAAATATAAGTAAGCGTATTTTACACCGGGAGAACCCGCTAGTTTTACAATATAATCTATAATATAAATCTCACGTATCTGTTAAAATGTATGTATGTATGTATGTCTAAAACTTTCGACAGAGGCGACAGATTTTCACGAGATCGGTAACTGTTTGAAGCCCGACTCTGCGGATGACAAATATCGAACAATTAGCTAAAAACATTAATTCCTTCACCTTTAACTGGGCAGTTTATTACAAGGAGGGTCGGTTTTATTTGTGTCGCCATTTTTGCAAGTCATCATATCGGTTGGAATGACTTTACTTTATTTAAATATTCCGAACTTCCGGTCGTGTCATGGAGTAGTGGTAAGAGTCAGTTTTTTTTTTGTTTTTTTTTTACTTTTTCTTCCGCCTTCGCGTCACGGATTCGAGCCTGCCTGCCTACTACACTTTTTTTTTTGCTCCACACCTCCAAACACGCGGGCAACGCCGGGCTCCCAGGCTACGTATATATATATATAAAAATTATAAATCAAAAAAGTAAAAGATCTCAAATCTTTAGTCGCATTTCTCTTAATAAAGCCGCACAACAATGAATCGTTGAGTTTAAAGGTCTTCCACATTCATTTTTCATTCATGCAATCAGAAGTATTTTATTCATTTCTTATTAAGTACTTATATGAAATATGCGTTTCGGGGGTGAGATGTAGAACATATTATGGCGAGAGAGGCGAGAGGTTGAAAAAGATAGCGATAGGTAGACAGAATGGTAAAAATAGATTGGACGAGAGAACGGATTTATAACGGTGTTACACCTTTTTTAATCTTCTACGTACGGTGAGAATGCTATATATATATATATATATATATATATATATATATATATATATGTGTGTGTGTGTGTGTGTGTGTGTGTGTGTGTGTATGTGTGTGTGTGTGTGCCTCTGTGTGTGTGTTTTCTTTTTCGTTCAGTCCTTTAAATTAGCAGAATTGATCAACAAGTTGATGCAACTTGAATAAATAAATTCCTCTTTGAAAATATTTAATAATTAATTAACACACTAACGTCATGAATGTCTTGTTACTTCAGTGATTTAGATTTCAGCTGTGGTCTGGTCCCTTGCCTTCGTAGAGATCAATTTGGAACGTCTTTACGTATGGTCAAAAACCACACTGACATTTAACATATTTTGGGTATAAAAGTTATGTTTTGGCGAAGGAAGAAAATGAAGAATATGTATGGATGGAGCATGTTTTCATATTAAAATGGAAGAAAATGAAACATGGAAATAATAGAAGGGTCACCAGATGGTAAGTGCTTCGTAAAACATAAACAGAGTTTGTATATCATTTAATTATATTATTATATATTATTATTGAGATGAGTATTATTTTAATAATTTATTAGTTACGGAATATTATCCTCATCTTTCTTAGTTGTTGTTTCACGACGTTTCGGCCAACTATTCCTCTGGCCTTCGTCAGGTGAAAACCACTATGGATGGCAGTAATTGCTGAGAATGCAGTTAGGAGATTCGGAGTTCCTATCCCGTTGCGGTTAACACCTGACGAAAGATGAGGATAATAGTCCACAACAAATAAATTAATAAACGGTGTTTTATGAATGAAAACAATTGAGAAATTCAAACGTTTATGAGAAAACATTCGTATAAGAAATAAGTATATAAAAGAAACTTTTATGTTAGTAAATGTGTGTAGGTGTTACTTTTTGAAGTTTTAAAAAATTTCCGTTGGTTAAAAATTCTTTGCTTTAAGACCTTCATGTTAAAACTTGCTAGCTTTAGGAATTGACGAAGGGGGCGTCTCTAAACAGACAGGAGAAAGAAAGAGGGTAAGCAATTGGAACGATTTATTATTCGTTCGAATTGCACCATAGTGTCTAATCTATTTAGTCTTCATCATTGTAGCAAGCGGCTCGGTACGCACAAACGCGCATAGCGACTGTCAAAGTATAACACGGTATGATTTTGTGTTATAACGGTTGTACTCTTAATTCCTAAAGACTTATATTTGCATAAAGCCTAACTGGTAACGTAGAGATAGGACAGTCTTTCGATTTCAGTGACTAGATATAACACTTCTATGGAAAGCTCTTTTAAAACTCCACGGCTTGATATTCACAGGCAACATGAATTAGAACAAATGCATTGATAGCATTGTTAGGCTGCTGCAAAGACGTTCGGCTTTCTCTATAATGTTTAAAAATTCCTCACATCAGAGAGCATCCTATATATTAAAAAAAAAACAAAGTTCGCATGAAGTATTGTTTAGACATCTGGATTGTTGCATCTACCTCTAGTCTTTTATCCTTTGATACGCTTCAAAAAAGTATTGCGAATCTAATAGACCCCACAGTGTGGGTCAAGTTCCAACCACCATCCCCTCGCTGCAATATCCTATTCTCATGCATGTTTTACAAATACTTCAATAGAATGTACTCTGATGAACTCATAGCGCTTGTGCCCCCATTGACGTACTCACGAGTTACTCGATAAGTAGCAAACCCCCATCTATTCGCAGATGACGTCTGTAGATGCTGGAAAGCTTTCTACTCTAATAGTTTCTTTTCTTGGACTGCTAGATTTTGGAATTCCATCCCTGTGCCCTGCTTTACTGAATGTACTTGCACAAGTTTAAATGTAATGTGAACACGTATCTCGCTGCTCAACTGCCCACAGTCCCCTGTTAGATCGCAAACAGTGACCCATTACGTTCCAAATGTTAGTATTCCTTGTTTGGTCTGAAAAAAAAAACTTTAACAGAAAAAGGCCATTGATATAAAACACCAACAACTTTCCTATTTTAACTTTCTGTTTTATTAAATGACATTGAACGACGTACGTGAATATAAAGTTTACAGCTTCTAAAATAAATTGGATAATTAGTCTGATTGAGTGAGAATTTGTGGTAAATAATATTTTTTTACGTTTGCCTATAGCAATCGCAACATCGATTAAATTAGGAATTATTGATTTAATAAGAGTACTATTACACGGCTTGAATACATCCAATTATCATTAAAAAATTATGAACGTATCAATTGTTTAGTCATTGAATGATATTTGGAATCCCAGGTGATGTAGTAACAGTCGGTTCAAAACTTCTGTTGGATAATTTCTTCTCTCATTTGCACCTGTGTTCTCATCAATAGGCGTTTAAATGATCATATTCACTAAAAACTTATAGGTAAAAAAGCATTCTGTTCAATAGTAGTTGTTAGCCTTTACGGCATATCAACTATCGTTAAGCAATTCTGTGTTGAAATAATAAAGGTTTTTGCACTGTTGATTTATAGATTAACTAGAAGATGTACTCGGCGTTGCCCGGTATTAAACGTAATTCTAAATGAAGTAAAAAAAAAAAGCCGAAAAGTGAGATGTTTGTATGCGAGTATTGTATTTTTTTCTAAACAGTCCACTTCTTGTAAATAATAAATACTCGAGCTGAGGACGAAACCAAAACCTAAAGACAGTGAGTTAAGTACGATAACCAGTAGACCAGCTTGACACGTTAATTAAAACGCGTTTTACAAACCTCGTGAAACAGTTGAATAACATAAAAATCCGATGACCCCCCCCAGTACCAATTTTTAATTTGGACTCCTTAGCAGCCCGTTTTCCCTCGATGAAAACCGATTAAAAATTTTTTTATATGTGATATATATACAAAATTTCAAGTCTGTAAATCAATAAGTCTCTGAGTTTGTAGGTTAAGAATTGTCCTAACACACACACATTCTTATTTTTATAGATAGATAGATTTAAATTTTGAAAGAATTGTGTTACGTACAACTAGTTCTGCTAAAATGTAATACTGCATCGACTTAACTTTTTTGTTTATCATGGTGTCACAACTTATCAAGTTCAAAAGGCCACTAGAGGATGAGGGTCAAATAAATATCAGATGGACGGTTTTGATTGGTAATGATGTAAATAATTCTGCTAAATTCGATTATTTAAGAAAGCAGCTGCACGAATATTTATTTACATTTGACTTGAAAATAACCGTGTTGTAATCAGCTGTGAAGCAGTCCTGCAGTACTGTGTTTCACGGAGGTTTTGTTTGGTTCTAGGTATGTTTCATTGTAGGATTGTATATAAGGAGGGTATATACGTGCGTGCATGCATGTTTAGTCTATATAAATATACGTGTGTATGAGACCGATGCTCATGCATCGTTTAGTGCTTATAAATTTTCGTTCTGTGTGTGTGCGTGTTTACACATATTCGAGCAGAGTTCACGTAACAAGGACAAGGTAACAGTCATTAGTTCAACAAACATGACACATAAGCACATAATGGTCGTTTGAGAACAGGCTACTAACCTTAGGTTGTGGCTCCCATTGTCTCTTAGGCACTGCAAAAAAACATTTCACTGTGAAGCAGTAATAACAGGACTACTTTCTGTTTTTTCCTCGTTTATTCTCATTTTCACAGTTAAGTGTTTCCGTCATGGATTTACAACGTTTTCTCTCCCTTTAGACTTTACATCATCTCTTCGTTAGCTAAGTCGAATACTTCCACGACTGAAAAAGTCAACCTCCTTTTGTAGGCAGCTCCCTCGTTCTGCCCCTCTTATTTGTATCTCTGGTCAATATATCAAAACCTACCGTTTTTTTTTTGTTACCAGATCAATTTCATGCTTTATTATTTAAAAATTGAATTATTAATCTATTTTATTGCATAAATATCTTTAATATTTTATTCATAAACATTTCTTAATCTAAGTTAAAATTCCTCCGTTAGTTTTTTAACATATTTTTTAGCTAAACGTTCCTTTTTTTAAAACATTCTCTCTGCACTTCTTTTTATACATAAGTTTACAAATCTATAATAATAATAGTAATCGTTCAGAATCGTTGGTATAGCCCACAACATAACACTCATACTACGCTGTGATAATATCCAAAACGCTCAATATAACAGGTAGATAGGTAGGTAGAGAGAAAGAGACAGACGAGAGAGAGAGAGAGAGAAATTAAAACTAATTTGCTGCTTTAACAAGAACCAATCGGTCGATGTGACTATAGCCATATCAATACAGTAGTTGCTTAATTGCTAACACAATTTCTTCGAATGGCGGTGGATCAAGGTCATTAACCTAATTTTCATCAATGTAATTTTACTTTAATGAAGACATTACGCTTTTAATGTTAACAGTTTTACTATGACATCACTTTATGCTTACATTACACTTCAATGTTCTTTAAATATTGCCACTTAATTTATTGTGTGTTCTATATAAAACTAAAGGTATTGCTTTACAACTATGCACTTGATTAAACAAAATATAAACCTATATAGAAAAATACATTTTTTAAAGATCTAAAATCAGAGATGTATATTCAATTTTTCTCTAAGTCTCTGTTACAGTGGCTAGATCATTCTACCGCTCCAGAAAGTACCTAGGTCTAGATGCAAATGTCTACGTATATAAATTGCAGATAAGTCAAAAAATGGAATAATATTCCTATATCTGGAGACTGCCACATAGAACACGCTCTCTTACCTGGACAGAATTCAGAATCTACTTTGAAATCTAGTGGGGAGGGGGTGACCTTTTATATTCTCTACAACTTTCTTTCTAGCAGAAGAGGCCCTCTCACTTTCTTTCTAATCTCGCGCAATGTCAATCGAATGTGCCTAACTGATCTCCAATATCTCGTACTGAAAGACATTCATAGCAAGAACTCATTTCTCACCTTTAAATCAAATGTTAACAAACACTAGTAATAACCTTTCGCCATGAGTAATCAAAGTTCATTACCTTGATCTATTTCAGTACTCCCATATTGTTTTTCAACTTTCGGATGACGAAAAAGTGTAAGCTTACGTCGACATGGTAAAATCCAGTGGATGCTTACTGTTTATATAAGTATATTATAATGGTAAATAAAGCGATTTATTAAGTATAAATGTTGTTATCTATGCAAATACTTTCGGCTACACATTTTCAAACATATTTTAATCACAACTGTAAATCAGTTAGATCTTTTAAAGCATCCGTTCTCAATGGGTGCGAAGGGAGGTGTCTAGTGTACTGACGACCTCGATGTCCTAATTTTGAATCCAGTTCGCTCCACAAAAATCACTTTCCATTCGGATGTGGGCAACCTTCACATGGTCTTTCTCGTGATATCTGATGTCTTTCCAGAAAGAATTCTGACTAAAACAGTATCGGTGAAACCAATGCCAACGATAACATCTTCAGATTTATACGATGATGATGATTATGAGTAAGTGCGAAAATCGAAATGAGCAAAAGCATTCCATAAGTGAACATGTGATTCATTCAAAAGAATAATCATTCAGATTCTATTACACATCATATTATTTCTGTCTCTCTATCTTACTTTAAACTTTCCATTCTTTATTTTATTTTATGATTTTATGGTAATGTTTAGTTAGGTCACTCAGTGAATTCGGTTAGCCACGTATTTCTTTTTTGACAAGTTATGACTATTAAGGAAAGCAAATAACGCCAAGGGCGTGATCAGATTTCTTAACGGTCCAGACAACCAACAACGGGTCGAAGGCGTATTATTGAGTTCATAGAAATAAAGAAACGAGAGAGTCTGAGGAAAAGGCTTTGGCCTTTAGCGTGGATATGATCTCTATGTCTACACACACACACACACACACACACACACATACAAACACACACATAAATATAAATATATACATATATATTAATATATATATATATATATATATATATATATATATATTTATATATATAGAGAGAGAGAGAGAGAGAGAGAGAGAGATATTGTGTATATTTAGGCAGCATATTCTCCTTTAAGCATATGTTGTAAAACAGCACAGCATTTTCTTGCTTGACAATTTTCCGTTTTATTTTTTCCAGTTTTCGAATAATCCTTCTTGTGTTATATGTAAAATGGTGTAAAAGTGTTCCGTAGTCTGCGAGCGCTTTCGGCGTTTCCGCCATCGTTTGGCTGGTTATATAAAAAGTCGTTTTAAAATTATGTCGAATGATAAGGTCGTGTTTTAAAATTACATCGTACTAAAAGATCGTTTATGGCTTATGTGGGCTATTTATATACAAATTTATTGGACAGTTTTTTTGTTGTTTTTTTTATATATATACATTAACAGAGGCATTTTAAAATATTTTTGCTGGATTCATAATTTATATTGTTTATTTTGGGTTGTCTCACTTTTATATACAATTCCTCCAACACCTTCAGTCTCCTAACGTTAGAGTCTGTTTGTAAAATTTTGGTATTTTCTACCATGGTGTCTAAATTGAGAATGCTGGCAGCCATGTTTTTTTAAATGTTGCGCGATAGAGCTAGTATCTGAAAGATGAAGCGTTAGTCTACGGGACAACGTGTTGGTAGTATGACCAATGTAAGAGGAACAGTTAGAGATACACTCTCCTATTGGGCAATTAAATTGATAAATTACATTGTTCTTTTCCAACACTTTGCGAAATATTGTTATTAATTACTAGATTAGTCGTTTTCCGTTTTTTATAATAGATAATGAACTTCAACACTCTACCGCTGCTGGGAGATACGTATCGTCGAATTATGTCTTTTAAGACCATTTCGTCTATGTGATAGTTTTTATGTAACTGGTTACAGTAAAATATATTTATGGGTGACGGATTATTATCCCTTTCCCTATCAGCAGCATGACTTAAATTGTTAATAAACAATTTAATTTCTTTATCCACTAGAAAGTTTGGAAAATGATTAATTATCAGTACCTGTTTTATGTTTCTTAATTCACTGTAGAAGATTGTTTTACTAGACGAAATCATTTTTACCCGTTGGATAAGGTTTTTTATTATTGCTACCTTATAACGAAATGGGCATTCACTTCTATAATTTAGGATACATGAGATGTGGACTTTTTAAACACTGAAGTAATAAATTCATCATTGTTGGAATCAATATAGACGTCTAAAAATGGTATCTTGTTATTTATGTTGAGCTCATAAGTAAAGTTAAGGACGGAGCTAGTTTGAAATGTACATCTTAAATCCTCTATCTCTTTGATATTATCGGCAAGTATAAATACATCATCAACGTATCTAACATAAATGTAAGGCTTTTTTGTAGAGTTGAATATTTTATTTTCCAGGTTGGCCATATAAAAATTACTGAAGGTTGGGCCCAGAACAGAACCCATTGCCACAATTGAACAATTTAAGTCATGCTGCTGATAGGGAAAGGGATAATAATCCGTCACCCATAAATATATTTTACTGTAACCAGTTACATAAAACTATCACATAGACGAAAGGGTCTTAAAAGACATAATTCGACGATACGTATCTCCCAGCAGCGGTAGAGTGTTGAAGTTCATTATCTATTATAAAAAACGGAAAACGACTAATCTAGTAATTAATAACAATATTTCGCAAGCGGACAAAGTGTTGGAAAAGAACAATGTAATTTATAAATTTAATTGCCCAATAGGAGAGTGTATCTCTTACTGTTCCTCTTGGTCATACTACCAACACGTTGTCCCGTAGACTAACGCTTCATCTTTCAGATACTAGCTCTATCGCGCAACATTTAAAAAAACATGGCTGCCAGCATTCTCAATTTAGAAACATCATGGTAGAAAATACCAAAATTTTACAAACAGACTCTAACGTTAGGAGACTGAAGGTGTTGGAGGCATCGTATATAAAAGTCAGACAACCCAAAATAAACAATATAAATTATGAATCCAGCAAAAATATTTTAAAATGCCTCTGTTAATGTATATATATAAAAAAAACTGTCCAATAAATTTGTATATAAATAGCCCACATAAGCCATAAACGATCTTTTAGTACGATGTAATTTTAAAACACGACCTTATCATTCGACGTAATTTTAAAACGACTTTTTATATAACCAGCCAGACGATGGCGGAAACGCCGAAAGCGCTCGCAGACTACGGAACACTTTTACACCATTTTACATATAACACAAGAAGGATTATTCGAAAACTGGAAAAAATAAAACGGAAAATTGTCAAGCAAGAAAATGCTGTGCTGTTTAACAATATATATATATATATATATATATATATATATATATAGAGAGAGAGAGAGAGAGAGAGAGAGTGTGTGTGTGTGTGTGTGTGTGTGTGTGTGTGTGTGTGTGTGTGTGTGTGTGTGTGTGTGTGTGTGTGTGTAAAACGATTCATAATTGTAAATTGAAAATCAGTTTCAAAAGACAAAACAAACAGAATCAAATCGCTTGTGCAATCGTTTCGGAAACGATGTTCATTTTATAGAAATTGACAATAAATATTGACAATATTTTCACAAGTGTTGTCCTTTAAAACATAGTCTCTTCATCAGCAAAAATGGTAGGGGATGAGGAGAAGTTAAAGACACCAGAATAAAACTAGCATTTTAGTTGTGAGTAATACAGATATTCCTTATTTTATCTCCATTATGAAATTTGTTTTAAGTTCAGTAAGTCTCTTTCAGCGTGCTGTTATATTTTGTTTTTGAATTGAAATATATTACATGCGAGGGGCGTGCGATAAGTAATGCCCCTGACGCACTTCCAGTTGTCTGATCTAGCTGAAAATTTGCATGTGCAATGATTATATCTCTATGGGTTATATGGCAAATTACAGCTCTGAACTAATTGTGGACACTCATTTATTTAAATATATTACATTTTGGATTGTTTTGTCATTTAATAAATTGATCACGTGAGGTTATCATGAGATTAAATCAAAATTTAATATTTAAAAATATTATTTTAAAATATATTAATTGTCGCTAAAGTTAATGTTTAAATGAATATTTAAATAAATATGTGAATTGTCTGAAAAACGTACACAGAAAAAAAAACAAAACAAAAAACATTCGACCATGTCTACTATTTGACGTGTTTACAAACAACCAATGCCATGTGCGTGTGCCAATGTCAAGGACGAATCACCGGTGTCACTTGAAATGTGCGCTGGTCGTTTCCAGACGTCGTCTTCTGCTACAGGGTATCTATTCTTCACTTGATCCCAATTTACGATCTAATAATCACTTTATTCTATCTAACAAATTAAGACATCCAATTTCATAATGAATTAAGAATATTTATCTCATAAAATATATATATTTGCAAGTGTTGCCATATCATCTGCCAACATCCTACACTTTTATTTTTTTATTTAACCAAATCCCACCAATCGCACTCCTTACTGATTCATTCCATTATCTTACCACTATGAAGAAACTGTAAAAGTTGACGTGTAACATGTTTTTATCAAACCTTATTACTTACATGGAAAATTATAAGATTATCAAGAAAAGATTGTGACATAGTTATTTACTAACTGATTTACAAGTCCCTTTGATTAAAATATAATCTCTAACAAAAAGTGATGTCTTACTATAGTTATATTTCTTGTAATAATATATATATATATATATATATATATATATATATATATATATATATATATATATATATATAAAGCACTTCTCCATATGTGGCTAGTAAAATATTTATTTTTTAATTCACGGTCTGATCAGGACTATTATTATACTGATTATTCTATTGAAAGACATTCTAGTGTTTGCTTATGCGATGGTGTTTTCAACTACCGTGGAATTTTCACGGGTTCTGCTTGTAAGATATTAATAAACAAATATAAAATAAAAAAAATAAGATCAGCACATTTTATTGACGCACACAGCCTAACACAAAAACTTAATTGGTTTAACATTAACGATGTCTACATTACGGATTCACAGCATTACCTACTTCCAATAAGAAGTTAAGTAATAACCGATATCTCGTGCGCTATAAAATAAACAATCAACAAATAATTTTTAAAATTATTAAATTAAATAGGAGAATAGATAAATTAAAAAAAATGAAAATATTTATAGTAATATTAATATTGAATCCTATGTATAAAGCCATTTTCTGCTTTACACTTGTCCTATTTTTACATCCATCTATTTTCGCCTTACGTTATTTCAATTTTTTTCCTTTGGTCCCTTTGATTTCGAAACAGAGATGGTATCTAGAAATATTAAGACTTTCACCATCCCGGTTACATCAAACAGTAAATTTATATTCGCTGATTTGTATTGTGGTTATCTTGAAAAATAAATGGATATACGAATTTGATCAAAATCATAAAACAAATAAGACCTTCTTTCGTGTGTCCATTTTTGTTCATTCGTCACGCTAATGCAACAGCCAGTTCCCTACTATATCCTTCTTAAACTTTTCCATATCTATCTATATATATATATATATATATATATATATATATATATATATATATATATATATATAAATTATAAGACTATGAGTTACAAGCAGAAATCTATTCTCTCTAGAAATTTATTGTTTCATACTAAATGGTGAAGAACTTATTGTTTCATTATGTTATTTGTTATCAATTGTTTCAAGAACTTATTGTTTCATACAAATGTAAATAAATACTTATTGTTTCATACAAATGTAAATAAATACTTATTGTTTCATACAAATGTAAATAAATACTTATTGTTTCATACTAAATGGTAAAGAACTTATTGCTTCATTATGTTATTTGTTATCAATTGTTTCAAGAACTTATTGTTTCATACAAATGTAAATAAATACTTATTGTTTCATACAAATGTAAATAAATACTTATTGTTTCATACAAATGTAAATAAATACTTATTGTTTCATACAAATGTAAATAAATACTTATTGTTTCATACAAATGTAAATAAATACTTATTGTTTCATACAAATGTAAATAAATACTTATTGTTTCATACAAATGTAAATAAATACTTATTGTTTCATACAAATGTAAATGGATACTTATTGTTTCATACAAATGTAAATAAATACTTATTGTTTCATACAAATGTAAATAAATACTTATTGTTTCATACAAATGTAAATGGATACTTATTGTTTCATACAAATGTAAATAAATACTTATTGTTTCATACAAATGTAAATGGATACTTATTGTTTCATACAAATGTAAATAAATACTTATTGTTTCATACAAATGTAAATAAATACTTATTGTTTCATACAAATGTAAATAAATACTTATTGTTTCATACAAATGTAAATAAATACTTATTGTTTCATACTAAATGGTAAAGAACTCATTGCTTCATTATGTTATTTGTTATCAATTGTTTCAAGAACTTATTGTTTCATACAAATGTAAATAAATACTTATTGTTTCATACAAATGTAAATAAATACTTATTGTTTCATACAAATGTAAATAAATACTTATTGTTACATACTAAATGGTAAAGAACTTATTGCTTCATTATGTTATTTGTTATCAATTGTTTCAAGAACTTATTGTTTCATACAAATGTAAATAAATACTTATTGTTTCTTACAAATGGTAAAGAACTTTGCAAACTGACTAATTCCTCATTCAGAAAATCGACAGTAAACTTAATAGCTGACACAAATGGTCTTATATATCTCTACTATTTAATAAATGAACTTTGTTCCAGGGTGTCTGTGTGTGTGTACGTGTTTAAGTCCGTTCCTTATCTACTCGACAACGGCTCGGCCGATTTTTATAAAATTTCAAAATAAGTTTTTTATGTGCCTGGCAGTGGTCTTACATAGTTTTTTTTTTATCGGAATGTCTTTTATGGGTATCGATAAAATAATCCAATAAAAGAAAAAAAAACAGGCGATTATGACTAAAGTTAACACCTTACACAGCCTTACATAGCAAGTGCATTTGTTAAGTTTTATTACAACACGACCCGAAAGACCTGACATAACAAATCAACAGTAGTTTCTTTCATATAACAGATGCGCATTCGAAATATTTCTGTTTAAAGAACAATTGCACAATGATACTTGACTTTATAATTATGCACTTAGATTTCATCCATTATCGACGCACACGCAGAAATAGCAGGAATATAAAATCATCAGTAGGCTATTTGATATGCCAGGGGTGCGTTCGAAATGAATGTTCTTGTTTAGAGCATAATTGAACCATGATACTTGATTTTTGCATTAATTCAACCCGTTATATATAATATATAATTTTATAAAATCAATAGTAGTTTCTCTACAATGTAATGTAGACTACAATATATTGTGGACTATGTAACTCCGTGGTGGAATGTAAAGCACCATCCCGGTGCACAGCAAGAGCAGGGAATCAATCGATTTGATTGAAAAATGAGCGATTTCACCGATCACGATGGCAATACAATAGTTGGTTGTCAAATATTCGTTGATCATCATTCAATCCCGGGCAACGCTGCGTCTTTCTGCTAATATTAATATAGATATGACTGATTACCTGTGTCTATCTATATGTGACCCAATTTTTAAGAAGCAGAGAGAGAGAGAGAGAGAGAGAGAGAGAGAGATGCAACGTAATCATTCTATTCGCGAAGTAATAATTAGTATACTCGAAAGACATAACTATTCAAGATAATTTGCCAGGCTGGATTTATGATGCGCTAGTTTAACATTCACGTCGTCGCCGTTTGATTAATAATTCAGAAATGGAAACAAAATGGCGCCAGTAAACAATCAGAAGGAAGATGACATTCTATCTGTATGTTGCTCTAAGGATTATTGGAAGGGTGCAAAAGCAGCGTTGTATTACAAGGAAATAAATTGTTTGAAGCAATCTGTCGACAGTTAACAACCACCCCCAATGATCTGACGTTAAGTTTCCAGAGATGCACGTGTTTCTCACTGTTGATGGGAAGAATATGATATCCAAATGAAACACTACCATCAAACTGTTATATAATGAGGGCCTATTGCGGTAACTACAGATTATATTAACTAGAATAAATATCAGAAATGTTACAACAAGTACGAAACTGCATGGCGGCAAAGGAGATGGATCCAGTGCACCTAGAGTGAGTGATGCGAAGGTTCTAAGGTCAGCTCCCTAGACTTGTGGTTATCGCTAGCGAGTAATCAAGTAACAACTCAATTGAATACAAAATTACGAAGTTGTCATGAGGTTTACTATGACAGTGGCGCGTTCAAAATAAATGTTTTTGTTTAGAGTACAATTGAAGCATGACATTTGACTTGCGCATTTTAAACTTTAATAACAAAAAATAATTATATGAAATCAATAGCAGTAATGTAGACTACAATGTATTGTGAACTAATTCACTTCGAGGAAATATCCGAAGCTTCCTCCTGGTGCACCGTGATGAGTCCCTAACTAGAACAGGCAATCAATCGATTTGATTTCACCAATTTCGATGACACTAAAAATATGAGAGTGTGAAGCATTCGTTGATCATGATTCGATCCCGGGCAACTGCGTGATTTTGAATTTAATTGAGTTGTTACTTGATTGCTCGCTAACGATAACCACAATTCCAGCTAGTGCGTGTTTGTTGAAAACACACAAGTATGCGCTTATTGTAAAACCCATGTGCTGTCATTTCGTTTAAAAAATAATCGTTTATGAAAATGGTACAGAATCTCTAACAATTGTACTTATTGACCTGTCAAGTTAGTGCTCAAACTAGTCTGAAAGGTATCGTGACTGCTGTTGCAAATAATTAGTTTATAATTTCAAACAGCAAACTACGTTGTTTTTAGCATCAAAGTAATCCGTATATATGGAAATGCACGTGGGTTTCATAATCGTACATGATAAAATAGACAAGTGTTATTGACATTTAATGATCGGAGGTGGCTTTAGAACCGAAATCGACGTCTTTTATTTTTACAATTACCTGATCATGGGTAGGATTGTGCTCTTCGAGAAAATATATTGAATAAAACGCTTAAAAAAATGAAAATTGTTGTAAACACCATTGGTCAATTTACTTACTAAAAACTAAAATGTAGTTCAATAATACAATATTAGATCTATAAGTAAGGATATATGAATCAGAATTTACTTACAATTGTTTCAGCCCAGGTGTTCGTCAAATTATAATAACAATAAGTAATAATTCTAATTTCGTTTATCAACGTCTACCTGAAAAGAGATGGCATTCATTTCCAGAGGATTTCCCTCAATCTCGGCTCAAACCAGGAGCTTCAAAGATCAAAGGTTTTCCTAAGGATGGTGGTGGTACCTACAATAGCAATGGTTTAAAGCCGCCTAAAACATCGAGGATTCGCAGTTTGTTCAATTGTCATTCCAGACGGCTTAATACTACTCCTAGTGTACCAACTACGACCGGAATTATTTGTGTTTAAACCCCGTGTATACGCCTTATCTCCAAGGCCAATGGAGCATAATTGCTCCACTTCTCGTTCTCATTCTCTCTCACGTTCCTGTCCCTGAGATGTCTATAATTTTCCAGTTTTTTGAGACCTTGTCAATGACGACCAAGTCCAGACGATTATGTTCAAATTGCTTGGTCGTTATGACACTTTTGTCCTACCAGTCTTCTACATTGCCATCCTCATTTGTTCTCACTTCATCAGGTACCTCCACAAACAACTTTTCAGCACACTTCACCCAAACTTTCTTACAAACCTCCCACTATATCAATATAATAATAATAATAATAATAATAATAATAATAATAATAATAATAATAATAATAATAATAATAATAATAATTTCTAATAAATATGTTTATTATACACACACATATTTCTTTGATTTCGTCTTGCATAATTAGTGTGGAGAAAATTGTCTTTGAAGACGTGATTCAAACACTGGGCTCGAATCACCTTTGACTCAAATATGGAAGATGCATCTATGATATAATATTCCTGTACTCGCTGATGGCATACATCATTTCAGGCATGTTTACAATAACTCAGATATCTATAAAACAATATGAAAACATAGATGATAGTCACTCTCAAGTCTGATGACATGCTGATAATCTTTTATTAACCAATTTCTTCCTCTCTTTCCGTCTCTATCGATCTCATTCTCTTTTCAATCTGTCTATTACTATCTATCTATCTATCTATTTATTTATCTATATGTATCTATATATCTATTCCTTTCCCTTTCTCTTTATTTTTTCTCTCTTTAATGTTATGACCTTATTTCCTCCAGCAATTTACTATATTGCTGTCTTGCTACCTAATATACGCATGCGTTAACACCCAAATATTATTGCAAAAAGCTTTGACAAATGTATAATGTTTCTCACCTTTGCGATTAGTTCCATTAGGACTTGTTTTTTAATCTTTTTACTAATTTTCTGTTCCATGTATATTCTGTTTTATTAAATGCAAAAAATTAATTTTATTTATTTTTTACTTTTAAAAGTCTTTTTAAAGTATTTAGAATACATACTGTCCGTAATCGTTGAAGAACAAAAATACCATTCTTTAGATAATAATAATAATAATAAGAAGAAGAAGAAGAAGAACAACAACAACAACAAAAGAAAGAAAGAAAGAAAGAAAACAAGCAAAGAAAAGAAGAATAAATAAGAACAAGAAGTTTAAGAGAAAATTGTACCAGCTTTTTTGGCTGAAACTATATAAAATAGTTATAAAAGGTCAAATAGATTAAAAAAAAAAAAAAGACAGAAGAAGAATAGCACTAACTTAATTTTTTTTTTACATGGAGGTCACCGCTTATCAAGGCCCAAAGGCCACTCAAAGATAAGGGTTAATAGCTATATATTAGTTATTGTGATTTTATCGTAGTAAACATTAGTGGGAATTTTGTAACTTGGATTACTAAGGGGGGCGGTTCAATAGGAACTTGGTACGTTGCACTTGAAGACAATCAGATTGTAGTCAGCTGGAACGCAGGCAAACGGAATAGAGCTCCACAGTTTTTCGTGAAAGTCTGACGAGGGGGGACCAGAGATTGAAGTTCAGATGAGCACCTGCCATGAAAATAAAGGCTCGCTACGTCTCTTCTGTGGGAAAGAGGCTGCAGAGAAGAGAAAAGGGCATCCCCCACTAAGCTACGAAGTCTATTTGGAACTCAGTCAAGACAGGATAAACAGCTTCTAGCAGCTCCTGCTCAGATGTGGCAACAGTACTCCATCATTGGCCGTACCTGGCTTTTATATAGGTACAGAATTGCATCAGGAGTGAGATATCTACTGAAGCGGTAGAAGAATCCCACCATCTTTTTAGCGACTTTGGCAATTGATTTGATATATGTGTTCACCAAAAGGGCGCATCGAGTAGTACTCGATGTACGCTTCTGGGATCTTGGGGAGGATTATTTCGACATGCTTCCACGAAAAGACCAATAATCAGTACAAGTAATAAATCAAGCTAAGCGATAAGGAAAAATCATTTTCAATTTTTATCGAAAGAGGTGGAAAGTACTGGAAATTCTTATTACTCAAACTGCATAGACAATCAACGGTTATTTTCTGTGGTCAATCACCAATCATTATCTCTGTGTGAAAACTTCTAGTGGTTCACTTCTACTACTACTACTGCTATTATTATTATTATTATTATTATTATTATTATTATTATTATTATTATTACTACTACTACTACTACTACAATAATAATAATAATAATAATAATAATAATAATAATAATCTCTCTATCTACTATTATTTTGTATGTGTGAGTTCTTTCTTCATAGGTTCCGAAACGGCTGAGCTTATCTTGTGAAAATTTCACACAAAGGTAATTTATATGTCTGGCGGTGTTCTTAGATATATTTTGTACAGAAATTCATCCGATAAATATCGAAAATCGAAAACATCCTGTCTTTAAAATAGTCGTTCTCTCTTATAGATAAAAAGAAAAAAAAATACAGGGCAATATTTTACGTTACACCGACCAAAGGAAATAGTATAATCTCAGCGAATCAATACTTCTTAAAAGCAGATTTATTGTCATCTGGATATATAGTTTAGTGGTAGGGCATTTGATTAGAAATCTAATAACCTCCCTGCTCAAACCCGAGTGTACCATACTATTTTGTTTTAACGTTTTCTTCTTCATAAGTTCAATTTACGATAAAACGAAGAGGTACCATCTAAAATCGCCGCAAATCATTTTTTCGTTTGCATATTTTAAAATTACACATCAAGCAGAGGTGACTTTGCAAGGACATTACCGTCAAACCGAGACATCAGCTGAGGTGCTATTGTAAAGAAATATAGACGAGATTTGATGATAAACATTATCATTATTAATTTTTATTTTATATATATATATATTTTCTTCTTTTTTTTTCTGAATTAGTCTATCGAGCAAATTATTCCTCTTAATATATAATCAATAGAAGATTGATCATCTAATGATACATATGCAATCTGCATGAATTAACATATCATGTTTAAGTGTATTCTACGATCGGGCAACGTCGGACGTTCAGCTAGTCATAACAATAAAACTGACCCAAATGAACTACAAACAATAACCAGTCAAATAAAATTTGCAACAGAAGTAAAACAAAAAGTTGGAAATAAAACTACAAAGACCCAAGGAACTGAAACTACAAGTAATCTTATTCCCCTAATAAAAGACATCAACCTCGGCTGTAACCGTATAAATTAGCTGTAAAGGAGGTTGAAAAGAAAAACGAGGAGGAAGAGCACTAAGCGGACCTCCAATGGAAGATTACGGAGATTACTGGGAACCTGAGTATAACACATATGCCACCCAAATCCAATGAAGACCAATGAAAGATTAATTTTGTGCAACTTTTTTATCTTCTAGACTCCAGATAATTATCAGTGAGTAATCATAGATGATGACCTGTATTCAAACTTCAAGATAATAATAATAATAAGAAGAAGAGGAAGAAGAAGAATGATAATAATAAGAAAAATGGTGATAATAATAATGATAATAATAACGATAATAATAATAATAATAATAATGATAATAATAATAATAATAATAATAATAATGATAATAATAATACTAATGATAATAATAATGATAATAACGATAATAATAACAATAATAATAATCATAATAATGATAAAAATAATACGGCGAATTTCAATAATGAAAACTGCAGAAATATTAATAAAAACCCTTTAGGATGCAGACTAACACCACAGTTGTTCTCAAAGAGCAATATTTGATGATGGCTTGTGTGACAACTCCTAGTGAATAAATAATAATAATAATAATAATAATAATAACAAATAATAATAATAATAATAACAAAAATATTAATAATAACAAATAATAATAATAACAGAAATAATAACAAAAATAATAATAATAACAAAAATAATAATAATAATAACAACAACAAAAATAATAATAATAATAACAAAAATTAATGACAACAAAATAATAATAATAATAATAATAATAATCATAATAATAATAATAATAATAATAATAATAATAATAAATCAAGGAAAAGAAGGAAAATGAAGTCGCACGTTCATCAGGTGTCATAAAGACATTATTTGAAAGTGACTGTACACGGACAAAAAAAAAAATAGACGGGGAAAACAATATTCTAGAGTGGACAGTTGAGCAGTACGCCCAGGAGTCAGGACAGCGGATTTAGAGAATTGTCGAAAACTGCTTGGCAAATCATTGTTGGAGCCCCAACAGTCATCCAGGCAATTGGACAGATGAGACGAGGGAAAGTTGTGTTGTTGTAATTGCATTGGTGATTAAAAACCTATTTAAAATATTCTGAAACTTGTTTTCTCTCAGCGTTTAGAAAACAGTCTCTGGCTTTGTCAGCATGTCGTCACTAACAACTCGTGTGATAATCTCTATTGATTATGAAATGATAATTAATATTTAATTCGTTCGTTTCCCAATCGGAAATTCGGTGTCAAAGGTGACGAAAACATTAAGCTTCACTAATGCACGTACTAATATTCATATAAAATCATAGAATTACGGCAGTAATATGATTCTTTCATTTATAAATTATTATTATAATTTCTCATGACCTAAAGGAACACACGTTTATACACGAAGACCCAACACGTTGCAGACTCAGTCGCAAACGAACATGAGACAAGTAATAACTCTACTCCTTTTTTTGTAACAACGACAATTATTTCCGTACTCTCTAGCCACGTGTGACTACTCGTTTCAACTTTGGCGTCACCCATGTGATCGTCCTCTCTAACCTGCGCTCTCTCTCTCTCTCTCTCTCTCTCTCTCTCTCTCTCTATCTATCTATCTATCTATCTATCTCTAGGTTTAGTCTTTTTTCTTACATTTACATTTCGTATTTCGTTTGTATTTGCATACGCGCGTCCGCACTCTGTTACATATCTTCGTTTTGCTGTTGTTTTTTTTACAGTTAAAGTGTAAAATTTCTTTTCGAATTCATATAATGCAGCAGGGGTTGTCTGACTTAATATTTGCTCCCTCACTTCCCCTCACAATTTGAAATGATTTTTTCCATTGACTATAAAAAGACACGATTTTTATTTGTAAACTTTTGTACGACAGGATAGATCTATATTTATTTATATACAGATTAATACACATTGATATTTATTACAAAATAAATGTTTATAAATGAATATTGAACTAGCATTCATTACATTGGATTTACATTAGAATATCTTTCAACTTAATGTTTTGTTTTACGACATATCCATATAAAATGCCGAATTCGGTTATTTTGTGAAAGGTTTTTATACTTCAAGTTCTTATATCTTTAAATGTGTAATTATAGTGTTTGGTTTCATTTAGTTGTTTTATTTTACGGTATATCACCGCTCCTCAGCTTAATTAATGTGGAATCCAGTATTTATGATTAAGTTTTGGAAATGGAAAGGAAAAAATAACCCCGTGTTTAATGGATTTTAGGTAAAGAAGCCAGTATCTGCCTGATCTGGTAACATCTATTAGAATACCCTTTCACCAAAGTGTTCAATCGTAATAACTAGCTGAGTAAATAAATGATTCAGTTCAAAATTTCTATCGCTATTAATATTCTATCGTTATTTTCATAGCAAATGCTCGTCTGAGCTTCAATCTATGTCCCCCTTGCCAAAGCTTCACAAAAAAAACCGACTAGCTACAACTACTATAAACAATTTATCTCAATCCATTTCTGTGGTTAAAACTAAACGCAGCTTCCATAAACACAGCTTCTTTTCTTAGAACTCCCAATCTGTTGAGCACTGCTGTTCTAATACCCTCTTCACCGACCGATTACAATATGGTAGCTATCAAGTCACATGTACGCAAGTTCTTGTTTTGCCGTCTTTTTCAATAATTCAAATTCAACCCAATTACCGATAACTAAACTACCACCTCACACTACATAATCCTTATCCTCGAGTTGTCTTTTGGCTTTTATAAGAAATGACTTCGTAAAAAAAAGTTTTCTAAGGTTACCGACAACCGCAAATTGCAACTGAAGCAGACGGAAGTGCACCCTGACTTTAACGTTGTTAATATAACAACTGCCACTCTGAGGATAACAGTCTCAAACCTCGTGTAAGTCAGTAAAAATACACTCCTTATTATAATGATGCTTTTTCTTTCGGTTAAATATTAATAAGGAGTAATGTTTTTTTTTTGTTTTTTTAAATTAAATGCGCATATTAAAATCAACTGTACATTGCCAATGTGTTAGCTCATATTCACATATCGTCTGAACAGAAGAAAGGTATCTGATTGATTAATTTTCATCATTTGAATTGTTCGGACTTATTCTAATAACGATTCGGCCGATATAATATCCGACTTTCTTCAGATAAATCTTGTCACACTAGAGAAATTTATGATGTGCTACGAAATTATAAACTGAACTCTTCATTTAATAAACGGGGAGAGATTGTTGACGTACTTTCAGCCACTGCCTAGTTAAGTAACTTTTATCATATGTTTAGTATCTTATAATATTACTAGTCTTATATATTATTTAATTGGAATTCATTATTGAGATGAGTATTATTTAATAATCATCTCAATAACGAAGGCAACAGGAATAGTTGACCGAAACGTCGTGAAACAACTAAGAAAAGATGAGAATAATAGTCCGCAATAAATAAAATTAATTACGAGTCTTGTCTGTACTGATGATTGGACGATTGCGTATTGTTTATACTGATGACTGAATTTTTAACATTTAGACGTTTTTCACATAGAGTAGATTATATTTTGCCTTTTATACGCTGCATTATATTTCCAGGAGGAAAATATAAATAGCAATTTGGAGATTTACAAATATGCTTGTAGTGTAAGAAACGAGGTGATTGCATCCCCGTGAATTAAATACTATTTTTTACAAAATCATGTACAGATAACCTTGTTCGATATGAAGATCCCTAAGTTGGACAAGATTAGCCTAAAGAAGGTAGGGGGTAAACCGAAACGTTATGATAATTACACTCAAGACGACTACACTAATTTGAATAATCTAAATAACCAAAACTATCGATCCTCGTTTTAAAAATTCTGAAAAAAGTTACTAGCAGGACACGTAGAAATTATATGGAATAAGAAATTTATTGATTCAACAAATACTTTTCTAGATAAAAAATGGCTGGGGGCGTAAAAAAACAACAATAACATGCAGCAAATATGAGTTTATTAACCTTTAAATTAAATTGTGATCATTGTATTTTAACTATAAAACTGACCCAAACGAGATAAATTAAAAAGCACAAATAAATACTAAGAAAGTAATATTATGCTACATAGTTCAATATGTAATGTTATGACCCTTTAGGCTGTGATCATAGCGTAGTATCTGTTAACTGTGGCAAGCGGGAGCAATGGTCAAAACATTATTATTATTGTTATTGTATTCTTATTAATTGATTTGAGCGATTGATGGTCGCTGGATCAGTTATTATAATTATAAGTATAAACGATTAAACTGGGGAATAAATGGTTGACGTGTGAATCGCAAAAAGTATGCGAAAATAGAAAATAGATGTAAACAATCTTTTGGTTTTGAATAAACAAATAACTAGGTGGATTAGATTGGTATGAGACACGTAATTAAGTTACGTAAGAGAACACGTGATGTAGTTAGTTTTAGAGAGATTCAGAGAGTTGAGGATTGACCACCAGAGCAGACAGACGTAGACAAGGGTGGACAGACAACTGGAAGCGAGATGTATGAACAGAAAATGTAGAAACTGCAGATCCTGTGAAAACCAATTGAGATAATTTAATAAATTTATATTATAAAAATATAAAGAGTTGTTTTATGGTTTTCACAAAGAAGAACAGTTGTCTCAATTATATGGTGCAGATCGCTTCATGGTTGTCACGGAGCAGCGGGAAGATACAGAAGAAATCTTCAGGCAAAAGTTATGAAGCATATATTATTATTCTTACATATGAACTGTAAAAATATCCCGTGCGATAAGTCTGATACAACATGATTCAGTTTACACGTCAATATCATGTACCCTGGCGAACAACATAGATACGATTTATACGTTTATTATTTGTCTGTTAAAAGAACAATATCTTACATCCACTAGATAATACGTGACACGTTTTAATATATCATCTCCATTCCAATTTCAACCAATATGCAACAAATACAGATAATAAAATCACATCGTAAAAGACAATATTTAATTTACTCCTTTATTCCAGCACCCCTTGGCAGATAATAATCTTCTTTTTTTGTTTTTCCTGTTTCTTTACCATATTCCATTTTTACGAAACGTTTCGCTGACTTCTTTTATCAGTGAAGAACCGTTGCACGTCAAAATTACTGCATGGTTCCTTTTTCACACTATTACAATAATGCTCATGTATTGTTATGAAAATATTCGACAACGAAACTACATGAAAGGGAGGTCACTTTCATATTCTTGTCCAAAGGTACCAGATTTGCCTTTTTTAAAAAGCCAAATTTCGCGAATTTCCTCTTTTTGAAGGAGTGTTACCCTCAAAAATGTGTTTGGCCTTTTTGAAAGCGTAACGTACGAACTAACTAAGAAAGAAACAAGAAGAATATTGTATACGCTGGACGAGTTTCAAAATCCAATTTGAATGTTAATGGAAGATACTTGCAGCGTTAGATTCGTTTTAACGAGGTAATTTAGACTACACGGTTCCCTTATGAAGACGGACGCAAGTCCGAGTTAAGAAAATAGATAGTTATGCTATCAAATATGCAATATTGTTATTTTATATAATCATGTTCCAGTTAGGTGTCCGAGAGCAGAAACAAGAGAACAATGTCTCTCACAGTTCCGGGAAGCAAACAGTACGCATGCTCTTGTATTAAAGATTAAAGGTACATATAATATTTCGAACAGGTAACGCCTGATGTCCTTGCTAGTTATAGGAAGTGGTTATGTGTGTGTGTGTGTGTGTGTGTGTGTGTGTGTGTGTGTGTGTGTGTGTGTGAGTATCCTGGTGATATAAGGGTTTAGATTTATTTACTCCAACAAAAAAATGTATACTCACATTTATTGTCGTTTTTTTCTCTCTCTCTCTTTCTCTCCTGATAATTGCATACATTCGTGCAAATATTTTATCTCGACCCAAACAATATATCAGTCGAATGCAAAATCTGGTCCCACACGTCCTTGGGGACGCCTCGCGTTTATTTTATTTTTTCCTTCGTAGAAAATTAAATATGCACATTTACACCAACGCATTGTGATAAACAATTCATTGGTTCATCATCATTGGGCAATACAAATAAGGCCAATCTTATAGAAATACCCGGATATAAAAAATGAAACCGGAAGTAAAGGGTTTATATTAACAGAAGATTGAGTATTTACAAGTAAAAGACAAAAAGAAAGATGGAGAATCAAAATATATATTTATATTTGAAAAGATGACTAATAACAGAAAAATAAGAATGCAAAAAAGAAAACAAGAAATAAAGTACGAACGAAATTCAAGAACAAAAATACAAAAACATTGCGAAAGTACAACGTAAAATATATTAAAAAAAACATTGAAAATGCATAAAATAGATAAAAATGACGTAATAAAATTTGAAGCAACTTGAGATAGATTATTTAATTGGGTGTCAATACTTATCAAGGCCCTAAATGGCACTCAATGATAAGGGTTTAATTAGTGTACGGTGGATGGTTAGACAACATCGGGATGATTTAGAATGATCGTTGTGATTAGGCAGAATCTGAATATTAAGAGGGTGGCATAACAGACATGGTTTTACATTAAATTTGAAACAGTCGTGTTGTAGTCATTTGTGAAGCAGCCTTACGATATTGTGTTCCATTAGTGGTGAGTTTCACGAAAAACACTTTCCTCATTAAAGTTCCGTTTTATCTAAGGTAGAGAACAATAGAGAAATTACTGACAGTTGTTTTAGATAGACGAATTTAGATAGATAGATAGATAGATAGATAGATAGATAGATATGGATAGATAGATAGATAGATAGATAGATAGATAGATAGATAAGTTATAACTTTTATTTTAGATGAAGAGTGATTATTTATATTAAGATACTGTTTCATTTTCAGGGTATTTTCACAGTGTTTATTCCTATGTTAACCTCGCCCTTTTCCTGGTGCGTCTTTGCGAATTTTGGGAGATTTTATGCAAAATCATACGGAATTTTAAACTAAATCTTTTTGTTTAATCCATGGGGTAGATTGCCCCAGCCATCACTGTATAGAAACCTTAAGAAAGTTTATCTAAATTTTAACTAGTACCACCTGTCCACATGGCTGAAGATTGAACGTCAAATCCTTACTATAAGAAACACTAAAAATAACGACAAAATTACACTAACGGAACGAAAAATATCTATCTCCAGGGATGAAATAAAGAATTCATTTAAAATTATCATATAAATTTCCGAGTTCGATATAAAGACTCTTGGTTTCAGCAGATTTTCCTGAAGATGGTTGGCGATTCTATCGATCAACACGGTGTGAGAATAATATCCAAATAAGATGAAAACAATGGCCTAACAGATCAAATATATATATATATATATATATATATATATATATATATATATATAGATAGATAGATAGATAGATAGATAGATAGATAAATGGAAAGTGTTAATGCGAGAAAAAGGAAAGGGGGGAAATAAAATTATCAAAACAATAAAGGGGGTCGTATATAGATAGCAATAGCGACAAAAATAAATATGTAACAAAGAAATTGTCATAGAAAGAACGGAAGAAAGAAAAAAGCATGTAAATACCTCGTTATATATAATCTTCTCTTCTCTATATAAATAAAATGAACTCATTTTTTCTCGTCTGATTTTGACCTTAATAGGATTAAAAATCAAGATATTTCATGCAAATAAATATGCACAAACGGCAGAACAATATCTGAGGTGTGTTATAGGCTTATTATTTCTCAAATTCCTCGATAATCTTAGATTTCTGTACTCTTTCTGCTGAGAAGTCACGGACAAAATCGGTTAAGATCAATGGAAGTGGTAAAATATTTTCTCTCTTATAAATTCCTCCTCCCCCTGCCACCACTTAATACCGTTTGGGGATCGTTCACAAGAACAGTTGAGAAAAGAACACCGGTTTGGCTTCGTAGTTCTTTCATGTGAAGTTATTTAAAATCACTAAACTAAGCTGCAGTGCTCTGTAGCGTAGTGGTTAGCGTGCTGGACAATTCACATTATATTTTCACGTTCGCGCCGACCTACCGTAGTCGTTTTTTTTTTTCCTAAACAACTGGAATGGACTTTTCTTGGTGGCCGAACTGTTAACGTTGCACATGTTTTTTTTTTTTTGTTTTTTTCACACTTTATTTTCCTACTTTTACTCATGACTCCGGGTTTGATCCTTCCTACTTACCTACTATAACATTTTTTAAAACTCCCCCCCGTCCCGGAAACAAACACTCGGGCAACGCCGGGTACCCTCGCTAGTATTTTAATAAAGCCGCATTCCAGTTAAAGTGTTTCTGTATAATATACGTCATATATGACGTCATAGCAGATTACGTTATTTATAACATCATATATGTGTTTATTGCAGATTACATCATGCATAACGAAATAATAAGTTAGTCATATATGCCGTTATGACAGATATAGTGAGCTAATTTGCATATTAATTTGACAAGCGAGGGTTAATTAATAACATTTTGATTTTTATGGCATCTTATTATTATTATGGTATCGTATTATATATAAATATATATATACACACGCACATATATATATATTATTTTTAAAACAATAACCTAAGGACACGCGTGTTTCGGAGCCCTACTCCTCTTCAGCGTAGCTTGACTGTTGTAAGGATTCGAACACCGGACCTTATGTATTTCAGTCCAGCGCCCTAACCCATTACACTAAGATTCCATTAACAATCTAGTTTTATCGTTTATCTGTTTACGTGGTTTTTGTTCTTGACTTTTTAAACGATATTAAGGTTGATGTCTCGTCTCGGAGATCCGGTGTTTTCCTTAGAAAGTCGCCCATTTTTTTATTTGGACGTATTATTTATTTATTTATTTTTAAGAACAGTAATCTACGAACACGCTTATATATATATATATATATATATATATATATATATATATATATATATATATATATATATATATATATATATATAATCTGCACGTCTGTTTGTATGTCTGGTCACGAATAGGCTCCTATATTGTTGACTATTATAGAAAACTGATCACATATCAGTTTTAGAGATGTATCGAGACACAGGAATGGGTATATTTGATCTGGCATAATTATGATTCATTAAAATAGTTATCTTTAATCCATCTAAAACCAAACTCCTATATTTACATCATTAACGCTCTGATCCCGATCTGGCATCAATTGAAATGGATGGCTCTCGTCTAGGAGAAGCCCCATGTTTTGACAAGCTTCTGGGCTTGACCTTTACTCCTGATCTGAAATTGAACACGTACATCAAGTCTGTTGCCAAGGTCGCTGGAAAGATGGTGGGATCCTTCTACCGCTCCGGAAGATATCTCACTACTGATGCAATTCTCTTCCTATATAAAAGCCAAGTACGTCCAAGGATGGAGTACTGCTGCCATATCTAGGCAGGAGCTGTTAAAAACAGCCTATCCTGCCTTGGCAGAGTACAAAATATACTTCGTTTCTTAGTGGGGATGCCCTTTTCTCTTCCCTGCAACCTCTCTCCCACAAAAGAGACGTTGCGAGCCTATCTTCGTTTAATCGTTATTTCCATGACAGGTGCTCGTCTGAACACCAATCTCTGGTCCCTTCTCGCCAATCATTTACTAAAAACACCTGTCTAACTGAAACCACTGTCAAAATTTTTCCCCACTCTTTATCTGTACCTAAATCAAAACGTAGATTCCATGAACAAAACCTCTTTCTTAGAACTGCACGCCTGTGGAACACTATTCCGTCTGCCTGCTTCCAACCTGACTATGACCTGGATGTCTTCAAGTCCAACGTAAACAAATTCCTGATGAACCGCCTCCTTAAGAAGCCACTTTATTAATGCCCACACTAACGTACCTTACATGCAATAACTCTTATCCCTGAGTGGCTTCCGGGCCTTGATAAGTGGTGACCACCTTGTAAAAAAATGTGGGGTCTGCGTACGCGTCTGGTCCACAAAGTATAGAAATAAAAAATTTAAAAAAAAACGTTTACAAGTGTTTTTGATATAGATGTACATAATGATACTTTGATAAGTATGTTTTAACTTAAATAGGGATGGTAAAATAAAATTGTGGGGTCAGCGTTCGCGCCTGGCCTCCATAGAATGGAAATGGGCACAGACTTTAATAAAGACTTTTCATATATATATGCGTAAGTATACTTTAATAATTATGTTTCAGTTTGAAGAAATATGGTATAATAAAATTATGGGGTTCGCACCTGACCTCCATAAAATGGAAATATGTCACAAAGTTTAACAAGTTTTTTTAATATAGATCCACAGAATATTGTGATAAGTGTTTCAGTGTGAACAGGTATGGTATAATAAATTATGGGATTTATCTATTTTATTTTTACTTTCATCATATTTTGCTTTGGTTCTGACACCCCCAAATTCAACCCAAATTTACAACCCTTCCTTTTCATAACCTATCATACTTTCATAAAACATAGTCCATTTTCTGTAGGCTGTTTTTTTAACCCAGTCAACGACGGGTATTTTTGCTATGATATATATATATATATATATATATATATATATATATATATATATATATAGGTAGATAGGTAGATAGATAGATAGATAGATAGATATGGAGTACTGTTGCCACATTTGTCCAGGAGCAGCTAGAAAGACTTATCCTTCCTTGATAGAGTGCAAAATAGACTTCATAACTTAATGCGGGATGCCCTTTGCAACCTCTTTCCCACAGGAAAGACGTTGCGAGCCTGTCTCCGCTTTATCGTTATTTTTATGGCAAGTGCTCATCTGAGCGTACATCTATGGTCCCCGCCCCCGCCAAACTTTCACGAAAAACACTCATCTAGCTAAAAACCACTATCAATAATTTCCAACACTCTTTATTTGTGCCTTAACCTAAATGTAGAGCCGGTGAACAAAGCTTCTATCTTATAAACACACGCATGTGGAACTCTCTACCGATTGCTTGCTTTCCAGCTGACGACAATCTGATTGTCTTCAAGTCCAACATAAACATGTTCTTAATGAACCATCCACTTAAGTAATTCAATTTACAAAATTCCCACTACTTATGTTTTCTACGGTATAATCACATTGACTAATGTATACCCATTAACCCTTATCCTCGAGTTGCCTCCGGGCCTTAATAAGTGGTGATTCCTGTGTAAAAAAAGATATAATGGTGGATCGTTTTAGATGCCCATATCAAGCTCTCTTTAGCCGATACTCATCTGTTTTATTACCGGAATTGGATAAGGATCGGCTGAAGAGAGCTTGATATGGGCATCTAAAACGGTCCACTATTATCAGGTTTGAAACCGACGGTACCGATGGCTTATCTCATCTAAACGTGCTGTAAATAAAAATATGAATAATACGCTCTTATTTTCGGAATTTTTTCTTATAATAGAGCACTCTGCTGAAATCCTTCCCCCCCCCCAAAAAAAAAGAAAATACAACTAAGTACATAGTATTCCGAATTTTATTGGGTTTATATAAATTGATAATTCGGTAACCGTTCATATACCAAGAAATTTTTAGTCAGAATGTGTGTGTATGGGGGGGGGGTTATATATGTGTATGTGTGTGCACGCGCTGGCACGTTTAACTGCTGTTGCATTTTACTTGCAATGTCCGTAGCAACAGAATATTTGTTGGTTGAAAGAATATCTCCCAAGAGCATCTCGTTTCATAACATACAATTTAGAGATGTACTCTTTTTGTTGGGGTAGAATTATTGTATGAAACCTGCACAGAATATGCATCATACGCTGGTTTATGAAGTTCAACCATGACATAAGAAGCGGGAAAATCCAATAACTAATTGAAACCATTCGAAGCAGAGCTATGCACTGAATACATGTACATCCCCTGTAGAATTTCTAATTCAGTTACTTTTAGAAAAACAAACACAACCTTTTCGAATATTCGTTTCAGCAAAATGGGTTTAAGATTCCATTTGATGTTCTCAGATGTCTTTCATCTGTTGCATACTTGTCGGATTCATCGAGTTTGCTAAAGAATTGTTGCGGACTCTTTTCCAAAGTCGGTTGTCAAATACAGACGATAACTTCTTTATTGAAATGTTCATTCCGACTTGCTTACAAAACCAACTGAAAATATGCATGGCTGATCTTCAAATATATAAAGTTAGGTATGTTTATATGTTAGTATATTTGTATGTACGAGATCACGTATAAACTAATTAACCGATCATGATTATTTTCCGAATACATTTGCTAGGCGTAGAGAGGTCCAAATGTGGATTATATCTGATTTTACTTAGTTTTATTCAAATGAAATACAAAGAGTGTCAAATTTAAATATACATATTAAGATATGTATTCGATTTTTGAAAATTGTGCAAATGGGTATTCAACATTAATTTATAAATAATATCTTTAATTACAAATCCTACGGTACACTTTCATTAAACGCTTTAAAAAATCTGGACCCTTTCTTTACTAGCAATTGGGTGACGCTGCTATTAAATCATAATTTAAGAAATCATAATTTAATAAAGTAGATTGAAGTTCTGTTAAGTATTTGTTATACGTATAATTGTCGCGAGTAATAAGCGGAAGGAGGGGGTACATGTACAGCATCTATCTATTACAGTCACATAACCACCTTAAGTGATTTTTCACAGACACAACCATTATATATATATATATATATATATATATATATATATATATATATATATATATATATATATATATAACTACTTCATTTACTCAAATAAAATTGATATACGAAAGTATAGATTTATGGGTAAACTTTAAGTATTTACTTCAAAAGTGCTCAATACGTAAGGAGAGCTTGTTAGTAATTTATAAAATATATATGGCGATTAAGCTACACTGAATATTCTGCGTTTCATCCACTCTAGGCTTCGATCCTGGCTTGAGGACGTTGCCTGTCTAGCCGCACAGATGAGCTGTGAAACAGCGAAACAATATTGTATGTGGATGATTATATATATATATATATATATATATATATATATATGTATGTATTTAGAGGTATGAGTGGGAAAAGATGGGATAAAAAGGCCCCAATACGTTAGTAGAGCTAAATATGTTCTCTATTTTTCAACCTCAACATATTATTTTATTTTCACCATCCGACGAAACAGAGAGGAAATTCCTCTGTGTGTGAAACCATCTGTAATGGGCTAAGTTTATATCTTGAGGTTTTAAAATAAGCACATACACACATCTATATATATATATATATATATATATATATATATATATATATTTAAAATTGTACAGAAGGTCAGAAAAAACATTGGTACGTTGCCTAACATAAAGGGGACCAGTTAATGGAACCTAATGTAAGGCTCTCGTCAGCCATGTTGTTTTCTGTTTGAGGAAAATGCAGGACCGTATATATTGTTTATAATGATGTTCATTTTTATTTAACAAAATTTCTATTTCTATATATTTTATTTAATATCAATTTTCTAATTTTTTAATTTTTATTTAATGTATTATTTAGTAAATGTATATTTAAATTAATGTTGTCATATTCTGTTCCTAACTGACATGGCTTCAGGTTCTAATCCGTTAGTCAGCTTGGTCCAAGGAAGGTAATTAATCAATCTTATTAATTCTTTAAACTTTTGTCTTTCTTTTATTTTTAGACTAAGGGTGGTAATTCATTAATCTATTCTTTTCTATTATGTTATATTTTATTACATATATATATATATATATATATATTAACATGTTATTCAATATATATTTTTATACGCTTATATTTTAATTAATCAATCAGTATCCCATATGCTGTTATTTTATTTTATCTTTAGTTACCATGTATCTGGAATCAGATTCTAATGGATCTTATATAACTATTTTAATTTCATTTACCTACTTGTAATGTCTAAGTCTTTTTATTTTTATTTAAGTTTACACACACACACACACACACACACACATATATATATATATATATATATATATATATATATATATATATATATGTTATTGGGTTTATGATATTCTTTAATATAGCCGTATAAATTCCTAATATTTTAATCGCCTAAATATCTGTTTTCACTTTTTCTAAATTATTTAATGCGTTAAACTGTCTGCACTTAGGATACTTTTGAAGAATTTCCTTTATGTAGTGTCTTCCTTTGTTGTTCGGCCCTCCCAGTTTACGTATATGTCTGGTATATCACTAGCCTGATGCGTGAGTGTCGCTTCATATACGAGGGATTTGTCAACCATATTTTTACAAATTGTAAGGGGGTGAAAATTATAGGGGTTTGTCTTACAAAAACTGGTCCCCCTTATGTTAAGCTTGAAACCGACGGTACCAATGTTTTTCTGACCTTCTGTACAGTTTTAAATAAATAAATATTAAGCTCTTATATCGAAAAATGTTTTCTTTGTAATCGAGCACTTTGTTGGAATTCTTTTCTATAAAACAGTAAACAAAACTACTACTACTACTACTAATAATAATAATAATAATAATAATAATAATAATAATAATAATAATAATAATATATGCCCACTTTCGATTGTAGGCCTACTTCACAAGCATATTAGCTATGAAATATTTAGATATATGCTCTAAACCATGGAATATTTTCTCTCGAATAAGGCTTATATATTTAGTTGTTGATAAGTAGAAGTCTGAGGTACACTGTATCAACATCAGTTTTCCTCTATTCTATCTATTCTTAACTTCATTCCTAAACTTAATGAACTCTCAAATCATATTCTAAAGTCATTTGTCGACATGTAGGTAGAACCATCTATGGCAACACTTCAAAGAGCATTAAAGATAAAGCCATTTCTGGTGCTCTCTACTGACTTGGAGCACGTAGTTCAATGGGCAAAAAGATGGCTGGTTATTTTTAATATATCTAAATTAATAGTCTCCCCTTTCATCACTAAGCCTGGAATCGTTCTCTATTTAGTGAAAACTCCGACTTTGATAAATTTATGGGGTTGACATTCACTTCCAGCTTGAAACGCAAATATTACATCCAAATCGTTGGGTCATGTTACCGCTTCGGAATTTATCTCACTCCTGATACTACCCTCTACTTATGAGTAAAATATATCCGAAGATTAAGACCTGTTGTCACATCTGGAGAGGTATCGTCAAAGTACACTTTCCCGCCGTGTCAAAGTACAAAACCGAATTCGAAATCGAATGGGTGTTGTCCACTTCTCTAGGTTTACAACATATTTCATGCGAAAGAGACGCTGTTAGTCTTTTTGCTTTATAATTATTTTCATGGTAGGTACGGAAATAAACTCCAATCTGTGATTCCACGATTTAAGGCATTAACAAGAACTCCTCTATCTAGAACAACTATCAATCATGTTCTCTTCTCTCTCTCACTCTCTTCCTCTGTCTGTCTGTCTGTCTGTCTGTCTGCCTGTTTCTCTCTTTCTCTCTCTCTCTCTCGCTCTCTCACACACACACACATATACCCTGTATATCTAAGCCGAGCTAGAACTTCGATTAGTTAAGGCTTTTTCCTAGAACTCTTCTAATGCGGAACACAAGGTTCCACTTCACAGTTTACTAAAACCTGGTTGTTTTCGAGTGCAATGCAAACAAATACTTTTTGAGCTATCCAGTAAAATTCTTATAAGTTATAACCATCGTTAGCAATCCTCACGATGTTTTCTTGTCGGCCATCTTAAAAAAACATTTTTTTACACATTGGTCGCCACTTATCAAGGACCGGAAGCCACTTAAGGATAAGGGTTATGGCAAGTACAGTACGTTAGTGTGGAGATTTGATGATGTGTTTACTTAAGGGGGCGGTTCATTAGGAATTTGTTAACGTTGGACTTGAAGACATCAAAGTTGTAGTCAGGTGGGAAGCAGGCAGACGGAACAGAGTTCCACAGGCGTGCAGTTCTAAGAAGCTTTGTTCATAGAATCCACGTTTTGATTTAGGCACAGATAAGGTGTGGGGGGAATTTTTCACAGTGGATTCAGCTAAACGGGTGTTTTTCGTGAAAGATTGGCGAGTGGGGACCAGAAATTGAAGTTCAGACGAGCACCTGCTATGGTAATAACGATAAAACAAGGATAGGCTCGCAACGTCTCTTTTGTTGGAGAGAGGTTGCAGGGTAGAGAAAAGGGCATCCCCCACTAAGCCACGAAGTCTATTTTGTACTCTGTCAAGGCAGGATAGGCTGTTTTTAGCAGCTCCTGCCTAGATATGGCAGCAGTATTCCATCCTTTAGCTCGTTATCCTCTCATAGCTTTGCCTCTTAAAAACGATGACAAGTAAGTTAATTAAAAATAACATCACTGTTTTAATACGCATATCTATTGTATGATCTTATATATATATATATACTAGCTGTACCCTGCCACGCGTTGCTGTGGCTCAAATTGGCGCAGTGGAAAAAGTTTCAAAATGAGAAAATGCATGTTTCTTATAGGTTTAATTTTCCATTTTGCATGGGTACACAGTTTTTGTTGTTCCATTTTCTTAGCTGATACAAAGATTTTCTGGTTTGGTGACTCTTGAATAGGTAACATAAATTGTCCATGTGAAAAAAAGTCAGTGTGTTACTGTAAGACCCACAAATGTAAAGATTGTTCGCTGTGCTTTGTTGATGGTTATTGCAAATGACAATAAAATTGGAAAGTTCAATTTCCTAAAGTGTAATGATGTATCCGGTGGAATCATAGGAATGCATGGAATGAAGATATATTCATCTGTGAAACGTCCTGTTAAGATTGTTGTTTCTATGATATTGTTTAATTTTTTCACTGCAAGCTATGTGCCATTGCAAAGCTTGGATTGGTTTATATTTCACAACATGATAATTAGTACGTCAAATGTCAGTTGCAATACATGCGGTGGCATCCCTGGCAAATATAGCTGTTGGATAATTAACGACTTTATCTGCTTTCACAACAGTGTCGATAGAGTTGTATTTGACTACCTCACTTGGAATTTTACATTGAATAATAGCATTAAGTTCATGGGCGTCTTTGTATTTACCTGCAAGAATAGCTCATTCACTCAGTCAAATGGAATTCTTATAATTTGAATATATGCAAAAACCTTTTAATCTAACTCTTCTTTTGATGAAATAAAATTACAGAAATTACAGAAGGTAAAAATCAAAGAATTTTGCGCTTAATTCTGATGAGCTGGCACTTTTTCGTACCCAATTTCTCACAAGTGATGCAAAAAATTTTGTGCGGATCGAACAGTCTGCAACTGGATATGCATATTTTGAGTTAAGTTTAATGTCTTCACATGGAACAAAAAAGTAGAGTATTTGAGGCAAGCATTTATTTCATCTGCTGGTGACATTTGTCTGAAATCTCCTGCAAGCAATATTATGCATTCCCGAATGGTCTGACATTGCCACGCAAATCTTGCAAGGATCGACCAAGAGCCTCAAGTGATTTTTTGCGTACCATTGTGCATTCATCCTAAACAATAAGTTTGCATTTCTGCAATATTTTCTCCCATATTGGATGTTTTGGAGATGTCGAACATGAGATATTTGAAAAATTCAATGTTTTAAAGTAGAATAAATAATTCTTCTACTTGGCAGCAAGGTCGCAGGTATTCTTCATGCAGCAAGGGCTAAGGCTATGTCATTTTGTTACCAAATGGCTGCAAAAATCAATTTAATTAGAAAGGTTTTATCAGTTACTTCTGGTGCTGTTCAAGGTAGCAGTAATTTCCAAATAACTTCTATTCTCACAATAAGTAAATTAGGTGACTAAAATAGGATTTATCCATGTTTTGATAATGCCTTATTCACTGTAATTAATTTAGGAGACTAAAATAGGATGAGGGATTAGAGATGGACAGATAGAGAGGAAGATATATAGATAGAAAAGAGAAAGTGAGAGGAAAATAGAGAAAGAGAAGAAGATAGAGAGATAAAGGGATTGATAGATAAACAGAGATAGGGGGAGAGTTAGAAACAGAGAGGGATGAGACAGAGGAAAGGAGAGAGATAGATGGAGTTAGAGAGAGAAAGGGGCTCAAAGAGAGATGGAGAGGGTGATATAGAGAGAAAGATAGATTGAGAGAGGGAAATGGATAGACAGACATATTAAGAGAGGAAGAGAGAGGGAGAGAGAAACAGATGTTTTTTCCTCGTTCAGTAGAGAAGAAATCTTTCGAGACTGAGGCAATTTTAATTTTTTGTTACTATCCAGAGTACCCCTTTGTTTTGGGAGGGGCTAGATTTTCCACACTTTAGAAACCGACCGGGTTATCTGTACTTTCATCTAACAAATTAATAAAAGAAAAAGATATTGTAAAATGTGAATTTAACATGAAAATACTATTTTAAAAAATAGCACGATAACATAAGTGCAAGTGCCACTTTAGGTAGTCCTTGGGCGTTAAGTTCCATGGCGACCAGCATAATTATTTAATGGTCGCTTCCCTAGCCCCCCCCCCTAGTCAATGCTAATGCATGCACAGGTAACATTTTTTTATTTAATGGCGTTGGCTTAGTAACTAAACGATTTATTGATAATTTCGTAACCCTTAAACGCGTACCGGAATATTTAAATTGGTTCATTATTGTTGTAATGAAAAAAAAAGTTCCATTCAAAACAAAAGCAAAAACACATATTAATGATAAATGATTTATCATTCTATTCATTGAAATTTACTAATTTTTAGATAAAAAAAGTAAAAAAAAGTTAACAAAAAATAGTTGCTAATGTGCGCATGTAAAAATGTTTGTAAAAGTGTGAGGTCCACATCTCCAACCTCCTCATCTTAAGAACAGCTTCCGGAATAAACACCACTTTTGGAGGGGGGACTATTTGCAAAATTTAACTGATAATTGTTATCAGCATACCCACCCGAAAATACTATTAAAAAAAGGTGATCAGAGCCTGTTGCAGAGAAGTAGATTTATTTATCAATAAAAGTTGCGGAGAAGTAAATTTATTTATCAATAAAAGTCGTCATTTAAAAAAGGAAATTGTGGAGGTGGACCTAAATGTAAATATTTACCCAAAAAATTACCCGAAGTTTATTACAAAACATTTTGTTTTCGCACTGTTCAGCAATTTGTTTGTAAAAGTGAGAAGTCATCATTGAATGATTTTTTTTATTTATTTTTTTTTACATTAGGTCCACTTCCACAAATGTTAAGAACAGCTTTCAGAATAAACACCCTCAACCTCTCCATGTTAACAACGAATTTCGGAATGGGGGGGTGGATATTTACAAAATTTAACTGATATTTGTTGTCAACATATCCATCCGCAAATACTATTAAAAAAATAAAAGTCGATAAAAGTCGTCATTTAAAAAGAAATTTAAAATCAAATGTTTGTAAAAGTGAGAAATTATTAATAAATGTGTAGTAACATTTTTTGGTGCTAATGCAGAGAGTGAACCGCGCTATTTTTTAAATCGTATTTCCACGTTTAATTAACGTTTTATGATATGTTTTTTTTTATTCAATTGCAAGGTTAAAGTACAGAATAGGTACAAAACGTCCTCCCCTCCCCATGTTAAGAATGGCTTTTTAAATAATAACGTTATTATTTTAGCACGGATCACTCTCTACATGAGTACCCATTTTTCTTTTAATATTCTTAAAAACTAAAACTTTTTTCACAATAAATAAATAAATGTTTGTAAATGTGACAAATAATCGTTTAGTTACGGCAACGTCAGTAAATAAAAGATGTTACGTGCGGAGTGGGGGAGGGGACTAAGGGAGCGACTATTATTTTTTTTTCTGCTGGTCGCCATGGAACTCAAGCCTAATGGGTACCAAAATGTGATTTTTTTGTCAAATAAATACATTTCAAGCAATTTTTGCAATAAATAATAGATAGCAACTTCGTTAAGTTTACGACTCGCCCCAGCATATTATAAACACCCTAACTTCCCCATGTTAAAACGGCTTTCGGAATGAACACCCTAACCTCCCCATATTAAGAACGGCTTTCGCGGTTTATGGAAGGACGTGTTTTTTTTTAACATGGGGGTTAGGGTGTTTATAACACGTTGAAGCATGTCGTAAAAATGAAACAGTTTAGAAAAAGTTAAAACAAACTTTTTTATGTAAACAATGCCGTGAAAGAAACTAAACAATTAAAACGTAATGTTTCATGAGTGAAAAGCCTTAACATAAATAAAGGAATTTAAAATTAAAAAATTGGTAAGTACATAAATGAATTTAAATTTTTAAAATATGGGATTTTTTGTGTGCTAATGCAGAGAGTGATCGGCGCTATTTTTTAAATCGTATTTCCACGTTTAATTAAAGTTTTATGATATGTTTTTATTCAATTGTAAGGTAAAAATACAGAATAGGTACAAAACACCCTCCCTTCTTCATGTTAAGAATGGCTTTTTAAATAATAACGTTATTATTTCAGCACGGATCACTCTCTGCATGAGTAAGTTTTTTTTTACTTATCTTGTAATTCGAGAGTAGTTGAAACGGAAGTTACCAGAAATAAAACCGGGCAGTCTCGCAGAAACGACTTTGAAAAATATTTATATTTTAATTAATATATTTATAATTCGCAATGTAAATTATTTTAATAACATGCAAACATTCATTGACTTTACAGATAGATTTTCTGAAAATTTCAATTAAATTGGTAATGCAGAAATATGGTTGTATAAACTTTGAACGAACCAAGATTTACATTTTTATATACATAGGTTGTATATTTCTGTTAGAATATATATTTTGTACACACTTTTTTTTTTGTTTTTAATGCTGTGCTCTTAAGCAATTTCAAACTCGTCTAGTTTTTCTTAGTGTTAAATCTTAAATCAGTATCAAGTGTTTCAAACAGTACATTTACTTTTATTATGCATGCGTTCGACAGACGCCAAAAACCGTAATCGGAGATATAAACATCATTTTGATTGAACATTAAGCATCTCAAATTATTCCATGATTATCTCTACCGTGGCATATATGAGAATGAAAACAAGATATAAAAAACAAAAGAACAAATCTCCGATTTCCTGAAGATGAATATTTTATTAATCGAAAATTTAAAAAAAATGTTCTATTTTTTAATAAACAACAATATTATAAAACAATTTCACACTCGTCTAATTTTTTTTTCTATCTACAATTATTATCGAGTCCCTCAGACAGTGAATTTTTATATGTACTAGCGGTTAAGTCCACCTTTGCTCGGGTCCTATGTACAGTGCATAACTTGCGCTATGTGTGAATACCTTTATGTAAAGTTTTAAATCTTTAGACCAGAAATGGGCTGAGTAATTTTA
>NC_136499.1:41656975-41824475 GCF_053919585.1 Euprymna scolopes
GTAAGTCACTCTATCAAAACCCCCAATACTAATGATTACTACAATAATATCTCATTGATTACTGTACACGCAATAACCCTTATCCCCGAGTGGCCTTCGGGCCTTGATAAGTGGTGATCCCCATGTAAAAAAAAGGTTATCCACAAGAAAAAGAAGATGGAGTGGGCAAGAGATCACATTAAGGTGAATTTTCAAACTGTTTTGTTCACCGATAAGTGTCGAGCGACCCTTGATAGACCCGATAGATTCATTACTAACAAAATCAATGGATTGATAACTCTTGTAAAAATTATAATTGATCATATCAACAGCATCATTTCTAAAGGTAAAGATGACTCTTTCTCGCGGCCATCTAGCATTACGGTAAAATTGAAGATCTCTATTCAATGTTATGTAACCAGCCAATTAAAGGGAGGTGAACTGAGAAAAATCCTGCAGACTGATCATTAAATAAATGTGTCTTCATAATAATATTCTCCAAATTAAAAAGAAACAAAACGTGGTTATCACGCAGTATTACAAAAGTGCCGGATTGTCATATCACATTTTAAATTAAAAGAAAGAATTCTATACCGAATCGAACGTTCGGTTCCCAAAGATAGCAGAATTTTCTTCAATAGATCAGCCAATTATTGTAGACTATAACCCTTTTTAAGAATTATCATTCGTTTTTACTATTCTAAGGGTAACTTATGATAATATCATAATCAAATATTAATAACGTAAAGTTTTGATGTAGAATGATTTCGGAATACGATGGAAAAAGAATAGAATTATATTTGCAATATTGTAATGACTTGGTAATTGCCATTGGCACTTCTATCAGGGCGGAGTGGATGAACATTATAACATTTACTGTTTTTGAGCAAATTCAAATGTTATTGCATTCTGTTAAAAATAATGACCAAGATAACTTCTGTTTATGCTTGAATGATTGCTGTCGTGTCAACCTTTCATTGGTTTATTTCGGTCTCATGGCGGTTTTTCGTTTTGTAAATGTCGACTTTTATAGGGTTTCGATATGCTGACAACGAATATCAGAGTAAACTTTGTGTTGGGTAAGTAATTAACATGCATAAAAACATATGATATCCAAGGTAAACACTAATGTACTTCCTGGCAGCCGTTTTTTTCTTTTTTAAACCGAGTAGTTAGTAATGTCCATCCGTGTAACTGAAGCAGACGACAAAGCAAATATTTTTTCATTCTCTCCATGGAGAAATTGGGGTGTTCATGTTAAAGCCGTTTTTAACATGGGAAGGTTGAGGGTGTGTATTCCGAAAGCCGTTCTTAACATGGGAAGATTAGAGGGGTTTCTTTTGAAACCTGTTCTTAACATCTGGAGGTTCGGGGTGTTTATTGTGGAAGCCCTGCTTAACATGGCGAGGTTGGGATGTTTATTCCATAAGCCGTTCTCAACATGGGGAAGTTGGGGGGGGGGGGGTATTCCGAAAGCCGTTAGCATTACTTATTCCTCCGTTGTGAAAGAAATGGCTGCCAGGGATTACATTAGCTTTTGCGTTGGATAACAAATGTTTTAATATCTAGTAAACTGCTTATCAGACCCAAATTTAACTGTAATATTCGTTGTCAATACTCTTGTAAAAGTCGAATGTAAACGGTGAGTTGTAGTTAATGTAACAAAAATACCAAAAAGAATTGTATTTAAGCCATAGAGACCAATTATTTAAAAAGTGTTATTTGAAATTATTTTAGTGTTCTCAAACTTTAATGATTATTTACACTTTATTTATTACGAAAATTTCTATTTGGTATTAAAATAATTGTCTATTTTGTGTTTCCATTTCTTCTTTAAATTTTTGAATTCGACAAATGTGCAAGGAAGATTTTATTATAAAAACACAACACACATGTTTGGAAACTATAATTTTGGTTTGAAATTAATATTTGTTATTCTAATCGATGAATGAATGAAAACGAAATGATATGTAGTATGTACGTACAAAACAAAAAGATATGTAGTAGGTACGTACAAAAGGAAAAGATATGCAGTAGGTACGTACAAAATGAAAAGATATGTAGTAGGTACGTACAAAACGAAAAGATATGTAGTAGGTACGTACAAAACGAAAAGATATGTAGTAGGTACGTACAAAACGAAAAGATATGTAGTAGGTACGTACAACACGAAAGTATATTTAGTAGGTACGTACAAAACGAAAAGATATGTAGTAGGTACGTACAACACGAAAGTATATTTAGTAGGTACGTACAAAACGAAAAGATATGTAGTAGGTACGTACAAAACGAAAAGATATGTAGTAGGTACGTACAACACGAAAGTATATTTAGTAGGTACGTACAAAACGAAAAGATATGTAGTAGGTACGTACAACACGAAAGTATATTTAGTAGGTACGTACAAAACGAAAAGATATGTAGTAGGTACGTACAAAACGAAAAGATATGTAGTAGGTACGTACAACACGAAAGTATATTTAGTAGGTACGTACAAAACGAAAAGATATGTAGTAGGTACGTACAAAACGAAAAGATATGTAGTAGGTACGTACAAAATGAAAAGATATGTAGTAGGTACGTACAACACGAAAGTATATTTAGTAGGTACGTACAAAACGAAAAGATATGTAGTAGGTACGTACAACACGAAAGTATATTTAGTAGGTACGTACAAAACGAAAAGATATGTAGTAGGTACGTACAAAACGAAAAGATATGTAGTAGGTACGTACAACACGAAAGTATATTTAGTAGGTACGTACAAAACGAAAAGATATGTAGTAGGTACGTACAAAACGAAAAGATATGTAGTAGGTACGTACAACACGAAAGTATATTTAGTAGGTACGTACAAAACGAAAAGATATGTAGTAGGTACGTACAACACGAAAGTATATTTAGTAGGTACGTACAAAACGAAAAGATATGTAGTAGGTACGTACAACACGAAAGTATATTAAGTAGGTACGTACAAAACGAAAAGATATGTAGTAGGTACGTACAAAATGAAAAGATATGTAGTAGGTACGTACAAAACGAAAAGATATGTAGTAGGTACGTACAAAACGAAAAGATATGTAGTAGGTACGTACAAAATGAAAAGATATGTAGTAGGTACGTACAACACGAAAGTATATTTAGTAGGTACGTACAAAACGAAAAGATATGTAGTAGGTACGTACAACACGAAAGTATATTTAGTAGGTACGTACAAAACGAAAAGATATGTAGTAGGTACGTACAAAACGAAAAGATATGTAGTAGGTACGTACAACACGAAAGTATATTTAGTAGGTACGTACAAAACGAAAAGATATGTAGGAGGTACGTACAACACGAAAGTATATTTAGTAGGTACGTACAAAACGAAAAGATATGTAGTAGGTACGTACAAAACGAAAAGATATGTAGTAGGTACGTACAACACGAAAGTATATTTAGTAGGTACGTACAAAACGAAAAGATATGTAGTAGGTACGTACAAAACGAAAAGATATGTAGTAGGTACGTACAAAATGAAAAGATATGTAGTAGGTACGTACAACACGAAAGTATATTTAGTAGGTACGTACAAAACGAAAAGATATGTAGTAGGTACGTACAAAACGAAAAGATATGTAGTAGGTTCGTACAAAACGAAAAGATATGTAGTAGGTACGTGCAAAATGAAAAGATATGTAGTAGGTACGTACAAAATAAAAAGATATGTAGTAGGTACGTGCAAAATGAAAAGATATGTAGTAGGTACGTACAAAACGAAAAGATATGTAGTAGGTACGTACAACACTAAAAGATATGTAGTAGGTACGTACAAAACGAAAAGATATGTAGTAGGTACGTACAACACGAAAGTATATTTAGTAGGTACGTACAAAACGAAAAGATATGTAGTAGGTACGTATAAAATGAAAAGATATGTAGTAGGTACGTGCAAAATGAAAAGATATGTAGTAGGTACGTACAAAACGAAAAGATATGTAGTAGGTACGTGCAAAATGAAAAGATATGTAGTAGGTACGTACAAAATGAAAAGATATGTAGTAGGTACGTACGAAACGAAAAGATATGTAGTAGGTACGTACAAAACGAAAAGATATGTAGTAGGTACGTGCAAAATGAAAAGATATGTAGTAGGTACGTGCAAAATGAAAAGATATGTAGTAGGTACGTACAAAACGAAAAGATATGTAGTAGGTACGTGCAAAATGAAAAGATATGTAGTAGGTACGTACAAAACGAAAAGATATGTAGTAGGTACGTACAAAATGAAAAGATTTGTAGTAGGTACGTACAAAACGAAAAGATATGTAGTAGGTACGTGCAAAATAAAAAGATATGTAGTAGGTACATGCAAAATGAAAAGATATGTAGTAGGTACGTGCAAAACGAAAAGATATGTAGTAGGTACGTGCAAAATGAAAAGATATGTAGTAGGTACGTACAAAATGAAAAGATATGTAGTAGGTACGTACAAAATGAAAAGATATGTAGTAGGTACGTACAAAACGAAAAGATATGTAGTAGGTACGTACAAAACGAAAAGATATGTAGTAGGTACGTACAAAATGAAAAGATATGTAGTAGGTACGTGCAAAACGAAACGATATGTAGTAGGTACGTGCAAAATGAAAAGATATGTAGTAGGTACGTACAAAATGAAAAGATATGTAGTAGGTACGTACAAAACGAAAAGATATCTAGTAGGTACGTACAAAACGACAAGATATGTAGTAGGTACGTGCAAAATGAAAAGATATGTAGTAGGTACGTACAAAATGAAAAGATATGTAGTAGGTACGTACAAAATTAAAAGATATGTAGTAGGTACGTGCAAAATGAAAAGATATGTAGTAGGTACGTACAAAACGAAAAGATATGTAGTAGGTACGTACAAAACGAAAAGATATGTAGTAGGTACGTACAAAATGAAAAGATATGTAGTAGGTACGTGCAAAATGAAAAGATATGTAGTAGGTACGTACAAAACGAAAAGATATGTAGTAGGTACGTACAACACTAAAAGATATGTAGTAGGTACGTACAAAACGAAAAGATATGTAGTAGGTACGTACAAAATGAAACGATATGTAGTAGGTACGTACAAAATGAAAAGATATGTAGTAGGTACGTGCAAAATGAAAAGATATGTAGTAGGTACGTACAAAACGAAAAGATATGTAGTAGGTACGTACAAAACGAAAAGATATGTAGTAGGTACGTACAAAATGAAAAGATATGTAGTAGGTACGTACAAAATGAAAAGATATGTAGTAGGTACGTGCAAAATGAAAAGATATGTAGTAGGTACGTACAAAACGAAAAGATATGTAGTAGGTACGTACAAAACGAAAAGATATGTAGTAGGTACGTACAAAATGAAAAGATATGTAGTAGGTACGTACAAAATGAAAAGATATGTAGTAGGTACGTGCAAAATGAAAAGATATGTAGTAGGTACGTACAAAACGAAAAGATATGTAGTAGGTACGTGCAAAACGAAAAGATATGTAGTAGGTACGTACAAAACGAAAAGATATGTAGTAGGTACGTACAAAACGAAAAGATATGTAGTAGGTACGTACAAAATGAAAAGATATGTAGTAGGTACGTGCAAAATGAAAAGATATGTAGTAGGTACGTACAAAACGAAAAGATATGTAGTAGGTACGTACAAAACGAAAAGATATGTAGTAGGTACGTGCAAAATGAAAAGATATGTAGTAGGTACGTGCAAAATTAAAAGATATGTAGTAGGTACGTACAAAACGAAAAGATATGTAGTAGGTACGTACAAAACGAAAAGATATGTAGTAGGTACGTACAAAACGAAAAGATATGTAGTAGGTACGTGCAAAATGAAAATATATGTAGTAGGTACGTACAAAACGAAAAGATATGTAGTAGGTACGTACAAAACGAAAAGATATGTAGTAGGTACGTACAAAATGAAAAGATATGTAGTAGGTACGTACAAAAGGAAAAGATATGTAGTAGGTACGTGCAAAATGAAAAGATATGTAGTAGGTACGTACAAAATGAAAAGATATGTAGTAGGTACGTACAAAATGAAAAGATATGTAGTAGGTACGTCCAAAACGAAAAGATATGTAGTAGGTACGTACAAATTGAAAAGATATGTAGTAGGTACGTACAAAACGAAAAGATATGTAGTAGGTACGTGCAAAATGAAAAGATATGTAGTAGGTACGTACAAAACGAAACGATATGTAGTAGGTACGTACAACACGAAAATATATTTAGTAGGTACGTACAAAACGAAAAGATATGTAGTAGGTACGTGCAAAACGAAAAGATATGTAGTAGGTACGTACAAAATGAAAATATATGTAGTAGGTACGTACAAAACGAAAAGATATGTAGTAGGTACGTACAAAACGAAAAGATATGTAGTAGGTACGTACAACACGAAAATATATTTAGTAGGTACGTACAAAACGAAACGATATGTAGTAGGTACGTACAAAACGAAACGATATGTAGTAGGTACGTACAAAATGAAAAGATGTGTAGTAGGTACGTACAAAACGAAACGATATGTAGTAGGTACGTACAACACGAAAATATATTTAGTAGGTACGTACAAAACGAAAAGATATGTAGTAGGTACGTGCAAAACGAAAAGATATGTAGTAGGTACGTACAAAACGAAAAGATATGTAGTAGGTACGTACAAAACGAAAAGATATGTAGTAGGTACGTACAAAATGAAAATATATGTAGTAGGTACGTGCAAAACGAAAAGATATGTAGTAGGTACGTACAAAACGAAAAGATATGTAGTAGGTACGTACAAAATGAAAAGATATGTAGTAGGTACGTACAAAACGAAACGATATGTAGTAGGTACGTACAAAATGAAAATATATGTAGTAGGTACGTACAAAACGAAACGATATGTAGTAGGTACGTACAAAACGAAACGATATGTAGTAGGTACGTACAAAATGAAAATATATGTAGTAGGTACGTACAAAACGAAACGATATGTAGTAGGTACGTACAAAACGAAAAGATATGTAGTAGGTACGTACAAAATGAAAATATATGTAGTAGGTACGTACAAAACGAAACGATATGTAGTAGGTACGTACAAAACGAAACGATATGTAGTAGGTACGTACAAAATGAAAAGATATGTAGTAGGTACGTACAAAACGAAACGATATGTAGTAGGTACGTACAACACGAAAATATATTTAGTAGGTACGTACAAAACGAAAAGATATGTAGTAGGTACGTGCAAAACGAAAAGATATGTAGTAGGTACGTACAAAACGAAAAGATATGTAGTAGGTACGTACAAAACGAAAAGATATGTAGTAGGTACGTACAAAATGAAAATATATGTAGTAGGTACGTACAAAACGAAAAGATATGTAGTAGGTACGTACAAAACGAAAAGATATGTAGTAGGTACGTACAAAACGAAAAGATATGTAGTAGGTACGTACAACACGAAAATATATTTAGTAGGTACGTACAAAACGAAAAGATATGTAGTAGGTACGTGCAAAACGAAAAGATATGTAGTAGGTACGTACAAAATGAAAATATATGTAGTAGGTACGTACAAAACGAAAAGATATGTAGTAGATACGTACAAAACGAAAAGATATGTAGTAGGTACGTACAACACGAAAATATATTTAGTAGGTACGTACAAAACGAAACGATATGTAGTAGGTACGTACAAAACGAAACGATATGTAGTAGGTACGTACAAAATGAAAAGATATGTAGTAGGTACGTACAAAACGAAACGATATGTAGTAGGTACGTACAACACGAAAATATATTTAGTAGGTACGTACAAAACGAAAAGATATGTAGTAGGTACGTGCAAAACGAAAAGATATGTAGTAGGTACGTACAAAACGAAAAGATATGTAGTAGGTACGTACAAAACGAAAAGATATGTAGTAGGTACGTACAAAACTAAAAGATATGTAGTAGGTACGTACAAAACGAAAATATATTTAGTAGGTACGTACAAAACGAAAAGATATGTAGTAGGTACGTACAAAATGAAAAGATATGTAGTAGGTACGTACAAAACGAAAAGATATGTAGTAGGTACGTACAAAACGAAAATATATGTAGTAGGTACATACAAAATGAAAAGATATGTAGTAGGTACATACAAAATGAAAAGATATGTAATAGGTACGTACAAAACGAAAAGATATGTAGTAGGTACATACAAAATGAAAAGATATGTAGTAGGTACATACAAAATGAAAAGATATGTAGTAGGTACATACAAAATGAAAAGATATGTAGTAGGTACGTGCAAAACGAAAAGATATGTAGTAGGTACGTGCAAAACGAAAAGATATGTAGTAGGTACGTACAAAACGAAAAGATATGTAGTAGCTACGTACAAAACGAAAAGATATGTAGTAGGTACGTGCAAAACGAAAAGATATGTAGTAGGTACGTACAACACGAAAATATATTTAGTAGGTACGTACAAAACGAAAAGATATGTAGTAGGTACGTGCAAAACGAAAAGATATGTAGTAGGTACGTACAAAATGAAAATATATGTAGTAGGTACGTACAAAACGAAAAGATATGTAGTAGGTACGTACAGAACGAAAAGATATGTAGTAGGTACGTACAACACGAAAATATATTTAGTAGGTACGTACAAAACGAAACGATATGTAGTAGGTACGTACAAAACGAAACGATATGTAGTAGGTACGTACAAAATGAAAAGATATGTAGTAGGTACGTACAAAACGAAACAATATGTAGTAGGTACGTACAAAATGAAAAGATATGTAGTAGGTACGTACAAAACGAAAAGATATGTAGTAGGTACGTACAAAATGAAAAGATATGTAGTAGGTACGTACAAAACGAAAAGATATGTAGTAGGTACGTACAAAACGAAAAGATATGTAGTAGGTACGTACAAAACGAAAAGATATGTAGTAGGTACGTACAAAATGAAAAGATATGTAGTAGGTACGTACAAAACGAAAAGATATGTAGTAGGTACGTACAAAATGAAAAGATATGTAGTAGGTACGTACAAAATGAAAAGATATGTAGTAGGTACGTACAAAACGAAACGATATGTAGTAGGTACGTACAACACGAAAATATATTAAGTAGGTACGTACAAAACGAAACGATATGTAGTAGGTACGTACAAAACGAAAATATATTTAGTAGGTACGTACAAAACGAAAAGATATGTAGTAGGTACGTACAAAATGAAAAGATATGTAGTAGGTACGTACAAAATGAAAAGATATGTAGTAGGTACGTACAAAACGAAAAGATATGTAGTAGGTACGTACAAAACGAAAAGATATGTAGTAGGTACGTACAAAACGAAAAGATATGTAGTAGGTACGTACAAAATGAAAATATATGTAGTAGGTACGTGCAAAACGAAAAGATATGTAGTAGGTACGTACAAAACGAAAAGATATGTAGTAGGTACGTACAAAATGAAAAGATATGTAGTAGGTACGTACAAAACGAAACGATATGTAGTAGGTACGTACAAAATGAAAATATATGTAGTAGGTACGTACAAAACGAAACGATATGTAGTAGGTACGTACAAAACGAAACGATATGTAGTAGGTACGTACAAAATGAAAATATATGTAGTAGGTACGTACAAAACGAAACGATATGTAGTAGGTACGTACAAAACGAAAAGATATGTAGTAGGTACGTACAAAATGAAAATATATGTAGTAGGTACGTACAAAACGAAACGATATGTAGTAGGTACGTACAAAACGAAACGATATGTAGTAGGTACGTACAAAATGAAAAGATATGTAGTAGGTACGTACAAAACGAAACGATATGTAGTAGGTACGTACAACACGAAAAAATATTTAGTAGGTACGTACAAAACGAAAAGATATGTAGTAGGTACGTGCAAAACGAAAAGATATGTAGTAGGTACGTACAAAACGAAAAGATATGTAGTAGGTACGTACAAAACGAAAAGATATGTAGTAGGTACGTACAAAATGAAAATATATGTAGTAGGTACGTACAAAACGAAAAGATATGTAGTAGGTACGTACAAAACGAAAAGATATGTAGTAGGTACGTACAAAACGAAAAGATATGTAGTAGGTACGTACAACACGAAAATATATTTAGTAGGTACGTACAAAACGAAAAGATATGTAGTAGGTACGTGCAAAACGAAAAGATATGTAGTAGGTACGTACAAAATGAAAATATATGTAGTAGGTACGTACAAAACGAAAAGATATGTAGTAGGTACGTACAAAACGAAAAGATATGTAGTAGGTACGTACAACACGAAAATATATTTAGTAGGTACGTACAAAACGAAACGATATGTAGTAGGTACGTACAAAACGAAACGATATGTAGTAGGTACGTACAAAATGAAAAGATATGTAGTAGGTACGTACAAAACGAAACGATATGTAGTAGGTACGTACAACACGAAAATATATTTAGTAGGTACGTACAAAACGAAAAGATATGTAGTAGGTACGTGCAAAACGAAAAGATATGTAGTAGGTACGTACAAAACGAAAAGATATGTAGTAGGTACGTACAAAACGAAAAGATATGTAGTAGGTACGTACAAAACGAAAAGATATGTAGTAGGTACGTACGAAACGAAAATATATTTAGTAGGTACGTACAAAACGAAAAGATATGTAGTAGGTACGTACAAAATGAAAAGATATGTAGTAGGTACGTACAAAACGAAAAGATATGTAGTAGGTACGTACAAAACGAAAATATATGTAGTAGGTACATACAAAATGAAAAGATATGTAGTAGGTACATACAAAATGAAAAGATATGTAATAGGTACGTACAAAACGAAAAGATATGTAGTAGGTACATACAAAATGAAAAGATATGTAGTAGGTACATACAAAATGAAAAGATATGTAGTAGGAACATACAAAATGAAAAGATATGTAGTAGGTACGTGCAAAACGAAAAGATATGTAGTAGGTACGTACAAAACGAAAAGATATGTAGTAGGTACGTACAAAACGAAAAGATATGTAGTAGCTACGTACAAAACGAAAAGATATGTAGTAGGTACGTGCAAAACGAAAAGATATGTAGTAGGTACGTACAACACGAAAATATATTTAGTAGGTACGTACAAAACGAAAAGATATGTAGTAGGTACGTGCAAAACGAAAAGATATGTAGTAGGTACGTACAAAATGAAAATATATGTAGTAGGTACGTACAAAACGAGAAGATATGTAGTAGGTACGTACAAAACGAAAAGATATGTAGTAGGTACGTACAACACGAAAATATATTTTGTAGGTACGTACAAAACGAAACGATATGTAGTAGGTACGTACAAAACGAAACGATATGTAGTAGGTACGTACAAAATGAAAAGATATGTAGTAGGTACGTACAACACGAAACAATATGTAGTAGGTACGTACAAAATGAAAAGATATGTAGTAGGTACGTACAAAACGAAAAGATATGTAGTAGGTACGTACAAAATGAAAAGATATGTAGTAGGTACGTACAAAACGAAAAGATATGTAGTAGGTACGTACAAAACGAAAAGATATGTAGTAGGTACGTACAAAACGAAAAGATATGTAGTAGGTACGTACAAAATGAAAAGATATGTAGTAGGTACGTACAAAACGAAAAGATATGTAGTAGGTACGTACAAAATGAAAAGATATGTAGTAGGTACGTACAAAATGAAAAGATATGTAGTAGGTACGTACAAAACGAAACGATATGTAGTAGGTACGTACAACACGAAAATATATTAAGTAGGTACGTACAAAACGAAACGATATGTAGTAGGTACGTACAAAACGAAAATATATTTAGTAGGTACGTACAAAACGAAAAGATATGTAGTAGGTACGTACAAAATGAAAAGATATGTAGTAGGTACGTACAAAATGAAAAGATATGTAGTAGGTACGTACAAAACGAAAAGATATGTAGTAGGTACGTACAAAACGAAAAGATATGTAGTAGGTACGTACAAAATGAAAAGATATGTAGTAGGTACGTACAAAACGAAAAGATATGTAGTAGGTACGTGCAAAACGAAAAGATATGTAGTAGGTACGTACAAAACGAAAAGATATGTAGTAGGTACGTACAAAATGAAAAGATATGTAGTAGGTACGTACAAAACGAAAATATATTTAGTAGGTACGTACAAAACGAAAAGATATGTAGTAGGTACGTACAAAATGAAAAGATATGTAGTAGGTACGTACAAAACGAAAAGATATGTAGTAGGTACGTACAAAACGAAAATATATGTAGTAGGTACATACAAAATGAAAAGATATGTAGTAGGTACATACAAAATGAAAAGATATGTAGTAGGTACGTGCAAAATGAAAAGATATGTAGTAGGTACATACAAAATGAAAAGATATGTAGTAGGTACATACAAAATGAAAAGATATGTTGTAGGTACATACAAAATGAAAAGATATGTAGTAGGTACGTACAAAATGAAAAGCCGATGCTCAAAATGTTTCTAAATTTTTACCCCTGCTTTTACTTAAAACTTCACCAAACATCAGGAAACTAATTAATTTTAATGAAATGTTCAGTGTTTATTAAATAATGACCAGAAAATATGATGAACTTATTATTTAATTTGAATCTTAGAGGAAATGTAATATTTTGCTTTAATTAAAATCATGGTTTTCAGTAGAAAATTAAAAAAAAATAATTAATTTAATTCTGCTTTTATTATGAAAATAAACATCGTAATTTGAAACAATAAATAAGAAAAATTAAACTTTTCAAGAATATTACGAAAAAAGACCCTAAAGTCCGTATTAATGAATTCGATATAACTCAAAGAGACATAATTTCTCGAACATTAAATTAAGTTATTTTTTATTTTATATTTTCCCACAAAACATTATGATCGCAAAAAATATTTTTTCCTTTTTTTTAGATAACGTTTCGCGTAATTTTTATAAATTAAGATTCTAATATTTTCCTTGCTTGAATAAACGTGTCACTTTTAATTTTATATAATCTTTAAAAATAATTTTTATATAATCTTTAAAAATAATTTTTTTACACTTAAAAGCACGAATAAAGGAAAATAATTTAATAAAAAACGGGTTAAAATATATACAAACGTTCACGATAGGAATATATGAATGCACGGTGAGAAAAAAAAGAAAACCAGAACTTCCTACCACCTTCCAACTATCTGGCGTCATTTTCAAAAAAATCTTTTGACTTTCTGACATTTTGGGATTACGTAGAATCCATGCTTAGATGACTTTGTTTTGATTTTGTTTGCGCAAAGGCAGAATCTCTCGCTTGTGAGGTTTACTCAAGATATTTTTGTACAAACAAGGTGTTTCTTTTTATTTTACTAAATATCTTAGGACTTTATTCGACTAATTATATTTGAAATAGACTCAGAAAACTAATATTTATCTCTAAAATGATTTTTACAGTTAATTTATTTAACTTCAAAATTTAGCTGAATTTGTCAGCCTCTGAATAACGCCCTGAAAGCATTTTTCAGTGTAATCTCCTTTTTTTAGCATGTACAAATATTCTTTTATTTTTGAAATTAACTTTGGGCTTTAATACTTCAAATACAATTACAAAGTAGTCGGAAACTTAGAAAAACATTAGGATAAAGTGGCTTTCAAAACAACGCCTCCCCATTTTTTTGTCCTTACCTAATATATAAGGATGTCTTTAACGTACCAGCCGAGTTCTCTACAGATGTTCTAATCTAGAGAAGCGTAATACTTCCTAAATATTAAAACGCTTGAAGAAATAATTTTAATCTGAATATGCGCGAACGAAATACATGTCGGCCAGTTGAAATGAACATTTCGCATTTCAATTTGCCGATATATATCTGTATGCGTAATTCATTAGCCCAAAGATTTTACTCGTTATAAACATCGTTAGCGTATAATTTCAGTTTTATGTGACAAGTAGTTTAAGTTAGATATTTATAAACACATGCATCTAATGTGATATATATATATATATATATATATATATATATATATATATATATATATATAAGTTTAATGATTAAAGTTAAATTCTGTAAATCAAAATATATACATATATATATTTAAGTTAAGAATTTATTGTTTCAAACAAGAAATATATGGAAAAAATTTTGTTTATTTTCTTAATCCATGGATTTTCAATAATGGTTCATATCATCAGAGGAAATAACTATTATTGTTATACTTTTCCTGGTTTGTTTCTTTTATCGAGTTTTAATAAAATTATTCTTAATTCATTTCATGGTAAAACGTGATGATTTTTTTAAATATATTAATAGAGCTATTAAAATATAGTATATAATGTTATATTTACAATGTCCATAATTATATTAACCATACTGATCATATTTTGAAAATAAAAACTTATTTATATATATGCCAATGAATGAATTCACTATGATACTTTCGGGCTTTAAAGGCAGGCGAATAAAAGATCTATTTGCCTTACTTAAAAAATGCGAGTTTTATTTGTGGTGTCTTTAAACCCCCGCACTCTTTTTTCTGATGAGAAAACTTTGTTTTATAAAATCAAATAATAAACACCGTTTCCGAAACGATCGTACAATTTATTGATTTTTTTTGTTTTTCCGTTTGAAATCGATTTTTAATTATAAATTAGGAATCATTTTACTCAATATATATATATATATATATGTATATATATATACATGTATATATATATATATACATGTATATATATATATATATATATATATATATATTGGAGGGTCATTCTAAAAGTAATGCCTCCTATTTTTTTATTCAATCCGAATAGATTAAAGAGCGTTGCAAAGTGCATTGGTATGTTGACTGACCTTATACATGCATGATTCCAAAGTTTCATCTCTCTGTTGCAGATATTGATGACATGAGACCCATCAGAAACCAACACTTGTCATAGACGTGCATCAGAAGCAGAAATACGTCATTGAATTCCTCTATGCAGTTGATGTCACAACGGTTCGGGGATGGATTCGTAACAACAGAGATGTAAATTGCCAAGGGCTTTCCGGACATTTCGGATTGAGGCATGAAAAGAAACTTGTATTGAGACTGATGGTGAGTATGTGAGAAAATCCTACGGTAAAAACGTCGCTCATTTTTATGGTATTATTTCCGTTTTTGCCGCTCTTGAGCGTTTTACTTATCGGGTTAAACTGTAGAAAACCTTGCTTTTGGAACGACACTGTTATACACACACACACACACATACACACACATACACACACACATACACACACATACACAGACGCATACACACACATACATAAATATATTTATATATATATATATATATATATATATATATATAATTGCTTATTTCTCTTCCAGTATCAGCTTTTCAAGAGTAAACTTGTATTTGAAAGGTTATCAATATTCACAGATCAAAAGTCTGTGCTTTATATGCCGTAATCACATCTGCTCAGTGTAATAATAGATAATAAGTTAACTGTTTTATCCATTGCGTGAGCAAGAACTATTCTTTTCTCTTCCTGCTTTGTTTCTTATAGCGATTTAAATTGAATTATTGTTAACTCTGCGTACTAAATTATTGATTTGCGTCCGGAATTCGTTTGCGGCTAAACTCATGAATAGTGACAAAACTTTTATCAATATTACCAGCCAAAAATGGGGGTTAGAACTAATTGGGTTGTGTTTGGCATATGTAATTTCTGGAATCACATACACTGCACCAGCATCATTATTTCACTTGAATACCTACAAAATGAGGAATGGTTGTATGATCATTGCATGTTTTATCCCCGGTAGTTTTACTCTAAGAGAAGGTGACTATTGCTCCGGGTGACTGGAATTTGAGAAAAGCTAAGTCAAGTCTGTTTTAAAGATAAAATATAAATTCAACGAAAAAGGCTAATGCACTGGCTACCCCTCTGTTTGTCTGTCTGTGTGTCTTTCTCTCTCTCGTTATATATATATATATATATATATATATATATATATATATATATATATATATATATATATATATATATATATATATATATATATATAATATTTTGACTGCAGAAATTTCCCTTTGGACCAAAGTATCGTAGGTTTGCAATAACAGATGCGATATACTAATTCATTATGTTTAGGCTATTAGCCACTATATTTTGTAATTTTCTAGCAGAATTTTTGGCACATTTACTCATTATAATACAATGCTACATTGCATCCAAAGACAACACAATCACAATCGCAACATCTATAGAGGAATTAGTTCCTATTTTTATCTATAAATATTTAAGTTCTCCCATCGCTATCAATTTACACCAGGACTAATTCTACATTTTCTTACGATATTTTATTGCGCCCATTGTAAGTGGTTATTAGCTTCATACACATAACATAATCTTTTCATGTCCCGATTCAAAAATAATATATTCTCCCTTCTTAAAATCCGACCATTTTGTTGACTGAGACCTTACACCTCTATTATTCCAGAATTCACTTCTTTATCTATAAAAGAACGCTTCCAGAATTTTCCGATATGGCGTCGTTCTCCACATGACGCAATCGTGCTAATAAAAAATTCAAATATAATAGTCGCTCATAAACAGAAAATGAGACACTGGTAACCTTATACTTATCTATTCACAAAGTGCCCCCAAAAAACATTTACGGATACTATTATTTGTTTTTCGATTTTTCAGCGGCTTTACACCCCTTAAACGATGCTATTATTTTTGGTTTGGTTTTACTTTGTTTTTATTGGGACGTTTTTTATTATATTTTTCTTATATTTTTACATTTATTTTTAATGTGGACGATTTTAATTACTTATATATTTTTCAACTATAACAATTACGTTACTTATCATGTCAACTGCTTGCAAATAAATTAACGCCCCAATCTTTTATGCAGATAGGTTTAAAACATAATTATATTGCCTACAGAACCACTTATTTATTATATATTTGTTTTGTTTTTTACCAATAATACTTTCGGTGGAGAATTTGGTCTCGAAACTGCAAAGACATTTTCTTTTGGGTTTTGTTGGTTTTTTTTTGGGGGGGGGGGTTGTAAATTTTTACCTATCACCATCTCCACAATTTTCTTTAAAATAACGACTTTTATAGGTTTTCGACTATGCAAATTAAGACATCTCAGGTTGTCTTTTTGTTGTAAAAGCAACATTTTAATTTAATAGAGACAAGTAGTTTTCGAGATATAAAACCTGTATTATGCACTGTAATTCAATGACAGCCAGATTTGTACGCACGCCCGATAAACAAATCTATTTCTATCCGATTGACACTGTCACCACGAATTTTTGGAGGGTTTATAGTATTTGCGTGTGGGTATGGCGACAACGAACATCAAGGATTAATTTGGGGCAAATATTTTGACTGTCACGCCCTAAAAAATGGGGTGTTTATTCCAAAAGTAGTTCATTTCCATTCTCCGAGTTCACACGGTAAGCGTTGGTGGTAAGACGATGTTGAGTGTACTCGATTTTGTGTTTGACTCGGCGTTGTGTATGCCGACGCGGCGCAGCCGCTAGTTTGAAATAAAAATTAAAAATTCCGCAAGAACTTAGTACAAAAAATAAAGTGATTACGTGTGGTTTTATCAATTTGCCCTTGTATTTTAAAAGTTCAGATGAACTGGAAATTGAGGAGGGGGTCATTTTACGCTCTAAATTCTTAATTATTTTTTTCTGTGACAACATAATCTCCTATATATTTTGAGGGGGTACTTGTAAATATAGCTTTAATTTCTCTCTTAATCTAACAAACGTCGAAATATTTCCCTTTATATATTCTATCTAAGGGTTTGTGAAACTCATTTTGAGATTTTCACCTATAATTTTCACTTATGCTGTCAAAAAAAAAAAGATCACTATATGTTTTCTGGGTAGATTTGCTCTGTGTAGCATCTTGGGTAAGGAGAGCCACCATGCTTCAACTGGGAATGTTTCTTGGTCTCTGCATCATAGGAGTTGATCCAGATTTCATTGTAGTTCACTGTAGCATTAAGAACTGCAGGAACTGCTGTCATGAGAACATCGTTCTTTATTATCTTTTATGTTCCTTAGGACAAAATTTGTCGCAAATCATCCGTATCTTCATTTTTTTGCGAATAATTGCATGTACAGTTCTCACACTGACATCAAACTGTGCGCTTATTGTCTCCATAGACACAGGACAGTCCTTATCCATGAAATTCTTTATTTGGCCAATCAACTCTGGTGTTCTTATTCCTTATTACTCCCACACCTCTCATCATCCCTCATGGATCCCCTGCCTTCCTCAAATCGCTTATGCTATTCAAAAACTAACGTTCGATTAATACAAGATGGCCCAACAGCAGTCTGGAGAATACCATAGCTTCCTGTTGCATTTTTCTAAGGTTAAACTAGAATTTTATTGTGTATTATTCTTCTAAAGTGTTCTCGCGTCAAGATTGTACTTTTGAAATTCACAAGCTGTGAAAATCAGGCTTTAATATAGTGCATTCCACTTCCTGCTGGAGCTGCTCATTTGAACCTGAATTCAAAACATTGTTCAGTAATCTATCACAAGACTTATAGCAAAAACATACGGAAATTTTCTAGAGACTACAATAACTTAACTATCTATACAAAATAGTTTGAAAGTTATTAAAGGCACCTCGTCTCTCTCTCTCTCTCTCTCTCTCTCTCTCTCTCTCTCAATATATATATATATATATATATATATATATATATATATATATATATATATATATATATATATAGTATCGCAAAAGTGAATACATCCCTCACATTTTTTTTCAAATATTTCAGTATATCTCTTCAAGGGACAACAGTGAAAAAATGATTTTATGACTCAATGAAAAATAGTCTGTCTGCAGAATATATAACAGAGTTAATTTCTCCCCTGAAAATAACTAAAAATATAGCCATTAAAATCTAAAATCCCTGGCAACTGAAGTGAATACTCCCCTTACGAAAAGTTGTCAATATTAACATACAATATGTCAACTGTGAATATTTTGTGTGCCCACTATCATTATCCAAAACTGCCTTTACTCGTATTCGCAAATAAATGAGGGAGTACATCTTACCTAATTTATGTAGAATAATTAATTAATGCTAGTAAGCCTAAGCTGCCATCCTTTAACAACTATAATAAGCCTTTTCAACCACCGATATTCATGACAATTAACACCTTGCCTGGGAATTCTTCCAAGCGTCTCGGCTTAACTTTCACGGGCAATATGAACTAAAACAAATATATTGAGGACATTACGAAGATTGCTGCAAAGAAAGATAGAAGACTACTCACACCTGAGAGTATCCTGTACTTGTACAAAGCCACCGTTCGCCCATGCATGGAGTATTGTTACCAGATCTGGGCTGATGCATCTACGACTAGTCTCTTCGTCTTGGATAAGGTTCAAGATGAGTATTCACTAAAATAGGTTCCACTTTGTCAGCTAAGCTCCAAACCCTGTCCCATCGCCGCAATGTTGCATCTCTGTGCCTGTTTTACACATGTTTTAATAGAATGTGCTCTGATGGCCTCGTTGCACTTGCACCCCCTCGACGTACTTGTCACCGACAAACCACCTTGGCAACAAAATCTCCCCCCTTTACTACTGAGGTCCCTAAATGCGAGAAAGCTTTTTACTCTAATAGTTTCTCCTCTCGTACACCTTTGGAATTATCTTCCTGCTAATTGCTTCCCTGACGGTACTGACATGGAGAAGTTTAAATGTTATGTAGATCAACATCTTGTAGCCCCTTACGTCCAAGTAGCGAGTGAATTAGAATATCAGAGATTCATTTATTAGGTTAATGTAAAAAATGATGAAATTTTTGACACATATATATCTGATTAAAAAAAAAACGACATTATTTTGCACCAACCTAATACATTAGATAAACACAGTATTTGCTGCTTATATGTCTTGTGCCCTCCTTCTTTGACTCACATCTATAGCCTGTCCAGCCATATCTCTAATGGTATAGATTCAGCATTCTCTTTAGATCCAAACTTCCAAATACATATCCGAGGGACATTCCAAAATTTATGACACCTATGTTTTTATTCCGCCCGAATGGATCAGAGAGGATTACAAATTGCATTGGTATGATTATTGAACTTATGTGTTTATGAGAGTTTCGTCTTTTTGCTGCAGATATTGATGCTATGAGACTCTAAGAAAGCATCTCCTGTCGTGGGCGTGCGTCAAAATCAGGGATGCGTCATTGAATTCCTGGCAAAACTGCACTGAAAATGGTGTTGATTTTGTTGGAAAATAAATTCGGAATAACAAAAAGTCGCTCGTTTTAATGATACTATTTCCCTCCTCATAACTTCTCATTTGTTTCAATTACAAATATAGAATGGTTTACTTTTGAAATGACTCTAGTTGCCTAAGCATGCTCCGATCGCTCATGTACAGCCATCATTCATTGCTAGCAAAATTGCATTGAAAATTGTAGTGACTATCTAAGTTAAATAATTCTGGATCAGAAAAGCTCGATCGTTTTAATGATACTCTTTCCATCTTCATAACTTTTCAACTTCTTGAGTTAAAAAATACGGGAATTTACTTTTGGAGTGACCCTTGTATTTTAAGGATTTAATGTCCAATACAGTAATTGGCGCGATTTATCGAACTATACAGACGCAGCTGAGAATACGTATCGTTTCATTATATCTCATTCCCTCTTTTTGACTGTCAACTTCTCGATCGCCCTCATAGATCGTGAGTATCAGGATGTCTCACTCCTCGATTTCGTCCTGGCTCTACAACTACACTACTCGAGGTTTGTGATACGAATGCTTATAATTGAGGATCTAGTGATAGTGGTAGACATCATCCTAAACTTTCGAAATCAAACTGAAGAACCATAATTATGACGAGATACTTCAAAATGGCTGAGTGAAAATCTTGAAAGCATAACATCATAGGCAATCCATGTAGTAAAATCTTCCTCTCTCTGTCTAAATGTTCTAGTGATTCAATTAAATGGGTTCAAACAGGCATTAAATAGATGTCCTAGCGCGGAAATGCTATAACAAGCTCAACTTTCCCCAGTGATTCATTTCTACATGCGCAGTTGCTTTTGCGCATAAAGTAAACATTTGGTGATTCTAATAATAATTGTAAGAGTTAAACAATCGCAACCAAGAGAATTATATAGAAAACGCATTGAGTCGCAGAAATTAGGAACTCGCGATTTCTACAATGAACAATGTGCAATGAATAATTCCCTCACTATTAAACCATCATGTTGTAGCTAGCATTACATGAGAGTTAGCGAAACACCATCTAGTTCAGACCAACCATTCTTTCCAACACTTACCACTAAATATAAGAGTCACAATCGATAACCAGATCTCCACTTCAAGGAAATGCGTGTGGGCCTAATCTTATATATATATATATATATATATATATATATATATATATATATATATATATATATATATATAATATAAAATATATTTTAGTCATCGACATACAGTCCTGTTTCGTTGATTCACAACTCATCAGTGCCGCTAGACTAACACCTATCCCAAGCCGTATGTGTGTATGTATATATATACATATATGTACACATATATATAATGTTCTACTGAGCTATTACCTGTTTTCTCTGAACTCTAAAACAAATGTGTATATGTATATCTAGTAAACAGTATATATATGTGCGTGTGTGAGTATCCACTAAACAGTATATATATGGGTGTATGTGTGTATGTATGTATCTATGTATGTGTGTGCGCGTGTGTGTATACCCCACTTAAAGGACGTTCTCTTTTTCTCATCACAACTTCCAACTATTTATATCTGTTTTGAATCTGTTTAATCAATGTTATTATTAATACAGTTTTGTAACAGAAAAAAGGAAGGTATAAATACATCATAATTATATGGTAATTATTTTTGCTATTGTCAGCGTCCTTCTGTCTCGATAGACGATGAAGAATCGCGCCTGAAGGTTGAGCGGTGAAAGCTGCTGATGTGACTAAGCAAACCGATGCAGGAGCGGCAGGTTCTGTTGCACTCCCCGCAGGGCAGGGGGGCTTTGTCAGGTTCTTCCGATGCTGCTGCTTGTGTTACTCTTTTCGCCTACCTCTCCCCCACCATACCCCCTGTAAATTTCTTCTTTCCTCGCTCAGCCGGACACACTTCTCGAGATCTCCGGGAGAGGAGGGCAAACATGCTTGGGGAAATTTGCTTTGGCGAGAACGTCTTTGTTCAGAATGGTTTCCTGTCATGTAATGTCTTTCTAAGATTGGTTAGGTCGAAGGTGTTTACTCTGCGCCCTTGACGCATGTAGAGGGTCTATGTCTCATTGCAGTTGAGTAAGATGCTGAAGACGCAGGCTTAATACACCCTCATCTTGGAGTTCATGGTCAGCATATTGTTATTCCACACTCTCTTGGTCAGGCGTCCATACTTGGTGACTTGGTCAGGCGGGTCATAGTTGTTGCTGCTTTTCCGATGCGGGTGTTAAGCTTAGCATCCAGTGAGAGGTTATTGGAAATGGTGGAGCCTAGATAGGTGAAGTCGTTAACCACCTCCCGTGTGTGATCGCCAATGGATATTCAGGGGACGTTGCTGACATTTTGTGCCATGACATTTGTTTTCTTGGGGCTTATTATCAAACCAAATTGATTGAAAGTATAGACAAGGCGGTCAATGAATCGTTGGAGGGCCTCTTCAGAATGAGCAGCTAAAGTGAAAAAAATATGCCAAAAAGAGTTGAAGCAAGAACACAGCTCTGTTTCACACCATTAAGGATGGCGAAAGATTGAACTTGACGGAGTCCTTTATTGAAGGAGGTTATCATCCCTAGGCGCTTGGGCACATCCTATTTTTTGTAGCAGCGCAAAAAGGTTGCTCATGCTAACTAGACCAAATACTTTTGTAAGATCAACGAAAGCCAGGTATACTGATTTCCTCTACTCTCGGCACTTCTGTAGTTGTTGTTAGGAAAATACCATGACAGTTGACCTTTCTGCTCTAAAGCCACATTGCGCCTGTGGGTAAACTCTTTCTGCAATTGACTGGAGTCTGTTCAATACTACATGAGCGAAGACTTTTCTGACAACGCTGAGCATGGAGATGCCGCGGTAATTATTACAATAGTTTGCGATCACTTTTGTTTTTGTAAACCGTTGTAATGTTGGTGTCGCATATGTTTTGCGGAACCGAATTTCCTCACAGAACTGGAGCAGAAGTTAATAGAGATAATCAAGGGGAACTGTATTTTTGCCAGCCTTGATGGTTTCAGGTTGAATGCCATCACAACCTGGAGCTTTATCGCTATCGATGGTGCCAATGGCTTCAGTAAGTTCGTCAGGGGAGGGTGGGTTATCCAGCTCATACATGGCTGGAAAGAGTGGTATGCCTTCAATTGCTGTGTTAGTTACGATATTCTCGCTTAAGTATAGCTGATGAGACTGCTCAGCTCATCTCTTCATTTGCTTTCCGCGGTTTGTGATGATGTTGCCTGCTTCTAACTTCAGTGGTGTAGTCTTAACTACGGTTTTGTTTTGTTAAATACAGTTTGCTTTTTAGTTACTGCACTTATTCCTGTGTATTATGTATTCAATGGGATATTTATGATTTAAAAAATTTCATATACACATACACACATATATACATACATATGTATATATATATATATATATATATATATATATATATATATATATATATATATACATACATATAAACATATATTTGCACACATATATATATATATATATATATATATCCATATATATAAATGGTCCTGGATATGACCTTAAACTATATCCAGTGGTGAGGCCCTAGCTTGCGGGCTTTGGGGAGCGTGGAGCCACCCTTTAATTGCCATTGCTCCCAAGTCCACTCTGACCCGGAGTGGTAGTACCTGTTAGGGTCCCAACTATGGGTTAAATAGAAACCGACTTGAAAACAAATATATTCTATTAAAAAAAATTTCTTAAATCTTTGGATTTGGCATTAAATAACCTGAAAAGGGTTGAAATGCCGTAAAACAAAAACAACCAACCATATATATAAATATATATACATATATATATATCTACACATATACATGCACACACATGCAGATGCATTCTTTCTTGTGATTATTCGCGTAAATTTACCAATAAACCAATGCTCTGACCTCAGCAATAAAAGTAACTATTTTCATCGTATGGCCATGCAGTAATTCTCTCATCAGCCTGGGCAACACAGACGATTTTGTGTTTTTCATTTCTTTTAAATATTTTCATCTTCTACCGATTGCATACGGCACAAACACCTACATATTAAAGACCTTCAAATTTTGCATTAATCAATACGAGGGTTCTATTTTTTTTATTGTAAACTGTTTTTTGTTTTTTCGAAAAGTCTACACACATACACAAACATATGTAGATACTCATGGGAAATTGGAGGAGTTTTCTAACTAATCTGTCTTTTAACTTAACCTTTACATAAACAAACCATGCCGTAAGAACTGGATTTAATCTAAAAATCCTATCTAAAAAAAATACGGTCCGTCTTAAGCATAATTCCTCATAACATATGTACGTACAGAATAGTCAGCAAAGCCTCCCTCCAATATAATAACGTTATCATTTCAACACAATCCGTCGGTATACAATTGAATGCGATGTTAAATAAAACCAATATAAAATTTAAGTATTAAATATTTTATATTTGTTTGAATAAAATTCACCCCAAAACTAATTGACCGGTCATTATCAATTTTGGAGCACAGCCGCTAGGTGCAGGGGGGGGGGCTGTAAATATGATTTATAATCATGTATCATGACAATGAGGTGGAAGCCCTTCTTACAATTTAGGATAATATTTACCATATAATCAAATTGCTTCATTTACAAATAAACACTGTTTTTGGTTTACTTGTAAGGCCCCGGGTCAACGTCGGGTAGCTTTGCTAGTAGTATTAATATAGATAACTCAATGCAGTTTACTTAACAGAAAAAAAGGAAGGGGGAAGAAGTGAAAGAGAGGGGTAGAGGGGTTAAAGGTGTGAAAAGAGAGAGAGAGAGAGAGAGAGATTATGCAGTTGTGTTTATGAGTCAGTGATATAAAACGTAGGTTTGTCGGCTAATGTTTTCTTTCAATATACACAGAATAAAAAGGCTTTCCCACCAGATATGAGGCAGTATTGTTAGCATAATCAGTCAATCCGTCCGTCTGTTCCTCCGTCCTTCCGCCTATCTATCTATCTATCTATCTATCTATTTATCTATCTATCAATCTCTTCAGCTGTTTAACTGCCACTGAACCACAATTCTACTCCGTTCATTTTGCGTATTTTTGTTCAAAACACCTACGCAATTCTCACCCACGTTTATTTCTCAGAAATCGATGAATCATACCAGACGCTGGTGTTCATCAGCGTTTCTTATAAAACCGTCAGGCGGCGAGACGCTCAACCCCCACGATATCACACTTGTATACAAGAAGTTTGAGTGCGATTGTCTCACTCATAAATAATGTTGTCTCGTCCATCACAAAATGTGGACAACAAAGTTAAGCATTTCGCAAATTTGACATTGGTTCGAATATTATTTTTCGTTTAATATAACTGGAATTACGATGACAAAAATGCTGACAACCCTGTTGGAATTTGTGCAGACTTGACTGGCGATAATAAATCGATTTTAAGCTTCCAAAATCTTATACGACAAACTTGTATTACTGCAGACTCAAGGTTTCTGAATTCTTAAATATTGGATCTTGCATTAAACTTCGAGCGCTTTTTTCGGCACTTTTTCAACTCTCCATGTTTTTCCTTTCACTTTTGTTAATTGCACGTCTAAGGCAGTTTTGTTTTATTTGCTTAATCAACCTATTTATTTTTATTATAGCAATTTGACAATTTTTCTTTGTGAAATGATCATTTTTTTTTAAATTGTATGGTTTGAAATTTATCCTGTAATTATTATCAAAGGGATATGTAATATGAAGAAAGTTAAGATAACATCAATAATAATAGGAGCACTAGGAACAATACTAAAAATTATTTCAATTACATAGACGATTCATAAGGATTACAAAAGAAGATACTAACGAAAACACTTGGAAATGGCCACAAAAAGGAAACCTAAACAGGGAAACTGAATGACTAATAATAGCTGCACAAGATAGCACAATTAGAACCAACCACATCAAAGTATGGATCGACAAGACATAAGAAAACAGCGAATGCCGACTCTGCGGACAAAAAAGACACAAGAATAAACGACATAATGATTACCGTAAAGATACCTGTTAAATGTGCATATATTAAAACCACACATGTCTGGTCTGTAGATATTAGCTTTATTGGTAGTTTAAAATCAATAAATGATTATTAGTAGATTATTCAAAAAAAAAATAATAAAAAGAATCGTTTTGGGCATCGGAAAATATGTACATTTTTTTTTAATTCTAAGATCGATTCTGATACCCCCCAACGTTCCGATGCTCCCGATTCTCGATTCCGATTAGTCGTCCCAACACTACATCTATCACCATGAACACGAATTTTCTCTTTACTGTTTAGATTTCTTTCGTCCATTTTATAACGTTTTGTCACCACCGTCTCTCTGTGCGTTAATTTAAAGTTTTGTTATTTCTTCTTCATTAGTCTTCTGCATTAGACGCTTAATCTCTTTTATTATGGTTAGAAGTTAACTCATTAATGGACACGTTTTTCTTTGATGGGCGTCTCTATAATACATTTCACAAAAGTGTATAAGTATTTTTATGTGCAGTCGTTGTTTAATGTCAGTTTTCGTTTCTTGGCAGTATTATGGCTGCTTGTAATCTAATTACATCTCCACAAATACGTGTGTCCCTTTTGTCTTTATCTGCAAAACACTTCAGCTCAGACGAAGATGATATTTTAAAGTTTATCCTTTATTTTGTCATTCTTATTAATAATTATGAATTATGAATTATTTTTATTTTTATTTCTATTGGCATATCATAGTTGATTTTCTACTCAGTATTTAACACACGTTTATTACGAAATATTTTTCAATTTTATTAACTGTCACTATCACTCTGCTATTTACTATCCTATTTTCTATTTGTTTTTATTTTATTATTTCCTGTCCTTTTTTATCTATATATTTTATCTTTTAATTTTCCGAACCATTAAGGGCTAATTTATTAATTATTATTATTATTATTATTATTATTATTATTATTATTATTATTATTATTATTATTATAAGCTCACGAGGAGCTTTCACACAATTCATCAAAGATCTCTTCTTGAAAACGACCTGTGACGTTCCCTAGAAGCTGAGTGACTTTATATTTCAACAAGTCTCTCCAGTTTTTCCAGTATTCTCCACCTTTTTCGTTAACATTTGAAAAAAAAATTATGCTATGGCAACATCGCTTATCATTGATTTCTCGCTAGACACTGGGATTTGAGTGGCAATAAGCCTCCCCAAGATTCCAGTTCTTTTCGCACTCTCAAGCGGGGGTTTAGTCAGTGCTCTCTCCTCGGTCTTTCCATCCTCTTCTCGACTCGAAGCGGTAATGGGGAAATGGGGGATGGGGGACGGGATAGCGAACTTATGGATATGCAGCTTCAATGTACTCGGTTCTATGTAACGCTCCTTCGTGTCTTGTCACTGCAGTATTTTGTCTGGTCCGCGCATTTGGCTCATTTGTATTCGCTTCCGCATTCAAGAGTTTTCCTTAATATTTCAACTGTTTTCATTATTGTTATTCATTGTATCTTTCCATTCATTCCTTTGATTCCAGCTTCTCCCATTCTTTTTTCGTAGTTTCTTTTCGGAATTGTTCGTAGTTCTACTACTATTATAGGTATTAATCTTAATTTTCTTCATCGTCCACATTTATATCTTTCTCTGACTAGCTCTGTGTATTTGCTTCGTTTCTCCCTTACTTTGATATTCATCCTGTGATCAGCTGGAACAGCAAAGTCTACGATTTGACTGAACTTTAATTTCTTGCTAATTATTACGACATGGTCTTCTTGCCTGGATGAGTTTATCCGTTTGTAGGTTTATGTTCCATAAGATTTTGTGATTCTCGTTTTCAAGTACTGTTGCTTGTCCGTGCGTTCGAGATGCAATTGTTTGGATAATTCCTAGTATACTCCCCTTCTCACTTGGTCGTGCCTTTTCTCGTATTTCTTTTGGGGCAGTTTGCTGCATTCGCTTATTATATGGTTTATCGTTTCGTCTTTTTGTTTTGCACAAAGGCACACCAATCAGAAACTCACCACAGTTTGTATACAATATATGAAGGGTAATCCATATGACATCATGACAGTATTCAGGAGTGATTCAACTCTCCGGAAACAACGTGTGGGAGTCAATCCCACTACAGAAAATAGCATGACTAAGAAACTGTGTATATATGTAAATGAGAAAAACTATACAAAGATGAAACGTATGGTCCACTGAAAGTACGGTTAGAAGAATATCGAAAAGCCGTAGTACGTGGAGAGTCTGAAAAGTCAAGTGTAGCTGACCATATCTGGAAGAAAAAGGGGAACCATCTACACTTATGAGGCGAAGTAAAAATTATAGACAGAGAAGAACGGTGGACAGTAAGACAACTGAAAGAAGTAGCACATATGCTGGGGAATAATCAAATACTAGTTTATAATTTAATACGATATGGGAACCATTAATTATAAACAATAGATAATATCTACAATAAGTAAAAACATCATTATATATATATGTGTGTGTATGTCTGTGCGTGTGTGTGTGTGTGTGTATCCCTATATATATATATAGAGAGAGAGAGAGAGAGAGAGATTGACAGATAGATAGACAGATAGATATACGTTAATATGCAGTAATAATTAGTAATAAATAGTGATATTTACAACTAGAAATTGGTATAAGTCTATCAAGACTTAACGAAGCAACTAGGTATGCATGCATGTATGCAATAATTAAGTGATTTTATTTCTTATATTTCTGCAAAATTTAAATGTCCCCATTTCCTTTTGTCAACATTTGTTTCTTACTAAATCTTTTTACATTCTAAGGAAAAAATTCTAACTGTTTATCTTATATATTATTCTGTTGCTGATGAGGTGTATAATTGACTACGTTTTCTAGTTGTGAAATGTTGACAAACCAAGTAATAACTTTCTTAAATTTGACAGCTGTCTGGGAAATTGAAAAAGTCGATCAGCTGGCCTTGTATGCGAGATCGTGACTTTCTCTTACTTGATCGTTCTAAGAACGGGGAGGTTAACGGGAAAACATTACGTAGTTTGTCAATTTAAAAAATAAAATAAAAATTTCTTTAAAATCAGATAAGCTAATAAACTATCTTCCTTCAAAAATGAGATTCTGCTTTTTTAAGCGATTACGTGTCATTATTTGGAAAAATATTTCAGAATTTAAAGTGGGTGATTATTTTTTCATATACATTTTTACTAAAATGATCTCTCATTTCTAAGACATTATATCTTTTTGGAACAGATACCTCAATTTTAATGTCTATGTGATTTGCAATGTCATAAAACCTTACGAAATCACCTTCAAAATAAAACATCCAGAATTTTATATCCCTTAGCAAAAAATGCTTACCAGGCTTGAATCCTAAACCAGTAAAAAGCCCTGTAAATAATAGTGTTATTTACATGAAATTGGGCAGCACTCTCCTTGGCAACCACTATTCACAATCGAGTATATTTTTGTCTGCTTTGAATATTGAATTTTTTTTAAAATTACGATTTAAATATTTGCCAATTTTACAACATTTTTCTGTTGTTTTGTAATTTTTGTACTTATAAAATTAATGTGTAAGAAAAACATCTTTGAAGAGAAATCTTTTAAGAGTGAGGAGTAACAAAGGTTGCCTCACTCCCGAATTCCTCTTTTTGGGAGTGAAAGGGTTTTCACTAAATTAAAAACTGACCTTGTGTCTAACTTTGCCATCGTAGGAAGGTAAGTAATTTTTTCCACGTGTGGAAAACTTTGTTTCTGTTTTTAATGTTTGCTTAAAAAGAACACACTAAACTTCGCTGGGGTGTTAACATATGCTGCGTTCTTGTTAACGCTGACAATTAAATGCAATAATAAACGTTGTAAAAGTTATCAAAATAAGTATAATCAGGAATACCTGCTCTTTCTTAAAGTTTAGAATAGCTAACTATCGATAAATTGTAAACAACAGCAAAAACCAACAAATACTTTATACAAAACGCAGTAAAATTTAAGTATTTGTATACGTGATTGTCGCTTAACCGTTTGGGACTTCATTCTTGAAAAACCGCCATTTGTTTATTTTTTATTAATTCTGTGTGTAAAAACCACTTTGAACAACATATTTTCAAATTAGAAAAAAACTTAATTTTAGCATGTTAAGTGTACATGTCGGTAGATAATTAAATTCTATTGTGTTTGGTATTAGTTGTTTTGGTATCGTTGCTTTATTTTTTGTATTTTTTACTGTAAATTTTCTATACTTTTACCAAGTGAATAAATACTTTTAAATTAAAGGGAGCGCTTAGATGGTATTTTAATCTATAGAAGCATGAACGTCCTCTCCCAATAAAAAAGTACTTGAAAAAATCGATTTTATAGCGAGTTTAAAAATAGTTAACCAAATAAAAATGATGAAAAAAAAACAATAAGTAATTGTTAAGAAAAGAAATAAATTCCAATTTTTTTACCTGAATGCGTTTAGTTTATGTTTTAAAGTATTTTCACACGCTTTTCTTTATTTTTTAAATCTGAAATTGCGGGCTGGTGTGTGTCAAATATCTCCAGATTTTCTAGAACAAAAAAAACGCTAGCCGCTATATCCAAGTTTTACCTGCTAGACGGCAAAGAAAATCTCAAGATATAGCAGGAAAACTTCTAAATTGGCAACTTTGATTGTTCCACTGGGTCGGTGTAACATAATATATTCACCTTTATAGATAAAAGAAAGATCGGATTTTTTCGATTTCCGGTGCTTATCAGATACATTTCTGCACAAAACATATCTAAGAACACTGCCAGACATATAAATTACCTTTGTATGAAATTTGAAAAAGATAGACTCGGTCGTTTCGGAACATGTAAGGGAGGAATTTACACACACATACACAAAGTGACTTTGTTCTTTTTTTTATCTATAAGAGAGAAAAGGTCAGATTTTTTTTGATTTCCGGTACTTATCAGATACATTTCTCCACAAAACTTATCTAAGAACACTGCCAGACATATAAATTAATTTTGTATTAAATTTACAAAAGATAGACTCAGCCGTTTCGGAATATGTAAGGAAGGAACTCAAATACGCGCACAAAGGTACTTTCATATAATAGTAGAGATAGAGATGCATGTATGTATGTTTTAAAAGTAAGTGGATTCTAAATCCGAGGATATGAAAACAGAAAAAAATGTAAGAGAATTGTTTGGATGGTGCACTTAGCTCAGCTTTTATTAAACCACCAGATGATTTTTTCTACACGCATGCAATGTTAGACTACACCAGTTTTAATGGACTTCCATTATTTTATTTTTGTTTCCAATCTCAATATACACGGCTGCCCATAAATTTCGCTAGCGTCAATTATTTAGCTTGAATAAGTGTTATCTGTACGAGTTAAACATACTTCATTGACAATCCGTCCACAATATCTTAGTTGCTTTCGAGCAGATGGTATAGTTTGTTTTTATCCCTAGAAATCCACCCTCTCCGACTTTACCTTATTAGAGGTTATTCTATTAGTAACCAGTTGAGACGCCATTGCACAAGAAAGAGGACATGGCCTATCAGGTACCTTTTATTAGGACAGTGCACATCATCTAGTTCGCTAGTTTTGGGGGACTTTTGTTTGTTTGTTTGTTTTTTTACCATAAATGACTGTGTTTAACCTTTCTACAGGGAAGAAAAATAAATATATAAAATAAAAATAAATAATCAAACTTTTATTGATTAATTTCTTTGATTTGTCATGTCAACTATATGACTTTTATGCTTTTATTCAATGCTGAATCATCATTTGTTACAAACGATTCTGTGTATACGCTTTGATGCATACAAGTTGCTAACTAAGGAGAAATTGCGTATTCATACCTTTCCCAAGATGATTAGTGAGTCTACACTTATAGATTCTAGCTAATTTGAACTACTAAGCAATTTTTATTTCACCCTTAGTTAAGATTGCCTGTCGACATAAACAGGTGGCGCAACGGATAAAGATGTTAAATAACAATCAGCTCTAATTGATAGTATTCTGTACGTCGAGTTTCCAACTCTCACTCTAGATAATACTAAGAATAAAATAAAAACTACTTAGTATTATTCGAATTATTTGGAGAATTGTTCTTATCTCAGATAATATCCTCACAACATTTCGGCCGATGTAATCTCCAATCTTCTTCGCGTGCATCTTGTTGAACTTTGGAATCTTGAACAGATACAGAGTAGACATGTTCGTAATTTGTAACTGTATTTTAGTATCGTCATCACTAGGGTTTAAATTTTCAACATCTAAAAAAACTATCACTTAGAATAACTTAGCTTTTGTATACGTTACCCCACATGTTCTAGTGGATATAAATTCTTTTTCAGATGTGTAGTCCTTCTTCTTATTAATATATATTGCTGCTTATTTTATATTACGAGCTGACTTTTCCTGATAGCTACTGATTTTTCTGTATAACTGTGTTGTATTACATAGAAAAATGCGAGCATGAAAAGTAATATGGTTAAGATTAAACTTAGAAAAGTCCAAACGACTAGTTGTTTAAGCTGGAAAAGAAAAAGACAAAATATTCTAGTAAAAAACATTTGATAAATTTAAAAAATTGCAGCATTAAGAATTTATATATAATGTTAAATTGATTTTTTTAAATTCGTACTGCTACAATATTTTATCTTATTAATTTATTGTATTTTTACTAGAATATCTTGTCTTTTCCGTTTCCAGTTTAAACAACTAGTCGTTTTACTTTTATAAGTTTAATCTTAACTATATTACTTTTCATGCTCGCATTTTTCTATGTAATCCATGATTTTTCAGGCTTTGATTTTAAATATTTTTTTCTGTTTAATATCATGCGCATTGCCAACAATCCATGAAAAAATTATTACCAACTTCTTAAATTGACTAAATAAAAAAATCAAATAAAAGACATAATTAAGTAAATAAACAGAAAGAAAATACAAAAGAAAAAAAAGACAGATTAACCGGCGACGTCGTAAACGAAATATTGTCAGCTTTGGTACGGCAAAAAAGATAGAAACAGAATTAACGGGCGACATCATAGCCGAAAGATTTTCTGCTCTAGCACGGCAACGAGCATCACTTTTGTTAATTCTTTCTACATAACTCAAATAATACGACATGCGACCGGCATTCCCGCTATGATTTATGAAAGCATCGACGGCGAAAATGTTGCTACGGTAACCAACAGCCAATCAGAAGAAATCACGTTCCTTACTTATTCGTAAGCCTTTTGAACATCATTAATTTTATTATAACTTTTGTTTTAATGAATGAGAATTAAAAAATTTTATTTCAAAATATAGCTGAGAAGGTGACCTATGAACAGTAACAATTGTTTGAAATTGGGTTGCAAAATGAGTGAGAGGTGAAATTTCCAAATGAGTAAAACAAACACTTTACCATATACAGGGTGACCCAAAAAAGCAAAAGCTAAATGGAGGCCATCTAGAACATATGCTGTAGAACGGAGCAAAAAAGGCCAAAGACTCTAGTAGTTTGATGTGATGTTTTGAATATAATAAACTAGTTATGACCAAAGGTTCATTTCATTCAGGCAAAACAGTAAGAAACGGGTCCTAATTAGAGTAAGGGCCCGTTTTTTTTGGGTCACCCTGTATTCAAACACGGTATGGTTTGAATGTTACAAGAGTATTGCGGTGGCACCCACTCATTTACATATGTGGATAATATTACACATAAATAACAAGACTCGATTAGTCTGAGTGTGTGTTAACCAGAAGCCACCGAAGGCCGAGCCGAGAGCAGATATGTTCTCCAGCCAAGACTCTCTTACCTGACAACCATTATGTAAATATACTGTAAATATACTTTCCCTAATACACTTCTTATTAATCTTCCTTTGTTTGTTGAGTCTTCATTTGTATTGCCTTATACGTTATTTGCAAACATAACAGTTGGCGACGAAGATGAACGTCAAATATAACAGTTTGACGAAGGAATGGAAAGAACTTACAAAAAAATAGTACAGCGCAACGGTTGACCTTTCTAAGGAATACAAGTTTTGACGAACGAAACAGTCATAAAAACGGATTTAACGCTAAAGAGAAGTTCGACTCAAGTAGGAAAAAAGTAACCTCGTTTGATAGTATTGCATTTACTAAAATACTAGTCGGAAAAAAAAGAACAAAACCGCTAATTGCAGTCTCAAAAGAAAAAAAAGAAAAAAAACTCGAATGTGGCAAAAGCGACAATTTACGCCGTTTTTCTTGGATTTTATCTTGAAAAAAACAACAAACTGTAAAAGTGAATTTTGTTTTGTTGTAAAACGACAAACAGATTCGTTTTACTAAATTACGGAGAGCAAACGTACAAGAAAGTAACATACGGAAAAAAAAGTTCACCAGTGGATTCTCTAATCGCTGTTCTCCGTTAGCAAAACATCAACTAGAGACTTTTTGGTAAACCAATTTTTTTCTCGCTTCGGTATTAAAAAATACCACAGTTAAACTAAAATCAAGGAAATAATTTTTTAAACTGAAGTTGTCACTGGATAACGGATATAAGACAGTAAAACGTCACGTAAGGAAAAAAAAACAAAAGAAAGAATTAAATGTAGTCCATACATTTTATGTTTTTCAATTGTGACTCGAGTTGAAAAATCTTCTTTTTTTTGTGGAAAGAGTTGTACTTAAGTTCTCCTGTTACTTATTAGGAAGTGCCTAAAACGGAAAAGTCAATCGTATTTAGTGGTTTCAGTAAAAGCCTCAATTTTTTTTATTGGGTTGGATGAGCTTGACTCGCTAGCGAAGTGATAAAATATTATTCGAGCAGGGATATTATTATTTATTGAAAACAGGAACTCTGAACATTTTTTGTTGTAACACAAGCCAGTTTATATTTTAGAATACACTAAAAAAATGGAAGATTTATCTAGAATGTTAATGCAATTTTTGCAGCCGCAACAACAGGTACAAGCCGAGCGAGATGAACGAAGAGATGAGAAATTATTGAAATGGCAACTGGAACAAGAAGAAAGGCAGAAGAAATTACAATTTGAACAATAAGAAAGGCAGAAGAAATTACAATTTGAACAAGAAGAAAGGCAGAAGAAATTACAATTTAAAAATGAAGAAAGGCAAAATGAACGTTTTGCTAAAACACTGGAACTACTAAAGAATAATCGAGAAAGTGTCGACAGTGCTAATTTCTCCCATACAACTATTTTTAATAGCATGGACACATTTAATTATGTGCCGGAGGAAGAAAAGAATTTTGAAGCATACTATACAAGATACGAGGATGTCTTTCAACTGGACTGCAAAAGTTGACCAAATAGTTAGAAAGTGAGCCTCTTACTCAGAAAGTTGGGTGTAGCAGAACACAGTAAATTCGTAGACTATATATTACCTAAAAAAAAAACTACGGAATTAGATTTCATGGAAGCTGTAAAATTACTAAAAGAATTATTCAATCCGAATATATCTCTTTTTCATAAGAGATGGTTGTGTATGAATCTAAGGAAGATGGACAACCAAGATTATTTGACATACGCATCAGTTGTCAATAAAATCTGTGATAATTTTAATCTAGCGGAACTAACAGTAGAAGATTTCAAATGCCTAATCTTCGCACAAGGGTTAGTTTCCACGAAAAATGCAGAAATACGCAGACGGGTGTTGTCTAAGCTGGAATCTGAGCAAGATTTAACACTTCAGAAATTAGCAGAGGATTGTGAAAGGGCCATTACACTAAAAAAGGATTTAAAAAAAGATAGCAGAATCCGTTGTGGCACATGTAAGAAAGGTTAGAAAACCATACACACCAACAAAGAACTATACAAATAAAAGAAGTCAAAATGGAACCTGATATTCCAAATATAATAATTATAATTATAGTAAAGAATATAACAAGTCTCTCCCTAGATATAACCGTAAGAGATGCGCAGAAAGACATTGGGAATCAGATTGCCCTTATAAGAAGAAAAAATGCTACATCTGCAATAAAGTCGGACACAAAAGCAATTGTTTCAGATATAAAGATTTCACCAGAAAGAGAGTACAGCAAACAAAATCAAATGAAAAATTAGAAAAAAATCGGCGAAAATACGTAAAAGTGGAAATATTTAAAACGCCAATAAAATTACAACTGGATTCAGGATCCGATATTTCTGTAATAAACTTGAATACATGGAAAAAGTTGGGTAAACCAACCATGATGAAAACAAGTAAATCAGCTCGGACGGTAACTGGTGGTGAGATAAAATTTGAAGGAGAAGTTAACCTTCCGATAAAATTAAAGGGATTACGAAGAAATTAAAGATGTTCGTATTGAAAAATAGCGAAAATCTGTTTGGAATAGATTGGATTGAGAAATTTGGATTGTGGGATAAGCCAATCAATACATTCTGTAAAAAAATAGAATGCACTACTCCAACAACACGAAATATAAAATAGGACATAAAAAAATTATTCTCTGAAGTATTCATGACTAAATTAGGTCGTTGCAATAAAAGTAAGGCCTCGTTGTAACTTAAAGAAAACACCAGCCCAATTTTTAGAAAAAAAGCGAAATGTTCCCTTCGCTAGATTGGAAAAGATTAATAAAGAATTAGACGGATTGGAACAGACGGGCATACTATCAAAAATAGAACACAGCGAGTGGGCAGCCCCCATGTATATGTAAAGAAAAAGAATGATGAAATCAGAGTGTACGCAGACTTTTCGACAGGTCTAAACTCCATATTACAAGATTACCATTACCCTCTACCAAGCCCAGAGGAAATATTCACAAAGTTGAATGGTGGTAATATCTTCTCCAAGATAGACTTGAGCGACGCGTATTTACAAATACCGGTCGAGGAGAATTGCTCAAAAATACTATGCATCAACACGCATAAGGGATTGTACAAATACAACTGGTTGCCTTTTGGCATCAAAGTAGCGCCTGCCATTTTTCAACAAGCGATAGACACCATGGTAAGTGGTATTGAGTGTGCATGTGCATACCTGGACGACATTGTTATCAGGAGCAAATCCCTAGAAGAACATAAGGAACATTTAAAACAAGTATTCACTCGAATTCAAGAATTCGGGTTTAAAGTAAAAGAAAATAGATGCGACTTTTGTCTGAGCGAAATTAAGTATCTTGGACATATAATAAATAAACATGGGCGACGTCCAGATCCAGAAAGCTCTGCGGCAATAAAAAAACATGTCAGTACCTAATAACGTAACAACATTGCAGAGTTTCTTAGGACTCGCAAATTATTACCAATCGTTTATTGAAGGGATGCATAATTTGCGAGCTCCCTTAAATGAGCTGCTAAAAAAGGACACACCTGGGAACTGGACGCAAGAATGTCAAACCGCTTTTGACAAAATAAAGAGCGCACTAACATCTGAATTATTTCTAACTCACTATGACACAAAATTAAATATAGTCGTCGCTAGTGACGCTAGTTCCTACGGCGTAGGAGCATGCATTCAACATATCATGCCTAATGGATTTAGAAAGCCGATAGTTCATGCTTCGAGAACGCTGCTTCCAGCAGAGAAGGCGTATTCAAAGATTGAAAAAGAAGCATTGAGTATAATCTTTGTAGTGACTAATTTCCACCGATATTTATATGGTAGACATTTTATACTTGAAACCGACCATAAACCATTAGTCACAATCTACGGATCAAAAAAAGGATTGCCTGTATACACCGCAAATAGATGGCTGCGTTGGGGTACGATCCTACTGAATTACGATTTCCAGATACATCTAACATCGAAAAAGATTTGCCATGCGGATGGACTGTCAAGACGGATACCACAGAAACATAACTTTGAAGAATCAGTGATTGCGGCAATTCGAACAAATGTCGAAGTGAAAAATATTGTAGCAAACATATTTAAAGAACTACCGGTAACATTGTCGGACATTAAAAGAGAAGCCGATAAAGACGAATACATAACTGATATAAAAGAAAAAATTATAAATGACAAAAAGGTTCAGGAAATTTTTTCCATATGTAACGACGTGTTATTTTACAGCGAGAGAGTAGTAATACCTAAAACGTTGCAGAAGAGGATTTTGAGAGACTTCCATACAGGACCGGGGATAAATCGGATGAAGTCTCTAATTATAAGCTACGTATACTGGCGTAACAGTGACATCGACATAGCTACAACAATAAATAGATGTAAAGGATGCCAGTTAGCGGCAAAATCCCCACCTATAGTACACAAACCTTGGCCGAAAACCGACCACCCATGGTCGAGAATCCACATGGACTTCGCTGGTCCAGTAGGAGAAAATTACTACTTAATTGTAGTAGATAGTTACACAAAATGGCCTGAGGTAATGCGTTGCAGGAATCCAACAACGAACAACTCAATAGGATTCCTACACGAATTATTTACACGATTTGGTGTACCAGACACATTGGTCACTGACAATGGAACTAAATTTACATCCACAGACTTTAAGGAATTTTGTGACACGTTCCAAGTAAAGCACATCACTACTCCTCCGTACCATCAAAGGTCGAACGGCCTCGCGGAGAGGTTCGTGGACACGTTAAAACGAGCATTGAAAAAATTGGAACACCAACGGAAAAAGCTTTGCAACAATTTTTGCAAATATATAGGATAACACCGCACCCTAATACACCATCAAACATATCACCAGTTGATTTAATGTTTGCCAGAAAGGTGAAATCGGCGTTTGATAAACTATTGCCAAGACAGGCAATTGTCCGAAACACTACACACATGATAAGAAAGAAATATAACTCGGGAGATCGAGTATATTTCAAGTGCTACAGGAATAACACCTCTTACTGGGAATGTGGAGTAGTGGATAAACGCATTGGTGATTGTACATACATTATTAAAGGTCCACAAAATATACATAAAAGGCACCTTAACCAAATAAAAAAACGCCACATTCAAGATGGTGATTATACAACAGCAGTCGAAGAGGAGTAAACCATGGACATCATATACGAATCCTTTAATTTGGAACCGCCTCAATATACCCCTGAGCCCCGAAAATCAGGTAGAAAAAGAAAGTTTAATGAACCATTAATGTTAAATCCCAAGGGGAAAAGATATTGAAATATGTGTGACTTCAAATCTTTGTTTGTTGAGTCTTCATTTGTATTGCCTTATACGTTATTTGCAAACATAACAAAGAGAAAACCATATTCATACAAACATTAATATTTACTCATAAAGTTTTTTTCGTTTTTATATACAATTTTATTCATCGTTTAAATATAATAGTAAAACATAAGAAAAAATTCTTTAATACAATTTGCCTGACATCGTGTATGTTTATTTTTTCTTTCTGGTAAGTAATGCTAATTCATGTTATCTCCACTGAAAAATCACGACCAAATATTATAAGAAATGTCTTTTTGTAGTTTATTCTATTCTTTATTAAATCACGTTAATTAGTTAATGGTACATCGACAACACTTTTGCATATATATAGGAAAAATAGTACAATAAAATTCTAAATGAATACCACCAAATAAAAATTTATTGTAAACTATTAAAAATAGTTATGCGAATTAGTCACTCTAATGACTGTCTTTGTGCCTTTTTCTGTAATCTATATACTTACAGTATTTCAAAGCAGTAAGTTGAATTATTTATTTAACAGTAACCGTTTTAATAAATGAATGATAAGTGAAAATGAAATTCGTATTTGTTTAAAACATTTTGTTTAACAAAATGCACCTAAAGAAGATCGGCGGTTGCATCTGCTGAAACATTGTAAGATGAAAAAGTAGTCTGAATAATCAAAATAATGTAAATCGATTTTTATTTCGAGTATTTGAAAAAAAACTTACTTATATATATACTTCGTCCATTGCTAACAGAAGGGACAAGTTCGAAATTGCATATCTATTCCTGAATTCGACATAATGATTCCTGAATTCTACATAAAGAATCCTAACTTCGATATAAAGATTCCTGAATTCCACATAAAGAATCCTGAATTCGATTAAAAGATTTCTGAACTAGGCATAAAGATTCCTGAATTCCACATAAAGATTCCTGAACTCCACATAAAGATTCCTGAACTCCACATAAAGATTCCTGAATTCGACATAAAGATTCCCGAATGCGACACAAAGATTCCTGAATTCGATATAAAGATTCCTCGACACAAAGATTCCTGAATTCCACATAAAGGTTACCGAATTCGATATAAAGATTCCTGAATTCCATATAAAGATTCCTGAATTCGACACAAAGATTCCTGAATTCCACACTCGGCATAAAGATTCCTAAATTTGATGTAAAGATTCCTAAACTCGACACAAAGATTCCCGAACTCGACATAAAGATTCCTGAATTCCACATAAAGATTCGATATAAAGATTCACTAATTCGACATAAAGCTTCCCGAATTCCACATAAAGATTCCTGAATTCGAACAATACATCTGAAGAAAGTCAGAGATTGCATCAGTCAAATAGTTGTAACAACTAATATGAGTGCAGTAGTCCAAACATAAAAATAATGCAGATTATAAATTTGAATACACAAGCTTATAGATTTTCGAATTTTTACAAAAGTGGCTGAATTAGTCTCACACATCAATATATCAACGAAATATATCCTTTAATGCCTTACAAAATAAGTATTAAATCTTTATTCAGGTTAAAAATCTTCAAAATTTTCTGGGAAAAGTTCAGTATTGTGGTTCCGCGGGAAATATGGGTACTTATAAATTGTCCGACCCACGATTTTCCACGAGGTTGGCTCGGGCTCGCTCGGCAGTTGACAGAAATAACCAAAAAAGGCTGGCCAAGCGTTCCTCAATATTTAAAACGCAACGAAAAAAAAATGTTATTTAATCTCTAACCCTAAAGCTAACCATAATTCCTTACCCTAAACCTAGCCATAACTTGCACCATTAAATTAAATTTTGAATTCTTCCAATTTATGAAAAAGACAGCGGGTTCGTCCCTAATATTGTGATCAGCCTTTCCGATTATTAGCGTCAGCTTTCAGTCGAACCCGAGTAACTTCGTAGAAATCGTGGGTCGTACAATGCATACGCATCGAAATATGCACTAAGCTAGGGCATGGTGATTCATGTTATGCGTCATTGTAAAAGCCATAAAGAACTTTGGAAAATACACGCTCGAAATAGAGTCTGCGTTGAACAAGGAATTAACACGAATTAGAATCATAATCGCGTCATCTTTGACTACTGACTCCTCCATATTATAATGTTTTTTTGGAAGCCAACAGTAATTTAAAATTTTTCCGAAACAGATAGGATGTTTTTATTTCATTTTACTTCAGTCGAAGTTCTTCGAAATAAGGGAGACCTCTTCCTGGAAGGAACACATGCTCTTTATATAATACACAGATATTCCATTACAGTTCTTCCTTTATCTCTCACACACAGAGTTAGTAAAGCAGTGAAGAATATACTTTGCTTTTCCCTAAATGACCATTTGAATGTTATAGTGTATCTTTATTGTGGTCTCTTGGTCTTACTGGATTCCTGAATAAGAATGCATCTAGTCTGTTGGAGTATTCAACATCGTGCTGTTACTTGAGGGAACATCGCTTGGAGAAAATGCAATTGTCTTGTAAAAACCAGTGTGGGTTAGCAATACCGACTATTTGCGCCGTGAATATTATGTGATTTTGAATATTTAGCCAGGGTTCCTTGTAGGGTAAAATATAATCATGTCAAATTGCTCTGACAAAGACCTGTACGGAGAGAACTTAGGCATTGACGTCAATGTCTAGTAGGCCTTCAAGTTCTTTAGAATTTGTACACTCGTGTATATTGTCTGTTATGTAAAAAGGGACAGACCTCAGTAAGTAAAAGAGCAAACTAGATATGTTGAAAAGGATATTTGGAAAAGGTTAGAATCGCACCCAGTAAGAAAAGTTAAAAAAGAATACATATTGAAATCCTAGGAATGTAGAACGATTGTCATTGTTCTTGCAAATAACTAAATATTATTTATGTCAGAGATAGATATTTGATTTAGGAATGCAGTCGATTGTTCATTCTTTTAGAAATAACTGGATGTTAAATATGTCAGTTAAAAGAATGGACAATACAAGTTTATAAACCAAATAAGTTAAAAAGCGATACAATTAATTTAAGAATTTCTTTGTTACCAGGAGCGTGTGGATGCATGTGCAAACTGCACATGTAATTTGAAACGCGAGGGAGTCACATTGTTTGACCACGCCTCTGATGTCATCAAGAAAGGAGATTCCCAATATATTGAGACAGGGTTCGAAGTTAGAGACAGTCAGAGCAAGACGAAACTCGGAGAGCGACTTAGTCAGAGCTGATACCCCTGAGAGGCGAAGGGGGGGGAGTCGACATCATGTAGGTGTAAAGGCTTGAATCCCTGACCATCATAATCACCAGCTGGTATGAATAAAGAAGCATCTATAATTGTAAACTGTTGTCTTCGTCTGTCGTCATTTCAACTGAAAAGGTAAATGTGTTTTGCCTATCATCTTGTAAACGAACTTTGTATAACTCTCTTAAAGTATTATGTGTCTGTCCCCACCATCATAAGTGAATTATCTCTTTTTTATCTGTTCAAAAGAACTATCCGCATCATCATCATCATCATCATCATCATCATCATCATCATCATCATCATCATCGTGATGCACTCAGTGTTGCATCATATCTTTCAGCTCCGTATTAATAATATGAAGTCCTCAAGAATCGTCACAGTCGTCGTCGTGATATAAACAGTATATAAATGTCATTATCATTTTCTGTATTATGTGTCTCCGATATGATCCCCCCGACTACATACCATTGTCAAGTTAATAATTTCTTACTGTTCATGTTACTAATGATTTTTTTTCAAAACTCATGTATCAGTTATTAAAAACATATACATACTTTCTATAACTAATCCTTCGTTTAGTAGCGTTATATTTGACCTTCATATTCAATTATCGTAAGCATACATATAATTGTTTAAAGTATCAAATTAGAAAATATTGGTTCTAGATTTTGATGTGTAATTCGGTTTCGTGTGTTTACAGTCATTTAACAACCGCGTTGTTTATTTGGATTTGTAACGAACTGATAGGAAGTTTATTGCTGTTGTTTTGTGCTGAAGAAGTGATTTTTCTTGTAATTTTCTAAAACATATGTACATATAGGTTTTTATTAATGTTGGATGTATGTCATAAATTTTGTATCCTGTTCAAGTGTGGTATATTTATTTAATATCGTAATTTAAAAAGTCATGATATTAAGATTTTAAACATGATAAAAGGCTCAGAAATTCAACAGATAGAAATGGTTATTTATATATATACATGAATAAAAAAAAACAATGTTCTTATCAATATTAAATCCGAGTAAAGTTTGAATAACTTTCTGTTAAAAACTTTTATATAAAAAATAACTATTGCGTTAAACTAAAAGGATTATTATTTTTTCTATTACGGATATAATCAATTTGCATAGAATTAGCTTTCAAGTTATTTTAAAAACAAATTTTAACGGGGTAACATATTCACTTCCTAAATTTACAAACTAAAAGATAATGTCCAAACTTTTTCACCGTCTTGCCTGGAATATACATTTCATAAGTCATAATAGTTGATTTAGTAGTTTAATAGTTAATCTTATACGCACGCGCGCACACACAAAAACACATATTCCGACTTCCGGTATGTGAACGCTCTCTGACTGTTTACTATGTATGTATCACTGACTTGGTATTTTTATATGCACATAATTTTCCTTAATTGTTGCGTTAATTACCAGTGGCCTTGAGATAGAATGCTAATCTACAACGTTAGCGGTGACTTTGGGACTTTGTTCGAATCTCGTGACTATCAGTAATTATGTTTGATGATTGCGTAAGCAATATTCATTCATGTCCATAATATAAGCATAATTGTTCTTCATTTTTTTTAATATTATAGTTATAAAGTCCCTTTAAGAAATTCAATTTGAAATATCTTTAGGAATTTTTTTAAAAGCTGTCAATCTTACAGCAAATGCAGTATTCCGACTTCTGGTTGTTGAATACTCCCTGACTGTTTAATATATAAATGTCCGCTGATTTGGCATTGATAGAATAAATGTCCCTCTAGTTTTCTGTTAATTGTCGGTAGCCTTGAGGTATAATGTTAGTCTAGATAGTCAGAGATGATTTTGTGACTAGGTTAGAATCTTCCGACCAGCATTAATTAGTACACCCTACGTTGAAGACTGCGTGAGTATGAAACAGTAGGGCCTGGGAATATGAAAATAATTGCTAATATTTCTTTATAAAAACATTATATATATATATATTGTGTATTTAGGCAGCATTTTTTCATTTAGACAGACATTGTTGAACAGCGCAAAGTGTTTCTGCTTCATTGTCTTTTTGTAATTTCTCCATTTTTCATATGGTCGTTCTAATATCTCGGTCAAATTTGTGTAAGAAAGTTCCAAGTCGTTTTCGTCCATCTGTTTTTTTTGCAAGTACTTTCAACTGATTTTCTTCAGTCATCTTCATGCAGTTTTTGATTACTGTTTCGACCGAGATATTAGAACGACCATACGAAAAATGGAGAAATTACAAAAAAGACGATTGCTATTAAACTTCCTTATTTCGTTCCTCGAGCTGGCAGACCTCGAAACGCCAAACCCCAAACCCTGAAAGAATTGAATGAAAACATCAGGGACGAAATAAAGGATTAAATCGTAATCCAGAGTTTCTGCAACTTGTTATGAATAATGTTTTGGAAAGAGCACAAATATGCGAGGCTGAAATTGAGCTAAATTCAAATAACATTATTCTTCATGAATAAAGATTGTTTAAAAATTTTGCATTTGTTTTTTTGTTTTTAACTTTCCCAATCTCTTGGTCAGATTATGTTAAAATTGCAGAAAGATATCCTGAAAAATAAAGAATCTATTTAAGCTTAAAACCCTTCAGTGACCTTTATAAACACCCTGTATATAACTTTCATTTGTCTTACATATGCATTAATATGTTGCTACACATTCATAAGCATGTTCTGGTTAGCCCATTATAAGTAACTAGAGTATTCTTCAGGTAGTACTGCTTATAGAAAAGTTAATCCGTCGTTTGGTACATGCAATATCGCCTGAACACGTCTCCAATTACTTGTAACTGGCTGACCGAACAGCGCTCATAAATGTGTAGTGATATATTAATGCTTATATAAACAAATTATATATATATATATATATATATATATATATATATATATATATATATATATATATATATATGCAATTTCGTTCGTTATAGACTCAAAAACGGACGGACCGATTTTTATGAAATTTCACACAAGGGTACTTGGTATGCCTGGAAGTGTTTTTTAGCTAGGTTTTGCATCGAACTGTTTCCAACAAGTATTGGCAACAGATAATCGCTATGTATTATTGTACTATGCAAATGAAAATGACCGGCCACTTTTCCAGGTCGTTTCTTAGCGACGAGCCAGACCGACGCTGTGTTTATGTTATGGAATTGTTCGTACTACTACCGCACACTTCACAGCGCATACACAGGCGTACATACGTATACGGCCATTACAGCGTATTTTCTCTTTCTTTCTTTCTTTCTTTCCTTTTTTTGTTTTTGTTTAACGACGTAACTTAATGTTGTTCCTTTAATTGGAAAGGTGATTATTACAATTTATTTCTTAAATCAAGCATTCACAGACGGTAATACCACAATTACAGTAGAAATACATTTTTTTAATATCTTAACATAGCTCTTTCGTTTTTTCCATTAACTTGACTTTAATTAACATTTTAAATAACATTTATTTATACAAATAAAACTCATTACCTTACCAAAAATGATGTTCTTTGACCAACTAATCAAAACGAAACACTCATCATAACAACAATAAAACCACATTGCTTATACAACACGTATGCATTTACGAACACTTATTTTAAATTCTCTGTTTTCTCATTTAATCTTCTCATGAATTTCGATTGAGATTTTTTTTTCGAAAATTTATATTTTTACATATTTACTTTATCTTACACTTCATAACATAAAAATGACATTAAATCAACCCCCCCGACCAACAAGATCAGGTAATACTGCTTATATATATATATATATATATCATTGCAACGTCTTGTCAGACGAGTGCAACTCCCTCAGACACTTAAAGTCCATCAGCCCAAAAATGACTTCCATCGCCACAGGACGATTTTTATAGACAAATTCATGAGGGAGTATCTATACACAGATGATGTTACAGAGTCTTAGCTTTGTACGACAGATAAGTCTCTCTCTCTCTCTCTCTCTCTCTCTCTCTCTCTCTCTCTCTCTCTCTCTCTCTCTCTCTCTCGGTTCAATATGTTGAGATCCAGCAACAAGCAAGAGCAAGATAGCAAGCAACAAATTAAACTGCAGACCAGCTTAATGCGGGTACTGGTTTCCCGCTATATGTTTTTTTTAATCAGAGATTTGCTTCTCCTAGAAAGGTTGCCTTCACCACAGCTTACAGGAGCCCTCTTCACGCCAACACACACATGCATGCACACAAACACACCTAGTGCTAGTTTGTCGTTGACCCCGAAAAAGGGTTCATTTGCCCCTTGGAAGGTCTTATTTGTAATCCTTCAGGGAGACTAGCAACCCTCCTCACCAAACAAGTTTGGTTGGGGAACCAGTTTAGTCGCCGGTGACCCGACTATGAGGCAGGTAGTACTGGGTTACATGGTACCAGTAGCATATGACACAACCTCACACACACACGCACACACACACACACACACACACATATATATATATATATATATATATATATATATATATAATGCGAATTTGCTTTTCAAAGATTATTCAACGAAGAATTAAAAACGTTCGTGCTAAAGGATAAGTATCTTTTGCCCTACTCCGGTATTGAGCACTCGTAGGAGATGTCCTTTTCTCCTCCTTGCAACCTCTATCTCACAGAAGAGATGTTGCGAGTTTGTCTCTGATGTATCGTTATTTTCATGGAAAGTGTTCAACTGAGCTTCAATCTATGGTCCCCCCTCGCCAAACTTTTACAAGAAACACTCGTCTAGCTGTAAACACTATCAATAATTTCCCCCACTCTTTATCTGTGCCTAAACCTAAACGTAGATTCCATGAACAAAGCTTCTTTCTTAGAACTGCACGCCTGTGGAATTGTCTTCCTTTTTCCTGCTTTCCGGCTGACTACAATATGGTTGTGTTCAAGTCTAAAGTAAATAAGTTCTTGATGAGCCGTTCCATATAAGTTATTAAATTTACCAAATTTTCATTACTAATAATTACTATATTGACCAATTTCTACTGTACACTCTTTAACCCTTATCCTTGAGTGGCCTCTGGGCCTTGATAATGTGGTGATGCCTTTGTAAAAAAAAAAAAAAAAAAAAAGAAGCACTCTTGTATTAACCTCGTTAAAACTTCATTAGTTGCCTCTGGAAAATAGTTATACACACACACGCACACACACACACATACACGCGCATATATATATATATATATATATATATATATATATATATATATATATATATATATATAAATGTACGAGGGTCGTTTCAAAACTTAGACCTTAACACTTAAAAACTAAAACATGGAACAGCTACGAAAACATGGATGGTACCATTAAAACTTGCAACATTTTGAGCCACAGAACTTATTTTTCTACATAGTTGGCACTATTCTCAATGCTAGCCTCTTCTAATGCCTCGATCGTAAAGTCCGGGGCACACTTTGTCACTTACATCTCTGTCGCGATTCTGAAATCGGCGGATGCGTCCTATAATTTTGCTGACATTAACGGAATCAACTTCGTAAACATTCAACAGGCGCCGGTGAATATAGATAGGTTGATTTTTTTTCTGCACGAACGAATACAATGACGCATCTCGGCTTCTGACGCACGTCCACGACAGGAGTTGTATTTTTAGAGTCTCACTCCGTCAAGTCATAGCAATGCAATTTGCTATCTCATCTGACCCATTTGGGTGGAATAAAAAATGGGAGGCATTACTTTTTAAACGTTCTTTATTCGTATACATTACTTGCTATATAGAGATGCTCAATACTAGCTTCTGTCTGGAGAAGTATAGATACTTCCCGGTAAGGATGTCTGCCTAGCGAGTTTAAGACAGCGCGATCACCAATTGCAGTTTTTCTAAACTGCCGTTGCCACTAGCAAAAAAGCCCAAATGATCGATTACAGTGTCGGAGTACGCAGAAAAAAACAGGTGCTATTTTGGTAGCTTCCTTTTAAGTATTACGCTATCACGTATTGAAAGTCTAGCCTACCATATTATTAAAGCCAAAAATGAAGGGGGGATATAAATTCATACTTTTCCGATGCGGGATTATTTTGATGCAATATTAAGGGAAGAACAATGTATTTTTTGTTGATTAAACGCAGAAATTGTAATGATACTCTGGATTTTGGTGAATAAAATAGGTAACACATATTTGTTTACAAGGTGTATTTTCCTGGATTTGGTTGCGGTAGGTCAGCTAGCATCGGCACTTGAATTAAGAGATTGAAAAGATAGATTGTGACAAGTTCGTATTAACACAACTATAATACGTAATATATCGACTATCTTGTGCGATAGAAAATCTGATCCATAGTGATTGAGATCGACTGTCAATGTCGGCACGAACAACCTTCTGCCTTATTCTCTCGTTCAGTTTATCTGACTCTTATTCTTCTTTCTTTCAGCACCGTCTCTTTCTTTCAAAAGTCACGCCCATCTTGTGCTGTCAATCATCGCCCGAACAGGCGGAGTTACACGAGGCGGTGTTTATATGCTTGCCGTAAAGCAACACGTGAACGGTCGCTTAAAACATTTTTCAGACTTTCGTATCATTTAATCAGCCACTCTCCGTTTATTGGTCGGAATTTGTCGAGTTTCTTTTTATTAGAAAAGCAAGAAATAGATAAATAGATAAATAAATAAAGGAACTAAAATAGAATTGACCAGAAAGAATAAAGAGTAGGAGAAAAGAAATCCCCAAGAAAGACAAAGAAAGAGCAAGACAGATGTGCAATATATGAGTTAAGTTACAAACTAGAAAACAAAGACAGACAGAAAAAAAAACACAAAAGAAAGAGTAAAGAGGCGACAAAAGAAATGAACAGAAAAATAATAGAATAAAATACGTGGAAGATCGAAACACTGAAATAAATAAAGAATTGGTCTATAATTATTTTTTCTGCAATAAGTCATCGTTTATCAAAGCCGAAAGTCACTAGAGGATAGGGGTCAATGAGATGGGTGAATAATGTTGAATGATGAAGATTATTATGGGAGGATTAAAAATGAATAATGAACTGAACAAAATTATATTTCTTGCAAATTATATTTGTGACAAGTTACAGAACTTAAGAAGTCACATTCTTGTGTCTAATAATCTAGATAACATAAATAGGTACATAAACTGTTTTTTTATTGTGCGCATGTTTAATAGCATGGAAAAAGTTGCTGAGAGAAATAAAGACAAGAAAATGAAAAATAAACGAACACAGAAAATAAAAGAATAAAGGAAAGAAGTCAAGACGTTTGATTCTTTAATATTTATATTATACTTTAATTTTACCATCTGGGATCATTATGGTAAATTTAATTGTAATGTTTATTTTTATTTTATATATATATATATATATATATATATATATATATATATATATATATATATATATATATACAGAGAGAGAGGGGGGAGAGAGAGAGACGATGAAAGAAACGTTTTAAAACTTTTGTTTACTCTAAGTAAAGTATATTCTCACTGAAACGTAAAGTGCTTCTGTGATAGTGGCGAGAGTTTTTGGTGGGGGCCTATATGTGGAGTTGGATGGAAAGGTGTTTGTTCACATTACATTTAAATGTTTACACGTTGTCACTGTCGAGAAAACAAAAGGTATGGAGGAAATTATAAATGCCATCAGTTTGAGAAAAGCAGCTAGAAAAAATATGCCGGCATCTAGAGACTTGTACAGGGATGGGCAGGATTTTTCTGCTAGTCGCGAGCGGTTCAGAGGAATATAGGTTGAGGGTGTTTAAGTGTAGTTAAATTCTGTGGAAGTATTGTTGAAATTTGCGTCGTCAGGAACACTTCCGCTGTGGCATTTCGGGAGTTTCCTTTCAATGTTTTTTTTTCTCTGTCTGTCTCTCTCTCTCCCTCTCTCTCTCTCTCTCCTTTTTTATATGCATCCGCGACACGCATTGTTTCATTTTGAAAAGGCGCGCTAAAATCAATTACCCCTTATGTTTCGACGTGAACGGAATTGTTATATTCGTCTCTCATTCAAGAGAACTTTTCCCCGCCGTGTTCTTGTCGAAAGTGATTTCAGAAACTCGTGCTTTCTGTGGGGAGTTTGAATTAATTCCAAGTTGGGAAGTTGTAAAAAAAAAAATAACAGCAGATTTGATTCAATTTCTGTCACGAACCTTATGAGATATTTACAATTGATACGGCGATAGAAGAATAACTATTCTCTCAAATTCTTCTTTTGCCTTAACCAAGAAAAATGGGCTACGTGGGAAAGACCTCTCTCAGCTTTCCTAGCACGCTAAGCGCATCGCTTATGCAACTAAAGATCAAATCGAGAAATTCATTTAAAGCTAATTGTTCTAGCTTGCGAAGTTAGTGTGTTCAATAGTCCTCCATCTCTTGGATTTTCTTCACAGTATTCGTAAAACATTGCAGCGATGAGACAGGGGTGGATCTAGGCAGATCATGCGGGGTTAATTAGGTTATAAATTATTTTTGCACCCTGTTCAAAAGGGAGACACTAGTGATTAATGCACCACATCAGATGTGGTCGCAATACACTTCCCGGACAAATAAATAAATAAAGTGTCAGAGTGAAGGTGTAATTTATATTATACGAAATATTCGTTACAAAGAAGAAAAGAAAAGTACAAAATATAAATAATGAGAAAATAAAGAAACAAAACAAATTACACAAGTAATGAGTGACTGCTATTTATATTTATCTGTAGCATATCTTCTTTTTCTGTTATTTGCAAAATAAAAATAGAAAAACCGAAATAGTATCCCGTATAAAATATGTATTCGCCAATACTCAAAAGGACAAATGAAAATAATAAAAACAAATAATATACATTAATAAATACAAATATCTCCATATCAAGGCCAAAAGTAAAACAGCTGACATAATGTTAAATGAGAAATATAATTTATTGGAGTTCGATATATTTCGTAGAACTGTAAATATGTACGAGTTATTTACCTTTGTTTTTTGTCATTATTAATAATAGTAATGGACATTCAGCTTGCACACAGATCCTGACACAACGTGAAAAGTAAAAAATAAACATAGATTATTTTTTATAAACATTTCTAAATAAAACAATAATAACAGTAAGAATACATTTTTATAAACTTTTCTAAATATACCAACAATAACGATTTAATATAACATCTATAGACTTACGTTTTTAATTAAGCCGATTTTAATTAAACGTTATTATTGGTTCATTTATAAATGTTTACAAATATATTAATGTAAGTTTATTTTTCAGTTTCCATGTTGTGTCATGAAGTTATGTTGTTGATCGAGTTTTTTTTTTTTTTTTTTTGCTTGTTTGTTTACACCCTAGCATATACATGTCCGAATTATCTACGATTAACTAACCTGGAAATTTAATTTTTGAATACCAAAGTCAATGTTCGAGGTCACGGAAAAGATTAAACTAACGCTTTTGGCGATAATCTGTTTTTGTTTATCTTAAAGTATCGCTATTTAGCTCTTATTAGCAAGTTAAGTTCCGTATTTTAGATGACATTGACGTTTAAAAATTTCATCCTAGTCAAAATTTTGACGGAATTCTGATGTATTCCCCCTATATTGGGTCTCATACGTTTGATAACAATAACCACCATAAATAATTTCAGCTTGATCAGATGAATAGATTATTTAGAGTTATGAATATTTCCGCCACATCTTTGGAATTACTTTTTTTACATGGGAGTCACCACTTATCAAGGCCTACAGGCCATTCGATAAAAAGGCTTAAAGAGTGCACAGTAGTCAGTGGGACAATATCATAGTAATCGTTAGTAGTGCAAATTTGGTAAATTGGATTCCTTAAGAGGAACGGCTCATCAAGAATTTGTTTACGTTGGACTTGAAAACGACCATGTTGTAGTCAGCTGGAAAGCAGGCAAACGGAAGACAAGTTCACAAGTGTGCAGTTCTAAGAAAGAAGCTTTGTTCATGGAATCTACGTTTAGGTTTAGGCACATATAAAAAGTGGGGGAAGTATTTATAGTGTTTTCAGCTAGACGAGTGTTTTTTGCGAAAGTTTGGCGGGGAACCATAGATTGGAGCTCAGACGAGCACTTGCCATAAAAATAACGATAAAGCAGAGACAGGTTGACTACATCTCTTTCGTGAGAAAGAGGTTACAGGGAAGAGAAAGGGGGATCTCCTACTAGGCTACGAAATCTATATTGAACTCTGTCAAATCAGAATAAGGTCTTTTCTAGCAGCTCCTGCCCAGATGTGGTGACAATACTTCATAAATAGTTGAGTAGTAAGGCTCGCTAATTCACGTTGACACACGTTAGATCATCGAAGTTAAGCAACGTTGATGCTGGTCAGTACTAAAAGGGGTGATCATTTGGGAATTCTGGGTGCGCAGGGGCACCGAACGTCCTTTACATAGTCTCACTTGTAAAGGTTGTTCCGTTTTTTAGCAACCTTTGTCCAAGCCCGGTTGAGTGTTCCTATTTACTTGTCTTCCCACGAGTGCAGAGTTATACAAAGAGTCAGTTCCAGCTCCCAAAATGGGGCACTGGATAGGAACAAAAATTGTCTAAGTCATGAAGGTTTCCTCTTCCACTGACCGAGGACAGAAAATATAGTGCAGCATCAGAACGGATACTACACTGTGATTCTGGCCTAAAGGCGGTGCCGGAAAAGCCTCGTTGTTCTTGTATTTGATTGATTCATTCCACCAACGCAGGTGGAAAGACGTTAGTGTTGTTCGTTCGAGGCCTATAACTGTGGCGAAGCTCTTGCGAGATGGTAGTTGCTACGACACCTTATGATGTCCAAATAGGAGACAGCGATTGTTGTTGCTCTGCTTTGCACACTCTGCCTTCACTATTGGCTCTCGACGGATCAGCGATGGAGGGATTTAGGACATTCTATAGAAAGCTGGCAGGATGGTCGATTTCATGTTGCTCATAATGGTTCTGCAGGCCTTGTAAATTTCGACGTTGATCATTGCAACATGAGCAGAGCGAGTCCATACTGCTGCACAGTATTTTGCAGTTGGGAGGCAGATGTTACAGACGTTTGTTACTTAGCATGCCTGCTCAATAAATATTTCTTTATTGTGAAGTTTAAAACGATCCTGCTCTAGTTAGTAGGTAAGCAATCCTTTTGAAATGCGTTCTAAAAATTGGATCTTTCTTTAAAAAAAACGCTGCTAATCGAAATTCCAATTGCATTTAGTTTTAGGTACATAACGAAATAAAGAAAAATGTTTTGCATTGGTAACATAGAACATGAGTTCTTGCTGTTGATGTTTTAACGCAAGAAACCAAAGATTGGAGCCCAGTCAAGCACCTTTAATGAAAATAACGATGAAATACAGAAAGGTTAGCAAAATCGCTTCTTTGCAAATCGGGTTGTAAGGAAAAGAAATATTTTCCTCCCCCCACCCTACTATATTAGGAAGTCGGTTTTGTATGCAGACGAGGCAAAGAAAAGGCAAGTATAGAAGCAGCTCAGTTTCAGATGACGTGTGGGTGTGTTTATTTCTCTTCTACCGCGACCGACAACCTTCCTTTCTGACTCGGGTCAGAAAGGAGGGTTGAAATGTTAGCAACACAGAGGAGAAGCACTATAACTCTGCGCATGTTGTCCGTGCAGCTCTGTCAGAGCCGCATCAGTCTGAAAGAGAGAAGGCAAATCCTGGGAGGGTGGACCTCCTAGAACTGCACAGAACAAGCATTACACCGCAGTCAACAGAGAACCGATTATTACAGAAATATTCGAATCTCTGTTGAGTTTGGGACCGCGTGAGACAGTTCTAAATTATTTGCAGGTGCTGCAAGCCAAAATCGTCAGCTTAATTAGGTAGACATAATAACAAATAGTAAAAGCGGTATATCGACACGTACCGAAGTGGCACACGCCCTGGATAGATTGAACCGGTTTCCATCGAAGCAGGAATATCATGGATATACCATATTCAAACGCGGTCCACAAGCGCTTGCATATCATCATTCGAGAAGATGACGACGGTAGGCTTTGCAGTTCTTGCAAAGAGATGTCAACGTCCTCTTACATGCAATACCTGGTATTTAACAACCTGGTACTGATTAGGCTCAACGATGTAAAGAGAACCGATGAGTTAGCTTTATTACGCGGTATACAAAATGCATATTCGTCAGCATGGCCTTTATTTATTCTCTTGAATTTGTTTTCCTAAATACTCTTTCGAATCAGGTACTAACAAGATGGGCCAGGTGAAATGAAATTGTAACCAACTAAATTAAATTTGAAACACCCAGGTCGCCAGTTCACCTCGTTATTTACTTCATCATCAATACATCCCATATAGATGACATCGTTATGGCATAAACAGCCTGTGTTGTTCAGTGAGGCTACGAGTTTGTTTAGTTACGAAATTTCGGGATGGTAGGTTGACCCGGATGTAATAGTCGTCCAGCTGTAAAGTGATAATGCTTAAATGGATATCGGCGAGCATTGACGATTCGGTTTTCTCTTTTGAAGTTCTATCGGATTTTATCCCCATCCTCGTGTGGTCACTCGCGTTTGTAACAGATTATATCGATGAAAATCAATGCTAACATAATAGAATCTGTCAGTGTTAAAATATCGTGAGTTGATGATTCATACATATTACGTTTTTCGAGTGTTTCAGATAGTTCTATGTGAAAAAAAATGGTGGGATAAAGAAAGGGTTGAATAGTTGAGTGGGCGGACAGATTCGTACTTATTACCGCACTAACAACCCGTGAAAACGAATGATGTAGGACCGAAACGCTCAGATACATTTGCATGATTCTGACCGTTTCACACGATAAACCGATATTTCTGCATTTGCATTTCCGAAGGTTCTGTACATTACATATTATATAACTGCCCATTTCGCAACTGATTCCTCTTAATGAAATGTTACTATTTACATGCTTCCCCAGGTTAGCTACAAGGTCGGTTTTTAATGTGGGGAAAATCCAGCTCCCCAGAAAGGGGCAATCTGGATAGGAGCAAAAATAAACAAAAAATGTCTGTCATGAAGGATTCCTCCTCCACTGACTGAGGACAGAAAAAGTAAAATGTAGCATCAGAACATATAAACAAGGAATAGAAAACTGCTTTTCGATTACCTAAATCTTTTCTGATTATGTGATTTCCTTCATGGACCTTATGTTGGTTTGATATCAATTTCTCATTATCAAACTGATGTTATTTTTTATGTCAGGTTTGCACTATGACAGTTGTAAAAGTGCAATTATAGTCTTGGATAAGATGTACATCGTGACGAAATCGTTTTTTGCTTTTAAAGCAGAGTCTCTAATGAATGATACTTTGACAAAGAGTGGGCTTAACTATTGAATGATTATACTTTATACTGCTCCTTTTTATTAATTTTAATACAAATCACTATATGCAGCAATTGTGGTCGAAATTATTGATAACATGTCGGTACTGAAAACCAAATATTTTTGGACGAAATGATTTATATTGCTTAAAGTATTTGTTGAAATGTCTCTCGGTGATATGGAAAGCTGAATATCTTGAATTATACAAGGGATAAAATGGTTTATTACTGGCACAAGTACCTCCGCCCCAAACATTATGCGTTCGGTTAAGTCGAATTCCTACGTTTGTTTGCTTACAGGCTAGCGTACACGTAGATTCACCAAACTTTGGCAAAATACCAGCCATGGTTTGACTTAAAATGGATTCGGTTTTAAGTTATCTATCTTAAAGGTCAAGGTGAAGGAAACTCTATCTTAAATGACCTTAAGTCTTTAGTTTTTATAATAACCTTGAAATATTCGGACAAGGTCGATTTTTAAATAAAGATCAACTACGGAATGTTCAAAATTTTATGTAAATATCTGATGCACGTTAAAAAGAATAACCATGTCGCGAAGTTTCGGCATAATAAGATAAAATTTTTTTAGATATATCAACGTTTCTATGGCAGAATTTGGGGAATCTATCTATATATCTATAAAAGTTAAAGTGTCTGTCTGTGTGTGTGTCTGTCTGTGTACATTTCCCGACACAATAACTCTGTCAATTTTCAGTCTACAGACTATATATAAATGTATGTATGTATGTATGTTTGCATGTCTGCCTAAAACTTTCAACAGAGGTGACGGGTTTTTACAAGATCAGTATCGTTTTAAAGTTCGACCTTTCAGACGACAAATATCGAAAATTTGACTAAAAACATTAATATCTTACTCTTTAACTGGACACTTTTCTACAGAGGGGTTCGCTTTTGTCGCCGATATTTTCGAAAGGCACTCTCTCCTTTCGATTGTCTAGCGTTAATTAAAACCCACGTTACTTCCGGTTTGGCGGTTGTCGTAACAGCAAAGACGTCAGGTTTTTCCCCGTTCTTTTCCACCTTTGCGATACGGGTTCGAGCCTCCTATTACCTTTTTTTTTTTTGCTACACCTCCAAACACCCGGGCAACGCCGGGCTGAAATGCTAGTATATTTATAAAAGTGAAAGTGTCTGTCTGTCTGTCGGTCTGTTTGTCAGAGTTCATTTCCCTACACAATAACTCTGTCAATTTTTAGTCTACATGCTCGAAATTTGATATACAGGATATGGAGATTTTGAGAAAATCATTGTAATTGGTTGTCAGCCAGAAATTTGGCTGTTAAAGGGTCATAGTTAAACGATTAGATCTTTGAGAACTCTACCAAACTCCTCCAAAAATTTAGGGTATAAACACTTTAAATTTTAGATATAGATTCCTTGGACATGGATCTAACTTAATAACTTGATTTGAGCCCAAGACAATAAATGTTAAGGGGGCATAATAGGGGTCAAAGTTTTTAAAAAAATTTTACCTCTGCGGTCTCTACCAAATTACTCAGACAATTTCTGGTCTAAACATTTGAGATTTTACATAAAGGGTATTCAGAGATAGGCAAGCTTTTTAATCGGTTTGGGTCGAAATTTTGAGCTACAAATATATGAATGTATGTATGTATGTTTGCATGTCTACCTAAAACTTTTGATAGAGGCGACGGATTTTCACAAGATCAGTATCGTTTAGAAGCTGGACCCTTCAGACGACAAATATCGGAAAATTGGCTAAAAACATACTTTTCTTCGCCCTCACCTGGGCACTTTCTACAAAGAGGGGTCGCTTTTTGCCGATATTTTCGAAAGTAATCCCCTCTTTTCGATTGTCTAGCCTTAATTTACACCTACGTAATTCCGGTTTGGTGGTCGTCGTAACAGCAAAGACGTCACGTTTCCCCCCCCCGTTCTTTCCCTCCTTCTGCCTTCTTACTACCACTTTTTTTATCAACACACACCTCCAAACACCTGGGCAACGCCGGGCACCCATGCTAGTACTTCATATAATAACGAGGAGTAAGATCTAGATTAAACTGCAGGTCATTTTTATGTTATGAAGTCTCATGAACGAGTGATGCTGTTGCTTAATACTGTAAACGCTAGTAATATTTTGTTTCTTTGCGGTGTATACAATATAGCCAGTTTTCCTTATAGTACCGTTTGTGTTGATCCATAATTTATATATATATATATATATATATATATATATATATATATATATATATATATATATATATGCCCAAAATACAAATATAATAACATGTATATATATGTAGTGACAAACTTGAAAATAAATATCCACATACCATTCAACAAAAAGACTTATCTACCTTACTTACTATAAAAATGCAAGTTTACGTTGGTGTCTTAACCTTTCTTCTCCACCCCATTTGTGCTGATGAGCCGACAATATTAAAAAAAAACATTCATTGTTAATTGTCAGTATTATTTATAAATATTAATAAAATGAATATCGTTTCCGAATCGACCGTACACCCAATTTGATTTTGTTTGCTTTCTTTTTTAAACTGATCCATAATTAACAATTATTAATCCTTGCCCTCAATATTAATATAGCTCTAGGATATATATCACTATTAAGCTTCACATATATCTGCAGTATTTGGAACAATGTTCCTTTAAATTATGACTACATTTAATTAAGCATTGTCTTTTAGATGTCTGGTCTTCATCCCTCTGTAATATGTACATATATATATATATATATATATATATATATATATATATATATATATATATATATATATATATTAAACCCACTGCATATTTCAGATATGTTTACGACACTTTTGCTGTTTTTCCACCGCAAAGTGAAGCGTCGATATTTTTAATAGATTAATTCTTTGCATGGAGCTCTAAAGTTCACTATGGAAAGTGAGAAGGACAATTCGCTTCCTTTCTTGGATGTTCTTGTCGAACGCTCAAGGGGGCGGGGGGCTTTCTCACTACAATTTATAGAAAGCCGACATTTACTGGCCTATATGTGAACTGGTTGTCTTTTGTACCTAAATCACGTAAGGTCGGCTTAATTAATACTTTGGTACATAGAGCCCTGATGATTTGTTCACCTAACAGATTGGACGCCGAACTCGATAAGATCAGGGAAATATTCATCAATAATGGTTATCCTGTTGACCTTATTGATGACTGTATTTTCAAAAAGGTTGCGGATTTTAAATGCCCTAAAAAGTTTGGACCTTTGGAATGCCCGGTTTATTTAAAATTACCGTGGATTGGGGAAAAGAGTAACAGACTTTCCAAACAGATTCGCAGAAGTATTTATGACTGCTTTTATTCTGTGTCCTTGCGTTTGGTATATACTACGAAACCTGCATTTCCTTCTTTTCGCAAGGATAGTTTGCCTTACATCCAAAATAGAAATATTGTATATCAATTCAAATGCCAGTGCGATGCTGGTTATGTTGGGCGAACATCCTTGCATCTTTTGACTCGTATAAACCAGCATGTTCCATCGAAGATCAGACAAAGGAGGATAAGGTCTGGTAGTCTCCCTCCTTCTGCAGCCTTGGATTCTGCTATTGGCCAGCATTTGGTTGACAACCCGTGCTGTGCCGATAGATATAAAATTGAATGGTTCGAGGTGCTACATAGAGCGGAATCCAGAAATCATTTAAAGATTTTGGAGTCTGTCTCTATTGCGGTGAGGAAACCTTCTTTGTGCCGGCAGAAACATCTAATACATTGTTTCTCTTTGGGGAACTGTGAATCTTTTCTCCCGTTTTTCCCCCATAGTTGTGCCATTATTTTAATCGTTTTTTAAACGTTAATAAACTTTATTTTAGTGTCCCCGTAATTTTTGTCACATTCAATAGTTCCCCATCAGAACTCTTTATTTTCGACATAGTATTATTTTTACGCTATCGATTTTCTGCTGATGAGATGATAGCTGAATTGCTCTCGAGAGACTTTCGCCCATTATATATATATATATATATATATATATATATATATATATATATATATATATATATATATATAATTCATTTTTATCGTTGAGCACTTTTAGATGAATTAAGTCGGTCAATTTAGCTCTTATGTACAGCTCATCATATAATGATTAGATCACTCTGACTAACGTAAAAAAAACATTTAAAAATGAAGAAATATTTAAATTTCAACGTTATTTCACGGAGTTAACGGTAGGCGAATGGGTACAGTACTTACTAATGAAGCAAAAGATGGTTTCTATCGACTTGTGTTAATCGTGACATCCTGCACTGAAGATCCCCGAAAGGATGAAACACTAGAGTCTGTAGGTATATTTAATAATTATTATAGTATATATATGCATATATATATATATATATATATAAATTTAATTATAAAGAAATATGTATTTTAATGTATATTTAAATAATTTTTATTTAATTGCCCCAATTAATTTACCTCAGTCAAAATGAATTTACAATTACAGTGCATATATATCGAAAGTAAACACACAAAACTAGAGATACAAATATATATATATATATATATATATATATACATGTCTGTGTGCGTGTACATATATAAATATACATGTACATATATATACGTATATATATTAAGAGGTATATTTATTAAAAAACAAAGAAAAAAGCATCAATACGTTAGAAGAGCTAAATATGTTATTATTATTTCAACACAGGTGTATTAACTTAATTAATTACAAGTCGTTTCAATAGACGGAATCAAGATTATCCGACAATATCTTCAGAAGATTTAAGTTAAAACAAATTAAAAGGAAAAATTGTTTTCTCATTACCTATATATATATATATATATATATATATATATATATGTGTGTGTGTGTGTGTGTTTGTGTGTGTGTACATATATGTGTGTGCATGTATATATATATATATGTGTGTGTGTGTGTGTGTGTGTGTGTGTGTGTGTGTGTGTGTGTGTGTGTGTGTGTGTGTGTGTGTGTGTGTGTGTGTGAATATTAAAAACTGAAAGAGTGGAAGTAATGGATAGAGAGGGGATGAGGGAAAATGGGGAAATAAAAGAGCGATAAAAATGCAATAGATAATATATATATATATGTATGTATATATATATATATATATATATATATATATATATATATATATTATGTGTTCACCAACGTTGCGTCTTTATTTCGAGACTTCCTCTGGGTGAAATAAAGACGAAACGTTGGTGAACACATGATACGGTTTGTTCCTTTTTTATTTTCTCTATTTTGTCGGAATACTATTTCCATTATTTTCATCATCATATATATTAAGAAGAAAAAAGAAAGAGACGGCGGTAATGATATAATAATGGTATAGAGATAGGGAAGATGTGTCCGGTTCATATAGGTAATCAGATGCGGCCAATATAATAAAATATATTGGAGTAGGAAAACAATTGTAAATTCTGTTGGGTATATTTTAGAATTTCAATCGAGTTTAGGGGAGGAAGAGGGGTAATAAAGTGAAGGTTTTTAGTAAAGCAAGAGAGAGAGAAAAAAGAAATAAATAAAGAAGGAAAGAAAGAAAGAAAGAAAGAAAGGGAAATTTATAATTGTGCGTGTCAAAAAGACATTGTTGTCCATGAACGGTAGCTTACATATGTGAAGTCCGAACTAGGTTAAGAATTCAGCAATCTTTCGCGACGGCGGTGGTAGTGGAGTGGGCAGAGAAATCCAATATGCGTTTTGTTCAAATGGATAAATAAATGCGTCCAATAGAGTTCATTAATAATCTTTTTGAGCAAGAAATCAATAGTAGAGTTTGTTTAATATATTTTAAACTTTGAGTTGGGTTTAGAGAGAAAGGAAGATAAATAAATGAAGTTTTTTACTAGTTTTAGAACATTTATAGTTTTAGCTACATAGGTTCAATAATTTTATTTTGAAAATTTTTATTAAGTTATTAACTGAGAGTATTATGTATTACAATGCTTTGGTATTATTGGTGGAGAATTGATAAAAAGTGTGGTAATTAAAGATATAATGGGAATTAGATAATCGCAACTGAGTAAGATATATAATTATGAGTTAAAATTTAGAGGTTAGGTAATCTGCTTGAAGAATAATGAATTAAATACTGTTTAATGTAATAATTGTGAGGTTTTCCTACTCAAAACTATTTTATATAAGCTATATTGGACGCATCTGTTTACTTATATAACCGGACGCATCGTGTCTCACTCTGTCCACCCCATTACCGCCGTCGTCGTGGAAGATTGCCGACTTCTTAACACGGTTCTGATTTCGAAACACACGAGAGTCAACCTTCAAATGACAACAATTCCTTTTGACACGCTAAATCATTAATTCCCCTCTCGTTCTTTCCTTCCTTCTCTCATTCGTTGTTTCTTTCTTTCCATGTTGCCTTTAATTTAATTTATATATATATATATATATATATATATATATATATATATATAATCTTTAATGTAATTCCCCCTCTTCCCTTTCCCTATTTTCCCTCCTCCCTTTTCTATCCATTACTCCCACTATTGTGTCATTAATATCTATATGTAATTGCAAAATAAATGCTAGTTTTTTCTTTTAATTTATTGTCACTTAAATCATCTGAAGATATGGTCGGATGAATCTAAATTGAAACAACTTGTAATGAATTAAGTTAATACACCTGAGGTAGAAAAAATATAAAATAATAATAATAATAATAATAATAATAATAATAATAATAATAATGATAATATATATGTGTGTGTGTGTGCGTGTGTGCGTGTGTGTGTGAGTGTGTGTCGTAGGTTGCACGTTTTTCAGTTAAGGTTGTATATTCCGTTCTAGAAACGCCGATAAAAGTTTAAAATCAATACATATTATATACGTTTGAAAGCCAAACCATATGTGAATAAACAAGTTTTTTTTTCTGTTTAAAATGAATATATTTCGAAGTAATACTTTATCTTTAGCATTTTGTTTATTTTCTTTTTTTTTCTTCTTTCTTGCCATGATGTTGAGTTTGATAAGAAAGTTATTAAAAGAAAGCCCGCACTGTTGTTCTTAGCGGTGTTGTTTTGAAATGTCGGATTTTGACTTTCAAACGTATATAATACGTATTCATTTTAAACTTTAAACGACGCTTCTAACACGGAACTACAACTGAAACTTTAACTGAAAAACGTGTAGCCTACGACATTCCGCAAGTTAATAATAAGAAAGTTTGTCTTTTTCAAGTGAATATTTTTTTAGAATAAAACTTTAAAACTTTTAGATTTGACCTGTTTGGTTACTTGTCAGTACGAGGAGGAACGCTCTATTAGCACACGAATTTCTGGCCACACTGTTGTGATAAACACGGCTAAAGAAGAAGAGCATTAAAGAACGCAGCAACCACTAGACATAAGAATTAACACGACGGCGACGGTAAAAGAGAGGGGAATGATGAAGAAATTACGTGCGGCCAATAGCAGACAGCAAAGAGGAAACTGTAGGAGCAACGCGTGTAGGTCACAATTAAAAAGGAACAAGAGAACTAAATGATTAATGAACGCGCAAAAGACAAACAAGAGTTAACCGACTTAAAAACTATTTAGTGACGATATCGTCACATTAGTACAGACTTCGACTTATACAAACACTAGCAGAGAGGCCCGACGTTGCCCGGGATTCAATGATCATTAACGAATGTTCCATACAATACCTTTATTGTGATCGAAATCGGTGAAATTGCCCATTTTCAACTCAAACCGATTGTCTGCTGTAGTTGGTGACCCATCGCGGTAAACCGGGAGTAAGCTTCATATGCATTGCCGCAAAGACTTAGTCCTCAATACTGTAGCTTAAATTGCACTGTAGAGAACCTCCGATTAATTTTATTAAATATTTTATATATAACGGTTTAAAGTGCAAATATATAACGGTTTAAAGTGCAAAAGTCAAGTATCATTGTTCAATTGTTCTTTGAGTAGAGATATTCATTTCGAACGCTCTCCAGTATTAGAAAAAAGCTACAGTTGTTTTTATATGCTTGGCCCTTCTGCCCGTGCCCTAATAAAACTTCTAAAATCCCGTGATGTTAGGCTTTATAAGGTGTTAGCTTTGTTCAAAATCGGACTGTTCTTTTTTTAATAGGATTGTTTTAATTTTGAGGTAACGATTTTCAATATTTATCAGATGCATTCCGATATAAAGCCTATCCACCCCCAAACACATAAAGTTTATATGTGTGAACTTTCATAGAAATCCGATCAGCTGTTTTGAAGTCCATAGGGAACGAATTCACACACACAAAGTTCCTTTTATATAATAGATAATTAGCTAGCTAGCTAGATAGATAGATTTAGGCTACATACGTCAAGCCATGTTTTACCTACAATTTCTTCCAAGTTCTATTATCATAAGGACACTGACAAATGAAGTATTCTCTGTCAGCAGCGTGGTGACGCTAGATCTTAAATAGCTTAAACATATACAAATATATGCAGCCACGTAGTTTGACTGAATTAAAACAGAATATAGCATTACTTCTTATTGAGCACTAATCTATGAACCCTGCAGTTTCATAGGATTAAACCGCATAAACAAAAAAAAGAACACATACACTAGATATGTGTGTATATATTATTATTCCAAGTCAAGAATACTTAGGGAATTAATCATAACAAGGTTTATACAAGAATGTTCAATAGAATGTAGAGAACGATATACTTTTTATTTGCTGTCACATAAATATTGTGGTATCGCTACACAGTCATGAGTATGTTTCACTAAACTACTTATAAATTACTAGAGACTTCATCAGAAGATGTTGCTTTTTTTGAAAAGGTAACATACCCTGATGAAGTCTCTTGTTATCTATAACTAGTTGACTGAAATATACTCATGGCTCTGTAGCGATACCTAAATGTTTATGCAAAAACAAATAAAAAGTATATATACATATATTATATATATATATAATTATTTTGTTTATATACTATACATTGCAGTAATATATAATATTTAAATAAAATAAGTAATGTTTGCTCTTATAGAACATAAGATAAGCACTTTTATAGTTTTTCTATTAATTTGTGATATTTACATGTAAATATATTCATAGACGTGTGGTAAACGTGAGAAATTATTTAAGTAGTATCATATTACTTATCTTTATATATATATATATATATATATATATATATATATATATATATATATATATATATATATATATATGTGGGGGGGATGTATGAAGGAAATTAACTGATGACGCATAAAAAATTATATTATTTATTGCATCATCAAATGTTTAAAAAATATGGAATACAATAGAGATTATTCCAAGTAGTTTCTAAAATGTACACTTCTCTCATCAGAGGAAGTAATTAATCCAGTAGATTAAAAAACGGAAACATTTCTGGGACAATATAAAAATCAAAAATTTAGAAATTGAAATTTTGGAACCTGGTTGCCTGATGCAGACAGAAAGTAAAATCAACATACGCACACACACACACATGCACACACTGGTAAACCAGTAACCAACTTGCCATGCCAATACTAACATATAGTTTTGGCATTATTGACTGGCCTCAGAAAGACATAAATTGGCTTGACACAAAGACAAGGAAAATGCTAACCTTGTACCGAGTTATTTATCGAAATCAGTGCATGCCTCGTTTGTACCTAACCAGGCGAGAAGGAGGTATGGGGCTTTCGGAAGTCAATCATCAACACAGAGCCACAATCGTCAGCATAGGTCAGTACATAATAAGTTCCTGTAACCCCAAGCTTATGAAAATTAAAGACCATTATCAGAATCGAGCAAGTAGCACAACATCTATAACACAACTTGCCACTCATTTTGGAAAAGATTGCCTTACAAATGATACTGAGAACCCAAACAAGCCTGCCACTGACATAGCCCAGAAAAGTCGGAAAAAATACACTAGCCAGTTCCATAGTGTAAAAACAGAAGAATGGACCAACCATAAACGGGCAAAATACCTACCGACTATCTATCCCAAGAATATATTGATAGGGATGGTTCCCTGGACTGGCTCAAAAGAGGATCCCTCCATTACGACCAAGAGAGGTTGATATTGGCTGCACAAGACCAGGGCCTCATGACAAACGCCTTCAAAAAGATGTGTGGTCTAAGCAACAATAATAAATGCAGGTTCTGTAGCACTGAGGTTGAGAGTGTGGGCCACCTGATTTCTGGTTGCAAAGTCCTACTTGGAGACGGTTATTATACAGATCGCCATAACGGAGTTTGCAAATACCTTCACAGGAAGATATGTAAGAAACTCAACATTCAGTGTAGTAAAAACTCCTGGGAACATATACCCGAACGAACAGTTGGGAATGACAACTACACTATTCACTATGACTACATAATCCCTACTGCTACATATCTTGAAAATGCAGCTGTTAAACCAGATATAGTGATTTGGGACAGAGCAAACAAAAAAGCGACTGTAATAGAGGTCAGTGTACCCAATGATACAGGGCTTAACAGAGTTGAGAGGGAAAAGATTACAAAGTATCAAGGACTTATGTATGATATGAAACGAAATTGGAAATTAAAAGACGTTTCAATTATACCAGTCATCATAGGTGCAACTGGGCTTATGAAAAAGAACTTTAAAAAGTACATAGCAAGCATACCCGGTGAACCAAGTGCAAGTGAAATACAAACGATTGCACTGAAAGGGACGGCTAGAATCCTGAAAAGATCTCTTGGTTGGACTCACTAAAATAGGGGTAAATGGCAGACATCTGGTTGGATGTCCCATCCCCTAGAAGAAAAAGTTTAAGAAAAATGAAAAAAAAAAGTAAACAGCTGATAATTCCTGCAAAAATAAACTAATAGAGTGATTACGAGAGAGTATTTGACTTAAAAGCAAAGGTATGTAACAACGAAGAATTGACTAGTAGTTTATATTTTTTCCACGGAGTTTGAAAAGTTGAAAAAACTTCCGAGGATATATATATATATATATATATATATATATATATATATATATATATATATGTGTGTGTGTGTGTGTGTGTGTGTGTGTGTGTGTGTGTGTGTGTGTGTGTGTGTGTGTGTGTAGACTATTGAAACAAAACTAAACATATTTTATGAAACCGTCTCAGATTGTTTTTCTCCGTCTTCCATTTACGGGGAATCACTTGACAGAAAAGAAATAAGGTTATAATTGATGTCTCAGACGATGGACATTATGCAGTGTCTTATTTGATGCTAAAAGAGGAATTCAGACATGGACAATTTCGATAGAACTCTTCTACCTTCGGCGACAATGCTCAAGTCAAATGTTTTTCTCTTTTCAATTGCATATTTCCTTCAAAACTCAAGATGCCATTAACTGATGAATCAGTGCAAATACATCTAGGATCGGAAGAGGCAACTGAAATAGTAAATTGTTATATTGCACTCAGCCATATGTTTTTCATGGAACATATATGAAAGCGGACGCAGTGTAATAGTAATATATAGTCGTCCAATAAAATAATGAATATTAACTCTTGTACGACCTACGATCCACCTGGACGACAAACTGAAATTGTAAATTCTTGTGCTCAATCGTAACTTTCCAACTTTTTCTTTAAGAAGACTAATCAAATTTCTAAAAAGTTACTTTTTATTTCTAATTTTTTAGTGGAAATCTCTCTCTCTCTCTCTCTCTCTCTCTCTCTCTCTCCATATATATATATATATATATATATATATATATATATATAAATATTCAATTTGCCTTTACATAAGCAATAATTTGTTGCTACACAGTCATGGGCATGTTCCGGTGTTCTAGTATTTAGGTCTTCAGGTAATAACGCTTGTTTTCGAAACCGGAATTCAAGCGTTGCTGCCTGAAGAGGTCTCTAGTTACTAAATACTAGAACACCGAAACATGCTCATGACTGTGTAGCAACAAATTACTGCTTATGTAAAGACAAATTAAAAAAAAAGTAACTTGCTCTACTTTCGTATTAACCTCGTTATATTTCACTGGTTACCCTACTTTTGAAAATATCAACCACAAATTATATATATATATATATATATATATATATCATTATTATTATTATCATTATTATTATTATTTATGTAAATACGATCATATCTTGCCACGATGTGCTGATCGTTTCAATCATATTTGATTTCATCAGGCAAGAACAATGTAAATACAAAAATTAAAACACAAAAACTTAAAAGGTTCCAGACCTTTTCAAATTTTGAGGTGAGAAAAAATGCCATAACTGCTGTGAAGCAAAATTATAGTTCTCATAAATTTAAATTATTACAATACATATATATATATAAATATATATATGTGTGTGTGTGTGTGTTGTGTGTGTGTGTGTGTGTGTGTGTATAATTAATTATTGATATTATGTCAATATTTCTATGTTTGTTTCTCTCTGTGTGCTAAGTGTATATATGCATATGTATGAGTTATATGGCTAATAAACCCATATAATTAAGTATCCCATTTGTTAAATCTACCACTTACAACTAAATAAGCCTAAAATGCAATTTTTTCATAATTATACCAGGCTATCCAAATATTACTAGAACACCCTCATTAAAATTAGCCCTCAAGCTCTGATCGTTATTTCTCTAAGTTACTTTCTGCGGTACTAAATTCGTAGTTAGTATATCGATTTAAATAGTTTCACTGTACCTATTCCCTAAACATATATTTGAAAATATCTAACTAAAGAGTCCTAATAATATAATGTACATTACACGCTTTTTAAGATATATAAAATACTCAGAAGAAATGACGTTTTATAAGGATAAATTAAGTTCTTAAAAAGTACCCTATATAATTTTGAACAGACTATCAAACTGTAGAATTTAAAGGTGACCGTAGGTGAATTTTAAAATTCTTTGGAAAATCCTTCGAAAATTATTTACATTAAAATACACCCTTTATATACCAAAACACTTAATTGATAAGTTTTAATAAAAAGAAAATATATATTAAAAAGATGAAATAAGTAAATAATTATAATTATAAATCACAATAAAAAGTACATTAATACTTATAAAAATTAATAAAAATTTTAAACACAATCTATACATGTACATTTAATTATGTGGGTGTTTCTGTGCGGGTATATCTGTATCCATGTGTATTTGTGTCCGTGTCTATATGTGTGTGCGTGTATGTATATATGTGTGTATACGAGGAAAAAATAAAAGCTAAAATTAAAACTATTTGACAAACTTAAGTATCCTAACTTATTAAGATATAAATTACATACAGAAATATCCAATCCGATACAACTGGAAAAAATAAAACGTTAATTTCAAAACAAAAGATATAAATAAAGAGAAAAAATAAAAATAAATAACAAATAAATAAGGAAACGAAAAACGCCGTGTTTTACTGATAGACAAGAGAACCCAATTTAGGTAAAACTTTTTTCTATAGTAGAAACACGTTTAAATGACATGGATTTTAATATGGTTAATATCGTTGCCCGACAACCACGCCAACTGCTTTCACACCTCACTTCTCCTTTTCTTCCATTTAGTGTATTCATACCCCCTCTATCTCATTATATTTCCCTTCTCTTCTTATAACTCTCTCTAACTTTTCCCTAAAACTATCTTTTTAACCCCTCCTTCTTTAACGGAAATTTGATTTTTGTAATTAAGAATTATAATTTTGCTTCAGGCAAGTCGTGACATTTTTCTCTCCTCACAATTTAAAAAGGTCCAGAACCTTTTTAATTTTTGTTTTATAAATTTTATAGTTTAATTTTTCTTGTCTGATAAAATCAACTATTAATGAAACGGTCTGCCTATCGTAGCAAGATATAACTGTGTTTTCATAAAGAATAATAAAATATAATTTGTGCTCTTTTATTGAGCAGTATCAACGACCCTTGTTAAAATTCAATTATTCTTAATTTTTAGATATCTTTCTACCTGGAATATATATATATATATATATATATATATATATATATATATATATATATATATATATATATATATATATATATATTCATATTTTATAGAGGGACTTAGACATGGAGTCTAAAGAGCAAAGTTTATTTTAATGTATAAATGCTTTAAAAGAACAGTGCTGTGTGTCACATCCAGATGTTTCTTTGGAAAATCGGTGTAGGCGTGCTCTTAGCTTGATTGAAGACGTGTTGGGGTTAGCCTGTTAGTGTTCAGACCATACGCTGCACTCTATATCAAATTGGTGTGTATGGCTGTCATCCGGGAGAAAGCCTCTACTGAAGACGATACACAAGAAAGCCCGCAAACAGTTTACTGAAGACATGTCAATAAAGCACATGGCTTACTAGAACCATGGCCTAGGGTTTGATGGGATGAAGATTAATCTGTTTGGTTCTGATATCTTCAGGCATGTGTGGCGGCCACCAGCTAAAAAATACAAAGAAAAGTGTATCACGTCTACAGTCAAGCAGGGTGATGGGGTGCCATGGTCTGGGGTTGTATGAGTGCTGCAGGTGTTGAAGAGTTACATTTCGTTGAGGGAAACATGAACTCTGAAATACTGCAACAGAGCATGTGCCCCTCCCTCCAAAAACTGTGTCGCAGGAAGTGTCCTCTATAGTATCAGATCTGACCGAATGGTTAATTGTAGGCATAGACCAATTCATACCATCTAAAAAATTCCAACAAAAACTCAACAGCCAGCCATGGTTCTCCCCAGAATGTGCAGCTGTTATCGCGCACAGAAATCACTTTTTCCATAGCTACCAACGTAATAGATGCACTGAGACTAAAGCTGCTTTCAGGACTACCAGCAACCACTGTAAAAGAGTAATAAAAAATGCAAGAGAGCTATATGCTCAATCTGTTAAATCTAAAGTAGCTGATCAGCGGCTTGGATCCCACCAGTTTTGGCAAATAACAAATAGGATCCTGAACAGAAGTGTGCGTTCTATCCCAACCATTATCAATGGACCAGAGGTCATCTCGTCAGCGTCAGACAAGGCCAAACTATTTGCAAAGAACTTTGCAGCTAATTCTACCCTATGCGACGAAGGCCATCAACTCCCCATATTTCCTCCTATAACACAGAACAAGCTAGGTAACATACAAATATCCGTGCATGAGGTCGCCAAGCTAATAAAAAACCTAGATTCCAGTAAAGCAACTGGCTCTGATGGCATCCCAATTATAGTGTTAAAAAAGCTTCAACCAGAACTTGCTCCCATACTGACGAATCTATTTAAGCGCTGCCTTAAGAAGTGCTTTCCGACCCCCTGGAAGACCTCATCAGTTTGCCCTGTATTTAAGAATTCAGGTGATAAGTCCTCTCCCTCTCAGTACAGACCAATAAGTCTCCTGTGTGTTATGAGTAAGTTGCTGGAATCCATATAAAATAGAGAAATAGTCAATCACCTCAGCAGAAATAACCTTCTTAGTGACACACAATATGGTTTCCGCTCTGTAAGATCTACCGCAGATGTGCTGACGGTTATATCCCACAGGATCAGTGAATCTCTTGACAAAGGCTTCCTTTCTAGGGCAATTGCTCTTGACATATCAAAGGCCTTCGACAAGGTATGGCATAAGAGTCTACTTCACAAGATTTCCAGCTACGGTATAACTCGAAATGTTTTCTCAGTCATTAAATCATTTCTCCCCGATAAGCTCATAAGAGTAGTGGTAGATGGACAAAAATCGGAGGCCTGCAATATAAATGCTGGAGTCCCTCAGGAGTCAACCCTGGGCCCAACTCTCTTCCTTATCTACATCAATGACCTCCCTAAACACATACTTAAATCATTCGTTGACATCTGTGCTGATGACACGACCATCTACGGCAACACATCAAAAGCTGTAAATGACAAAGTTCTCTCTGATTCTCTCTCCTCTGATCTCGAGCGCGTAGTTCAGTGGGGGAAGATGTGGCTGGTTACCTTTAATGCATCTAAAACCAAACTCCTATCCTTACATCATCAACGCTCTGATCCCCAGCTGGCATCAGTTGTGATGGATGGGTCTCGTCTGGGTGAGGCCCCGTGTTTTGACAAGCTTCTGGGTTTGACCTTTACTCCTGATCTGAAATGGAACACGTACATCAAGTCTGTTGCCAAGGTTGCTGGAACGATGGTGGGATCCTTCTACCGCTCCAGAAGATATCTCACTACTGATGCAATTCTCTATCTATATAAAAGCCAAGTATGTCCAAGGATGGAATACTGTTGCCATATCTGGGCAGGAGCTGCCAAAAACAGCCTATCCTGCCTTGACAGAGTACAAAATAGACTTTGTGGTTTAGTGTGGGATGCCCTTTTCTCTACCCTGCAACCCCTCTCCCACAGAAGAGACGTTGCGAGCCTATCCTTGTTTTATCGTTATTTTCATGGCAGGTGCTCGTCTGAACTCCAATCCCTGGTCCCCCCTCGCCAATCTTTCACGAAAAACACCCGTCTATCTGATTCCACTGTGAAAAATTACCGCCACTCTATATCTGTGCCTAAATCAAAACGCGGATTCCATGAACAAAGCTTCTTTCTTAGAACTGCACGCCTGTGGAACTCTGTTCCGTCTGCCTGCTTCCCTCCAGACTACAACTTGGATGTCTTCAAGTCCAATGTTAACAAATTCCTAATGAACCGCCCCCTTAAGTAAAAACTTCATCAAATCTCCACACTAACGTAATGTACTTGCAATAACCCTTATCCCTGAGTGGCTTCCGGGCCTTGATAACCGGTGATCACTGTGTAAAAAAAAAAAGTCTTCCCGTATGACAATTACCCCCAAACACATCTTAATGAGGACATTCTAATACAAAACATATCTAGGGATACTGGTAGATACATAATGCATAATTGTGCAAAATTTTATAAAACAGGACCCATCCGTTTCAGAGTCCATAGAGAACAAATTTTCTTTTTTATGATAGTAGAGATGTATTAGAGTTTCATAATTATCTTTACGTACTCCTCTAGTCTTACATAGTCGTAGCATATATATATATATATATATATATATATATATATATATATATATATATATGCACATACACACACGTTGCACAAGCACGAATGTATAATGCAGGTACTGTGTAATATTTCAAAATGTCAGCGCATAACAGCTTGGCCAAGTTTGACAGGTGACATATGCAACTTGAGATTGTTTATACAATTAGATTGACAACTGATTATCAAAACTCAACTAAGTTCCCGAGCCTGCTATGCATGCATCGCTCTCTCTCTCTCTCTCTCTCTCTCTCTCTCTCTCTCTCTCTCTCTCTCTCTCTCTCTCTCTATCTATCTATCTATCTATCTAACTCTCTAGCTCTCTCTCTCTTAGCTCTCTCTCTCTCTCTCTCTCTGTATGAAGAAGAAAGAGAAAAGAATTCAATTATAATTGTATTGTTTTAAACAGTCGAGCCTTGAAGTTCGTGCGTGACGGACGTACAGCAGTTTAAAATGTTCTTTAAATGTAAAATAAAAGATTCTATATTTTTATTTTCAAAATGCGTCTGTTCGTTGGTTTGTACAAGCGTTAATTCTCAGCAAAAGAGAAACGGTTTCTGTCATTTAATGCCGGCAATGGAAACGTTGCCCGTAACAACGAAAAGAAGACTTGACGACTAGACCCATGCCAGCCGGTTATAGCCGACACCATATCGTCCCCTTAACGTAAAAGGATGTGCCCATTGTTTAGATTTTTCATTTTTAGAATTTTTTAATTAAAAAAAAAAATTGTTAAAAAATGTTTTAAGGTTTTAAGCAATTTTAATATTTAAAAAATTTTTAATTTGTCTTATTCTTTCATTATCTTATATTGTTTTGTATATTTTTTTTAGCATTTATTGTTCCCTCCTGTCCATTCTCTCATTTACCACATCATATCATCTCCACTCTTATATAAAAGTCACTTTGTGTATGTCTATGTGAGTTCCTTCATCACAGGCTCCGAAATGGTTGAGCCTATGTTTTGCAAATTTCACATAATAGTAATTTATATGTCTGGCAGTGTTCTTATATATGTTTTGTATAGAAATTAAGTACCGAAAATCGAAAAAAGCTTAGAAATAATCTTATAGATAAAAAAGAATCATTTTTACGGGGGGGTGGATATTTTACGTTACATCGGCCAATTGATGTAAGTAAATTCTCAGAAAATCATCTCTTCTTAAAAAAAAAAAATTACTTTCATGTGGATGTAGAGTGTAATGGTAGAGTGTAATGGTAGGGTGTAATGGTAGAGTACTCGACTACAAATCGAATAATCCTATGTTCAAGCCCGAGTGTTCCTCACCATTTTATCGTATTTTTTTCTTATTAATGAGTTCAGTTTACAATAAAACAGAGGTATTATTTAAAATCGCCGCAAATAATTTCTTCGTTTGCGTAATTTTAAAAGTAAATATAAATTAGAAGTAACTTTTTCAAAGCATTCATCGTCAAACCCAAATATCAGCTGACATAATATTGTAAACAAAACAGGCGAAATTTGATGAATGGCATTATCATTGTTTTATTACTCGTAATATATAAGAATCAATAGTAGATTAATAATAATAATAATAATAATAATAATAATGATAATAATAATAATAATTATAATAATACATGCGCAATCTTCATGAATCAAAATATCATGTGTAAGCCTATTGTACCGCCGGGCAATACCGGGTGTCCAGCTAGTTCTCTATAAAATATTTTTTCCAGTTCTAAACCCCCAAATTTTTCCTTTTCTAATGGTTTCAAAGTTGGTGTTGTCTTTTTACCTTTACTTTTGTATAATGCCGGCTTTTACTCCTGTGCTGTCGAGTGTAAGCTTCCCGCCTTATGTCAGCAGATGGACTCTGACCCTGTTGAAACTGCAATGGCTGATGATCGTCTTTTCCGGGAGCGCTTAACAGAATTCTCAGCGTCGAAGGCTTCGTATCAATTTCCGCTGAAAATCAATTACGTTTTTATGCATATAAAAAAGAAAACAGACTCGAGGGGTTTAGTCTACTAAAAAAGTTAATTCACGAAAATTACAAGTGTTTATATATGTACATTTGTTTAGTTCAATTACACCAGAAAAACAGTCAAGATCTTATTTCTCGTTCTCCACGATGGCGACCCTGATAGAGAGTGAGGGGGGCGTTTCTTGGGAGTGTGTATTTCTCTCCAGATTCGGCTTCGATCTGGTACTTTCGGCTCGGGCATTTGCTTATATTGGAAGGTGATGGGTAGGGTAAGCTGTTCCCCAGAGCAATCAGAACTCAACACGTTGCTTCGGGAATTCCCAAATCTTTTGCGTGTGTGCACCTCGTCCAGGCTTGGAAATCTGGGATCAGAACTTGAATTTATTCACTCGCTCAAAGGTTAACACTTTGACCCCTCGCACTCAGAAAGCCAGACATCCCGATCCTGATTTCATTCTACCTTAATCAGACATCTCTTGTCACTTTTCACAAACAATAAAATATATGTCTGTTTCACAAACACACAATAAATCTATGCCTTTTGATAGGTTACTCGCCGCTGTCCGGGATCCAATTAACGCTTAACAGAAAATCTCAGCATAATTACCCGGTCTTATTCAGTGTTTTAGGGGGTTTTAATCTCCGCAATATAGAGGAATATCGCTCCCCTAGGCGGTCACACCATAAGGAAAAGCATTTAGTTTCAAAATATCATGGTCTTCAAAGGTTTCTCTTTCATTCCTCTTTTTGTAACCCATATTGACTTGATAATCTAATAAAGTTCCTATTAAACTTTACACTTTATTTTCTTAATTATATATATATATATATATATATATATATATATATATATGCAATGTAATTTAATTTTAGCATTCCTATACGTTAAGTATTCTTCTACTTTAAGCAATTCTCTAGAGTTTTAATCTGTAAATAGTAAAATAGGTTAGGGTAATATTACTTAAGATAATTTTATAAATAGACATCTCTTTCAATTAAGTTAATGGTAGAAAATACGATCTCACAGTTAAGTGTAGACGTTACTTCTTTCTTAATATTTTATCCACCTACCTTATACGTGAAAAAATACAGATTTGAAATTAAAATAGTTTCGGTTTTAGAATTGAGACTGGAAAGATCGTCATCTAACGTCCGAATAGATAGGGACATGTAATGCCCGGCATATAAAATCAACAGTTGTTTTTTTTTATTTTTTTGATATGACAAGGGCGCGGTCAAAATAAATGTCTCTGTTTAGAACACAATTGAGACATAATACTTAACTTTTGCATTTTAAACTTTTATGCAAGCCATTATGCATAAAATAATATTATAAATAAACAGTAGGTTATCTAAAGCGCAATATAGACTACAATATAAATTAAACTTAGTCACTGCGTGTTAAGCTTCTGTCAAATACATCGCGATGGGTCCCAAATAAGAGCAGATAATCAATCGATTTGATTGCAAAAAAGGACTATTTCATCGATTTCGATAACAATAAAAATATGGAACTATGAAATATTCGTTGATCATCATTCGATCTCGGGCAATGTCGGATCACTTTCTTACTATATATATCTATATCTATATCTATATCTATATCTATCTATCTATCTATCTATATATATATATATATATATATATATATATATATACTAGCTTGTTTTTTTTTGTGCATCTATCACTAGTCTCTCGCTCCTAGACAAGGTTCAAAAGAGAGTCGCCAATCTGATAGGTCCTAAACTAGCAGTGTCAGAAATTTCGTGAAAACTATTGAATAATTCCATCCGCTATCTTTCGAAGCTTATAACTCCTCGAAAAATGTAATTCAAGCCCTATTTTTTTTTCAATTAAAGGAGCCAGGACCAAGGTTTCATTAAAAAAAAAACAACAAAAAAAAGCAAACAACGTGGCGTTTTTTTGTTTTTTTTTAAAAGATTTTAAACTTCGGACTTTACGGGTAAATTTCTAAAAAACACTACTTTTTTGTTTTAAATTTGAATATATAATTTATTGATCTTTTATCTTCAATTTGTGATATATAAAACTTTGGTACATAAATTAATTATTTACTTTTTAATAGACATTTGAAAATAGGGGGGGGCGTGAATTAAAAAAAAACGTTTGTCTATATTCGGTTTATTGGAAAGAGCATAAAATTTCACATTGACACTGAAAATATCGTAAAAATAGAATCAATAGAAAAATTTTGATAGATTTTTTAAGTGTAAAAATTGAAAAATACTGAACTCGTAACATTCAATTCATTTCATTACTATTTTTTTTTAAATATTTCTATTACTTTTTATACAACTTTAATAGTTTATTTTGGAAGTATAATCCATAAAGAAAATAAACAACCCACCTTTAAAAAAAAAATTACGAGTTTTTTTATATTTTATTTGCAGTTTCGTGTTAGGGGTGTCAAAAATTCCTACAAAAATTCTGATACACCTAGTCTTGAACTGGCATCTAAACTTCAGCCCCTGTCCATTGACGAAATGTTGCATCTCTCTGCCTTTTCTACAAATACTTTAACGGTGAATGCTCTGACGAACTGCAAGCACTTGTGCCCCCTCAACGTAAATACCCCGACAAACCCGACAAGCAGCTAAATCCCACCCCTTCATAGTAGAGTTTCCTAGATGTAAGAGAGCCTTTTACTCCAGTAGGTTCTTCCCCGAGGCAGCTAAACTTTGGAATTCCCTGCCGAGTCCCTGCTTCCCCAACTGTACTGACAAGCAGAAGTTCAATTGCAACGTGAACCGACATCTTGCTGCCCATGTCCTGATAGTAGCCCCCTACAACAAAGTGGTGATATGCCTTGTTTGGGATGAAAATGTAATAAAAAAAGAAAAACACATGCCACCGTATTAATATATAGAAGTCCAAAGTCCTCACACTCACACACACATAGGTGAGTGTAAGTACACACACACAAATGAAAATGTATCACTAATAGTAGTACATAGCATACCTACTCTAGCAGTTGTAGTGCTGGGCCCATAATCTCTAGAAGTGTAAGTTTCAGAACAATTTCCGATGGTTCGTTGTTCTACACAAGTCCTGGGAGTTGAGTTGTTTGCATTGAATTGGAATCCACAGAGCAAAAGATTTTTCTCTTGTTGACACGAAAAAAACCTATGCGAAATTGCTACAGAATAATTTATAGAGTAATTCTGGTTTCTGATTGGTTGGTAGCAGGACGTGAATTAAATCGATTCGTCAGTTCCTAGCAGCATCGTTTATAGATAGAATCTCCCGACTGTGTTAGATCATACCCCATTATACTCTGTGTGATGGGATGTGTCTCCTAGCGGCTTCGGCTGCAGGGAGACAGGGTAGAGTACTCGTCAAGAACATTCGTTCTTGACACTCAGCCCGACAGGTGAGGGGATGTGTCTCCTAGCGGCTTCGGCTGCAGGGAGACAGGGTAGAGTACTCGTCAAGAACATTCGTTCTTGACACTCAGCCCGACAGGTGAGGGGCCGAGAACCGATCCAGCGCCTGTCGGACAGGTTCACCCCCTGGGTAATACCCAGGAAGTCTACCCTCCCAGGCCTTGCCACCCGGCTTTCGGTGGGGCAAGGTTATTGCTTTTGCCTGAGGCGCCCCGAGCGGGGAATGCCGAGGTTGTTACTCATACAATTTTTGCAATTGCAGGAGTGCCACTTCTTTGGGGGGGGGGGCTGCTTAGATCCCCACTTTCCGGCCTTGAGCCAAATATTGCTGAGGTGGGCACCAATTAAATAACTACCTCATTATCGTAAAAAAATATTGCAACACATACATCTCTCTTTCTATCTTTCTCTGAAACAATTAAAAAAATGAATCAAGTCTCAACCAATAAAATTTGCCGGAAAGCGTGACACACAAAAGAACACGCACGTTATCATATTAATATATACATTACTTCCTACAACTGAAAATATACATCTTTCTATTGATTAAAATAAAAAAAACTACGACATTTCGACATTCACAAATAATCAATTATCAACTTCTATGTAATCTTATTTCAATTTTCTGTTGATTTTTCAAGCCACCTGGAAGAGTGGAAACGCGTTCAATCAGCGTCCATCTGGACGCTGATTGAACGCGTTTCCACTCTTTCAGAAACACGGAATGAAACAAATTGCACAGATCTCTTTTAGTTACAATGAAATGAAACGCCTTTTCTTTTCAAAGAGTAAAAAAAAAAGAAAAAAAACTCTTTTCTAGCCAGTAAGATCTATGATGACATAGAGAGAACAAGATGTTCATCCTGCGTCGTCTAAATACAATGGTGTAAAATTGTTTTATACATAAGTATCGACGGAGAACACCCGGTAAAATAATCTAAAATAGTTCAACTCTCGACCAATTAAAAACCCCAACGTACATCTCTCTTTCGCACTATTAAAATCTGAACTATTAATAATACCGAATCCATGTAAGAAACTACTATTACTACCTCTGCTACTACTACTACTACTACTACTACTACTAATACTAATACTACTACTACTACTAATAATAATAATAATAATAATCGTTTTCACTATGAATAATATGTTTACTCACGTAGCATATTTTTGCTACTAAATATAATGTAAGTATTCCGTTGGATAATGAAAGCCAATTATATAAATTATTTGTTGAATGTACGCTACTCCCCAAGGAGGAGGTAATGCCTAGACGAATAGTCTCACAACACACAACAAATATTATATAACCTGTCAAAGCGGGGGGGGGTAGAGAATGCCTGAAAATATAGTATTATAACACCAGAACAAATATTGCCACTACCTTTAAAAAAATGGAGAAGATATTTCCTGGCAGGATTATATCATGACTACAAAACAGATACTACATTGCCGACTCCCAAAGCAGGATTTTTTCCCGGGAAGATGGGATCATAAAGAACGAACATATACTAAACTCTTCCTTAAAAGAGGAGGTAATGCTTGGAGCGGGATCTTATGGAAGCAGAACAGATATTACACTACCACTCCTCCAAAAATTAGGAAGAAAGGCCTGGAAGAATGGTATCCCCACAACAGAACATATAATACATTATACCACTTAAATAAGCATTGAAATATAGTAAATTAATTTGAAATAGTAAACTGAACTACACCTGATCTCCCTGATAATATTGTCTCTGAGATGGGTATATTTGCTGATGACACCACGCTCTATAACAGGCACGAGGGGAAACAAATGAACACATATTAAAGGAAATGGCAAAAATACTAGAGGGCCTTCGATCTGTAGTGGAATAGGAACAAAAACGGATGGTCACATTCAATGGTGTCAAGACTAAGCTTGTTTCCTTCAATAATTACAAGAAACCTTCTCAACCACTAATAACTATGACTAAAGATACATTACTTGAAAAAGTACGAAAAAAAACTCCTCAGCTAAACGTGCACAGGGAAAATGAGCTGGAATATATACATTGAGAGTATTGCAACGGTCACTGCGAAGAAGGCGGTCTCTCTCTCTCTCTCTCTCTCTCTCTCTCTCTCTCTCTCTCTCTCTTTCTATCTCTCTTTCTACCGTGCTAGAAGCTACCTACCCCTGAAAGTATCCTGTATCTCTACAAGGCCACCATTCGTCTATGTATGAAGTATTGTTGTCCCATTTAGACTGGTGCATCTGCTACTAGTCTCCTGCTCCTGGACAAGGTTCAAAAGAGAGTCGCCAACCTGATAGATCCTAAACTGTCATCTAAGCTTTAACCTCTGTCCCATCGACGAAATGTTGCATCCCTCTTCCTGTTCTACAAGTATTTTAATGGTGAATGCTCTGAAGAACTACAAGCGCTTGTACCCTTTGTACCCCTCCGACGTAAATACCCCCGACAAACACGACTAGCAGCAAAATCCCACCTCTACACAGTAGAGATCCCTAGATATAAGAAAGCCTTCTAATCTAATAGTTTCTTCCCCAGAACTGCTAGACTTTGGAAACCCCTTCCGGGTTCCTGCTTTCCCAGCTGTACTGACACGTAGAAGTTCATGTGTAATGTGAACAAACATCTCGTTGCTCAATTCCTTACATAATATCCCTGCAACGTATGTCCCCGATAGTGGCCCCCTACATCAAAGTAGCACTGTGTCTAGTTTGGAGTGAAAATGGAATTAAAAAATAATAATAATAGAACGGTGTATTAATAGAGGAATAATAAAGTATCACCTAGACATATACAAAAGCTCCATCATTAATAAGTGTATGTATGTATTTCTATATTACATTCAAATAAATAAATGTAATTTTGTTTTCGTTAAACATATTTAATTATTCTTTTCATCATTTCTATTTTCTCCGACCTTTATAAGAATCGATTACCTTTTCAGTGTCTCTTTCTCTCCACTAACCTCGAACTAATGCACTGTTCGAATTTTTTCAAGTGTGACGATGCCCGTCTTTTCTCCTCACGCATCGTGAAAGACTAAGCAATCATAACCTGCCCCCACCATATTAAACATTCAAAATGGCGACCACTTTCGCTTTAATTCATCAAGCAGAAAAAAGCCGTCGTCTTCGAATGCTGTCTTTTTTTTTAAATTTATCTGATATTTTTGTTCAGCTGGTCTATTCTTTTTTTTTTAATTCAAGAAAACAAACCTCTTGTTTGTCGTCTTCTGGCCTTTTCTGCAATAATTATATGGGGACATTCAAATTCTGTTAGTTAATTGATTCTGCTTATTTTGTTTTTGAAATAATATGTGACCTTTTTAATCGAACATTCGTTAATAGCATAGAGCGTGACTTGACTTTTGTGTTGTGTTTTGGAAATAATAAAAAAAAGAAATGCACACGTTCTGTGCTATAAATAAATAGCAACTGCATCAACATGCACTCATTCAATCTTTCCATAACGCTTTCCCAAATTTTAATAGTTTTAATACTTTCTCTAATTTCATAACATAATAATACAGGCGACTGTGGACCGCCTATGAATTTAATATTCTTTTTACTCTTTCGCCTTCGGGGGAGTTCGGTTAAGCCCGCCTAGAGTGAATGTCATGCAAATAACAAACAAATGGCAAACCATATATACAATAATAAGCTAAATCAGTTTCTGTTCGTACATACATTATCACCTTTCACACACATTCAAAAGATGAAATCGTTCGATCAGCCAAAATGGCGATTAATTTGATGTCTCTAAGGTAAACTTGTATTACTTTATCCATTTTAAAATGATTTGTTCCAAAATAAAATTAGTATCGTTCCTTGGACCGAGGCAGTCCAATTTATTTATAAATACATTTTAAAAAGTGATATTGCGTTTGAGTGATTAAGTTGACAATTACTTTTACGATAAAAGGATACAATTTTTTTTTTGTTTTAAAAACAAGTAAATTCCTTCAATAAATAAAGTAGATACATATTTGTTTTATTTATTTTTTTAATATTAATCTGACAATCACCATGAAGAAAAAAAAGAGTAACGTTTCTTTTTTTTTTTTTTTCGTTGTTTTACTAGAGACCTTTACTTTTATTTGTTATGTCAAAAGAAATATTACTACTAGTAAATTTTACAGATAGATGTAGAAACACCATGAAATTGCTACGGCATTCCACTAAGCTATTAAATAGAATCAGGTCGCCCGGCATTGCCCGGTGATAAAATACTCTTAAATATGATATTTTGATAAATGCAGATTTTGTATTTATTATTATTTTAGATCGGACCCATTATATAGTAATGATTAAAAAAAATTAATGACTCGTGCGCCATCACCGAGAATTGAAACAAAAACGTTTAGCTTACGAGTTTCGTTTTCCTTTGGCGTTAATGCCTGAGCTATGAAGACATGTTTGCTGCAAGGCTCAAAATTAAAACCTGAACCAATAGCTATTGCCGTCGTTCGACTTTCACCTCGCAAATTCCGCTTTTAAAGTTTTCACACTTTTGCGCCGATTTTTCTCGGCTAAAAGCCAAATATAAAGTTTCGCATGGGTTCGAATGCCCTATATATTAAGTTTCATGTCTGCAGACCAAAAACTGACAGATGAGTTTGGCAGGCAATTTTTTTTCAACAAATATATACGCAGACATAAATATACATAGAAAGAGGTTTGTGTTTACTATAAATTTTTTACGCAAATATTACGCAAGTATAAATCATATGGAATACCTGCATGAATATAATTACATATAATAGGTAACTAAAGATGATCATCCCATTAGAAAACCGAAATAACTAATAGAGATTTAATTAAATTAATGTTTAAAAGGCTATGCAAATTAGCTAGATCTTTTGCAGATGAATGTAATTCTACGACTCATATATGAGAACGTTGTATTTCCTTTTTAAATAAATAGAAAAAGTTTTTTTTAATATGAATATCAGTACACAAAAAAAAATTAAAAGAGTATAGATACGTTAATCTACTTCATGTTCGTGTGTACATTATATACAGCATAATCAGGTTGATACCGGTTTTCGTTAGATCCATACTTATACAGCTTGCTACCTGACCAATACCAACTGGGTGGCCATTTAGAAGTACCAGGCATCGTATGTTGGAAGACGTCAATTCTTCCGGCAGCTCCTGCATCCCGCTTTGGTTTTCACATGTTTTGACCCTATCCTTCCGTTGGATCAGACTGATTGGGACGAGAGATTGAGACTGGGTCTGCGAAAACCAGCTTCACTTTTTTAATGAAACTCCCCCCACGAATCATGTATCATCCCTAAGATGATCAGATGGTCTTCATCATTTCGATGGACGAAAATTATACGTTAACACTTTCCTAAAAATATATATTTTTATTAATTGGTTATTAATCTGATGTCACTGAAATAAATATTTGATTTCATACATTAAAAATGAATTGTTCCGAAATCAAATTATCCCCTCATTTGTATAAATACATTTCAAGGAGTAACATTCGTTTTATTCATTTTAAGAATATTGAACTGAAAATTATCTTTACGCTCATATCGTAAGAAGCTGAAGATTGGCAATTATTTTACCGATATTTTTCCAGTCAGAATGATTTTTCTAGAAATACATCAGTTACTCACGGGAGGGACCATGAAAAGTTTGTCAACATGCTTAAGTGAAAGTGTATTTTTGTGTAATGTACTTGTACATAGGTTTAATAAAGTATTTTGAGGAACACTATAGCAAGAGTTACACACACATTTACCATTTGGAAAGGAATCACAAATAGAGGTGAAAGTCATAAATCTGCGGAAATTCAAAGAAACACATTCCTTTTCGTCAGTGGGAAAGAGTTAGCAAAATGTAAGGACTATGTACTTATATATATATATATATATATATATATATATATATATATATATATATATATATATATATATATGATTGAGATGTAGTTTGATTGAAGCATTGTGTGGGATAGGTATGTAAAAGAGATTTAGAAGGCTGTCAAAATGCGAGGAATTAATTATAGTCGCTGTTGGTAAGAGGAGACGAGAACAAGTGGCGATTTACAAATGGCGATTTACAAATGGCGATTTGTAAATAAATCGCCACTTCTTCTCGTCTCTTCTTACCAACAGCGACTATAATTCATTCCTCGCATTGTGACAGCCTTCTAAATCTCTTTTACATATATATATATATATATATATATATATATATATATATATATATATATATATATATATATATATATATATGTATATATATTTAAATAAGGGAGTAGTCACCAACATTTAAATATACATCTTTCTTTCGTTGGAATTTCTTAACCCATTTATATATATATATATATATATATATATATATATATATATATATATATATATTCGATTTAAGCTTAATTGAATGTAACTGATTAAATAACCTATACCGCATTTGATTCGTATTTTATTCCTTTATAATTTTACCTTTTATTAATATAGGGGTCACCACTTATCAAGGCCCGGAGGCAACTCTAGGATAAGGGTTATTGAGTGTACAGTAACCAATGGGGTAATATCGTAGTAATGTTTAGTAATGGAAATGTGGGCGATTGGATTACTTAAGGGGACGGTTCATCAAGAATTTGTTTATGTTGGACTTTAAGACACTCAAGTTGTAGTCAAACAGAAGTTAGTTCCACGGGCGTGCAGTTCTAAGAAAGAAGCTTTGTTCACGGAATCTACGTTTTGAGTTAGGCACAGTCAAAGAGTGGGGAAAATTATTGACAGTGGTTTCAGCTAGACGAGTGTTTTTTGTTGATATTAGAATTGTAATTGAAGTAGTATAGAGTTCACGTCAATTTAAAAAATTAGCTTCAAATTAAAAAGACAAAAAGAAATTCCGCAGCAACAAATGAACTTAAAACCAGCTTACAATATCCACCTTTTAGCATCTCTAATCGTAAAATATCCTCCTTTTAGCATCTCTAATCGTAAAATATCCACCTTTTAGCATATCTAATCGTAAGTGATGTTCCTATGTTATACAGCGTAACATTTAGTCCATATACCTCGAGTCTCTCTTAATAATCGGCAGGAGCTCATTAATCTCCACTTTCATGATTTATCCAATCGAGAAATCGGCCGCAGATTGAAATGCGATGAGAAAACAGTACGAATGACCCTGCAAAAGCACCAAAACATTGGCAGTGTTCGTGATCTCCTTAAATCTGGTCGTCCTAGAGTTCTTTCTTACAAGGAAGACAATGATGTCAAGATCCGCAGCCTCAGCAACATATTTAAAACGGCTCCCCAAATCCAACAATAGTGTAATCTTGTCAAAAAGTGCTCTCTTTTTACAGTTAAGAACACGTTGAAGGCTGTGTTCCTTGACGCAACCCAATGATTTCTGTAGAGAACAAATAGCGCCGTCTGGACTTCGTCAGAGGCAATGAAAATCTTCATGTTGGTCGAAGCAAGTTCAACAGGCTAGGCAGTGATAGTAGGCAGTAGGTCCGCCAAAGAAAGGACAACGAATTCAATCCTAGGTGAACAGTTTCAACGCTGCAACGCTGGTGGAATTTTGGTATGGGGCGTAATTAATGCCAGTGTTCTATGCCCTATAAGTTGCTAGCAAGGCCGAATTAATTCGATCAAGTACATCACTATGTTGACTGAGCATTTTCTACCCTACTTTGTCCGGGATTTGGATAATAATCCCATCTTCATGCAGGATAATGTTCCCATTGGCACGGCTGGCGATGTCAAGAGGTTCCTTGAAAAGCACGATATTCTGTGTTTTGATTGGCCTGCACAATCTCCAGACCTCAATCCTTTCGAAAACTATGGCATTACATCAAGCAACAGCTACGCAATGATAAAACTTCAAATCTGGAAAAACTTTTGACAAAAATAAAAGAGAAGTGAGATGCCCTTTCACTGGAGTATTTAAATAGCAATTTTTATTTTGCTGAGTTTCTTTGTGTCTTCTTGATAGGAAGTTCATTTATTTTAATTGACGTAAACAGGGTGCTGGGGTTGCTTAAGCGTAAAATATGCTTAACTATGATATTTCAATATATGCAAATTTCGTATTTATTATTATATAGCTAATTCTCTATTAATTATTATATTGTACCCGAAAATATAGTAGTTATTGTAAAAGTTTAAAAAATCTATGATTTGGGTGTCATCCGCTAGAATCAAAACAAAAACACACCACTCCTTAGCCTTATTCGTCACCATCATTACTATGTACGTATACATAAAAAAAACTTACGATCTGTAGATATTTTCGAACAATGCCAGGAATATAAAGCTTTGCATGAAAAAGAATAGACTTAGACGTTTTGAAACCTATGAAGTATGAAATCTCTCTCACACACACACACACACACACACACAAAGTCACTTATATATATATATATATATATATATATATATATATATATATATATATATATATATATATATAAACTCAAATGGTCTTGTCACGATGTATGTAACCCACTTTCCGGTTTACGACATCCGGTTGCGCATGCGCGCATAAGCTGCGCACTGAAATATTAACGTTATTATATGGAAATTATTATTTAACATAGGAAGAGTGGGGTTTAAAATATCTTAAACGTAATACAGAAATGAACGATGTAAAAAAAAGCAGACAGTATTAACAATTGTTTATTTGGATAATTTAAACGCGAAAAAAAAAAGAACAATTGGGACGCTGAAATATTAACGTTGTTATTTCGAAATTATTATTTAACATGGGAAGAGTGGGGTTTAAAATAAACAAAAAACAAAAGAACAATTGGGACGCTGAAATATTAACGTTATTATTTCGAAATTAGTATTTAACATGGGAAGAGTGGGGTTTAAAATAACTTAAACGTAATACAGAAATGAACGATGTAAAAGAAAAGCAGATATATCAAAATTTGAATTTAACTATAAGTATTATGGTATCTGTTCAGTGCATATTTACGTATAAGTATGGCCAACCATTTATAATTCAGTAACTGTAAAAAAAATTTCAAAAATAATCAATTATAATAAACAGAACGACTCATAGAAATCTATTTATATTCTTTTTTCATTTTAATATACTTTCAAACAAAGGTTTCTGTTATGTCAAAAAAACTATTTTCTTTATGTCACAAGTGTCACGCTCATACATGAATGCCATAGCTAATATAACATACTGACCCAACGGGTCACGGTAGTCTATATATATATATATATATATATATATATATATATATATATATATATATATATATCAATTATGGAAAAAATTATCCCAAATGATGGAACATATTTTGAATTCGAACGTCTGTTTCGTTCGAAAATTAATAAAAACAATTTTGTTCACGTCACATATACGCCGTCTTTTTTTAAATCAACCATTTTAAGAAAATCGTGAAATAAAGACGAACTTTTGATATACATATATATATATAAAGAATTGTTACTTTTTGTCCTTTTTAATTTTCAAATATATATACATATATATATACATATATATATATTTATATATATATATATATAAGTAGACAGACAGATAGATAGATAGATAGATAGATAGATAGATAGATAGATAGACAGACAGAAACATACAGACAAACAGATTAAGAGAGAGAGAGAGAGAGTAAGCCATGTAGTATACACGTTTGCATATATTATTTTAATATTTTCCATTTCGTAGAAAATTTTTATAATGACTTTAATGTCGAATTTCCCCTATTATTTCACGCGTTTATGGAGGGAGGCTTTATATATTCGGTAAGGTTACAATACTCTCGGCGGTAATCGAACTCGGCGGCCGAGATCCATAGTCCGTGCCAAGCACGTTTATATACCAAAATCTCCATCACACACATCGCGATATCTCGTATTTGCAGGCTTCGTTTTTTTTCTGTTTCAGCATAAAAGTATCAGCTAGCCCGGGGTACAATCTCCTTAGCAATCCCCTTTTAATGCGCAAGTTTCCTGCTCTAGTTTCGCAATGGAGTTGTCAATGAAATGCCATCAAAACATTGTATAAAATCCATTAATTTTATGAACTCCATTATGGTCCTTTCTTTTTATGCCAGTTGCTTTATTCGCAATTATCTTCCTATTCTTCTCTCTCCTTCCATATGTAAGGCAAGTCGATAACTTTCCTTAAATAGAAACAATTGTACAATATTCTGCCATCTATGCAAAATATAGTTGTGACATTTTACTAATGGTCCATCTTTTATGAATACCTGGGGGTCTATCGCGGATAAGGGTTAAAGAGATACCATTTGGATAATGCCCACCTTAATGGGAGAGCCAGAAATATAAAAAAGGGGGAGCAGAAGGTTCCTTTTAAAAGACTGAACAAGTATTTGTTTATATTGAACTTAAAAATAGCTATGTTGTATTAAGTTAAGAAGCAGACATGTGGGATTTTGTACAGCAAATTTGATGTTTTGTGAAAGAATCTTTGTTTATGGAGATTTCGTTTTGTTTTATGTAAAAATATTGAGGGAGGAAAGTTATTTGCTGTGATTGTAACTAAACGAGTTTTGCTGTGAGTAGAAGAGATTAGAGGTCAGTCGAGCACCTGTCATGAACATAGCTATACAGCAATGGGATTCTAGCAACATATCCCATTGTGAAAGAGGAGGTTGTATTACTGTTAATTTTCTATATTTCCCCCATTCTGTCTACCTTTTTCGGAAACTACTAGGCCGGCTGATTGAAATGTTGTATATGGACCTTTGTTATGACAAGGTGTAGTGAACTAAGTAGTATGGAATCCGTTTAGTTCACAGATATGGATTAATAGGGATTAATAGGGATTAGCATTTAATGTTAAAATGAGAACAAATTTAAACATATTCAATTATCAGTTCGGCATAAAGCATTGATTCTAAGTCAACGAGCTATAACGTTTTTTTTATTATAGTTTAATATTAATAATAATAATAATATATTATTATCATTATTATTATTAGTAGTAGTAGTAGTAGTAGTAGTAGTAGTAGTTACTCACTAGGAGTAAACACACAAGCCATCATCAAAGATTGCTCCTTGAGAACAACTTGTGGTGTTCTCTAGAGTTTGGGTAACAAGTCTCTCCACTTCTTCTTCTTCTTCTTCTTCTTCTTCTTCTTATTATTATTATTATTATTATTATTATTATTATTATTATTATTGCTGTTGTTGTTTGTTGTTGTTGCTGTTGTTGTTGTTGCTGTTGTTGTTGTCGCCGTCGTTTTACATTATTTTTAACATAAACTTAATTTTTAATTATAACTTTTATGAATAATTCTTATCCAGTGTTCATTCCCTGGTGTTTGTTTTCCAGCTCGTTTGACACGTTGATTTAGCGGTTTCCACCAAGTCGCTGTTTACAGCTTTCTTTTCGAGTAGTTTATTTTCAAGAACTGTTATCTTATGGACCTCTCTTCCTGCTGACTGTTTTTTTAACTATAGCGTTGAACTCTTTAAGACTAAGGTTAATAGGCATCCTCTGTTTTTGCGATGATCATCTTTTGTTCTTATACTAAATGGTTTCACGCCTGGTCTGGAGTGATTTCCATTAGAAAGCAATTAAAATCTGGACATTATAAAATTGTTTTATAGAGAGGTTTTGAAATGGCACCAAACGGCCCTATTTTATATTCCCGTGCCGTTGTGTATATATTCTGTACATATATACACGTTTATGTAACGAATGTCTTATTGAGTGTGTGTGTCTGTTCTTCATACATGTACTTACATATGATCGCCTGGTTTTTAAAATGTCACAAAAATACTTACCTGGCATATGTTCATATAACGACAAATAAGGGACGTAAGGAACATCTTTGTCTCTCGCCAGACAATGGGAGACACATCTATATATCTATAAAAGTTAGAATGTCTGTGTGTATGTGTGTGTTTGTGTCTGTGTACATTTCCCTACGTAATAACTCTGTCAATTTTCGGTCTAAACATTCAAGATGTGATATAATGAGTATTGAGATTTGGGAAAATCTTTTTAATCGACATTCATCCAGAAATTTGGCTGACAAGGGGTCAACGTTCAATGATTTTACCTTTGAAAACTCTACCAAACTCCTCCCCAAATTTTGGGTCTGAACATTTGAAGTTTTAAATATAGGTCACTTGGATATGGATCAAACTTTTTAATTTGATTTGAGCCCCAAAAATACATTTTATGGGGTCAGAATTGAGGTAAATATTTTAAAAAATTATCTCTTCAGTCTCTAACAAATTACACAGCCAATTTATTGTCTAAACATTTGGAATTTTATATAAAGGGTATTCAAAGACAAGCTTTTTAATCGGTTTGAGTCGAAAACTTGAGCTGCCAAGTGGTCAAAGTTCAAAAGTACTCAGCCAATTCTGGGTCTAAATATTGGAAATGTATACATAACGGGTATTCAGACATGCGGCAAGCATTTTAATCAGTTTGGTGGCGAAACTTTGGCTGCCAAAAGGTCAAAGTTGAAAGAGTTGACCGTTGCAGATTCTACTAAATTCCTCCGCCAATTTTGGGTCTAAACACTTCAAACTTTAGATGTAGGTAACTTGTATATGGGTAAAACTTTGTATTTTAATTTGAGACTAAAATAATAAATGTTAAGGAGTTAAAAGTGGGGTAAATGTTTAAAAGAATTAACCTCTGCGGACTCTACTAAATTACTCAGACAAATTTTGGACTAAACATTTGAAATCTTACATGAAGTGTATTCGCACGATGGGCAAGTTATGAACAGTACATAGGGTCCGAGCAAAGCCAGGCTGAACTGTTAGTATCCAACAAAAGGGACGAAAGCTTCTTTCAAGAACGCTAGTAACCACTGTAAAAGAGTAATAAAAAATGCAAGAGAGCTATATGCTCAGTCCGTTTAATCCAAAGCAGCTCATCAGCGGCTTGGTTCCCACCAGTTTTATCAAATAACAAATAGGATCCTGAACAGAAGTGTGCGTTCTATCCCAACCATTATCAATGGACCAGAGGTCATCTCGTCAGCATCAGACAAGGCCAAACTATTTGCCAAGAACTTTGCAGCTAATTCTACCCTATGCGACGAAGGCCATGAATTCCCCATATTTCCTCCTATAACACAGAACACGCTAGGTAACATACAAATATCTGTGCATGAGGTCGCCAAGCTAATTAAGAACCTTGATTCCAGTAAAGCAACTGACCCTGACGGCATCCCAATTATAGTGTTAAAAAAGCTTCAACCAGAACTTGCTCCCATACTTACGAAACTGTTTAAGCGTTGCCTTAAGGAGAAGTGCTCTCCAACACCCTGGAAAACCTCATCAGTATGTCCTGTATTTAAGAATTCAGGTGATAAGTCATCTCCCTCTCAGTAAAGACCAATAAGTCTCCTGTGTGTTATAAGTAAGTTGCTGGAATCCATATAAAATAGAGAAATAGTCAACCACCTCAGCAGAAATAACCTTCTTAGTGACACGCAATATGGTTTCCGTTCTGCAAGATCTACCGCAGATGTGCTAACTGTTATATCTCATAGGATTAGTGAATCTCTTGACAAAGGCTTCCTTTCTAGGGCAATTGCTCTTGACATATCAAATACCTTCGACAAGGTATGGCATAAAGGCCTACTTCACAAGATTTCCAGCTACGGTATAACTCGAAATGTTTTCCCTATCATTAAATCATTTCTCTCTGATAGGCTCATAAGAGTATTGGTCGATGGACAAAAATCAGAAACCTGCAGTATTAATGCTGGAGCCCCTCAAGGGTCCATCCTGGGCCCAACTCTTTTCCTGATCTACATCAATGATCTCCCTAAAAACATACTTGAATCGTTCGTTGACATCTATGCTGATGACACGACCATCTACGTCAACACATCAAAGGCTGTAAATGACAAAGTTCTCTCTGATTCTCTCTCCTCTGATCTCGAGCGCGTGGTTCAATGGGGGAAGACGTGGCTGATTACCTTTAATGCATCTAAAACCAAGCTTCTATCTTTACATCATCAACGCTCTGATCCCCATCTGGCATCAATTGGGATCGATGGCTCTCGTCTAGGAGAAGCCCCATGTTTTGACAAGCGTCTGGGCTTGACCTTTACTCCTGATCTGAAATGGAACACGTACATCAAGTCTGTTGCCAAGATCGCTGGAAAATGGTGGGATCCTTCTACCGCCCCAGAAGATATCTCACTACTGATGCAATTCTCTATCTATATAAAAGCCAAGTACGCCCAAGGATAGAATACTGCCTGCTAAAAACAGCCTATTCTGCCTTGACATAGTACAAAATAGACTTCGGGCCTTAGTGGGGGATGCCCTTTTCTCTTCCCTGCAACCTCTCTCCCACAGAAGAGGCGTTGCGAGCCTATCTTTGTTTTATCCTTATTTCCATGGCAGGTTCTCGTCTGAGCTCCAACCTTTAGTCACCCTCGCCAATCTTGTACGAAAAACACCCGTCTAGCTGAAACCACAGTCAAAAATTTCTCCACTCTTTATCTGTGCCTAAATAAGAACGTAGATTTCATGAACAAAGTTTCTTTTTTAGAACTACACGCCTATGAGACACTGTTCCGTCTGTCTGCTTCCCACCTGACTACAACCTGGATGTCTTCAAGTCCAACGTAAACAAATTCCTGATGAACCGCCCCTTTAAGTAGACACTTTTATTAAATCCCCACACTAACATACTATACTTGCAATAACCCTTATCCCTGAGGGGCTTCCGGGCTTTGATAAGGGGTGATCACCTTGTAACAAAAAAAAAGAATACCATTCTATGGGATGACAACATTTGGCCAATTAGGGAACACACATGACCCATCTCTGATCTTTTTAGACAGAAAGCTGCAACAAAAATTCTACCACGAACAACAGACCTCAGATTTCTTTTCGGAACTTTTATTCCAGACTGTTCTTCCCATCTTGGAAATATTGAACGCTAAAATTTATCGATCTTACTCCTGCTGGGTGCCATCTCGTCTGTCGACCGTTACAGATTCCAAGTAACTAACTTTCTAAAGTGGGGGTTTATTAAAAATGTACGACCAAATTTATGCCCGATCAATGTACGACTTACTGCTCCTGTTGTTTGTCGTATAGAAACAACGTGTAAAGTTTCTTGAATCGGCAGTCGAATCAGACAATTTAGTCGTGTCGGATTTTGGTCGGACATAAGAAGGTTTACTAAAATTGTACAACCAAATTATGTATGATTATTTGCTCCTTCTACTGTTTTGCTATCAAAGCAACTTCGACACGAACGAACTACTGGGTTTATCAGCGCAAAATATTGTAACAATCTGTTGTGGTATTATTAAAATAAACAATAAAATTAATTTACTAGTTTCAGTCGACAAGTTATTTTTTGGCAAATATATTTTTAGATTCATATAAAAGAATTTACACAAACATTTTTTTTTTAAATATTCTCTCTTAAGCAGATAGTAAATCGATACATAAGTATTTATTTACATAATAAACTTCTTAAAAACCGAAAAGAACTTTTTTTTCCACTTCTATGTGCAACTTTTTCGGGGGGTTTTTTTCGTTAAAGTTTTTGGAAACATATGCAAATTTATGTTTAGATTAGTCGTACCTTGATTTTACTAATTATGCACGACTAAAAACTAAACACGATTTTATGTACGTCTAATTAAATCCTAAAAGACTGAGACAATTATTTGGCACACTGTATTGGAAAAAACTAATTCTCATTCGTTAAGAGTTTCATTAGTCAAAGCAACTTCGATGGTTTCACGTTTAATAAAAAAAAAAAAAAAAAAAAACAAGCAATAGTCGATGATAATGATGAGGATTTCCTCAACGTTTTATAAAGATTTTCTAGTGTTTCGTTGTTATTGTGTTACATTTTTATTGCGTTACATTTTTATTGTGTTTCATTGTTATTGTGTTACATTTTTATTGTGTTTCATTGTTATTGTGTTACAAAATTCAAATTTTAAAGAAAAGGATCATTTGTAAAATTTTATTTGCCAAAACTTAATTCTAGGCTGAAATTTGTGGCTGATCAATTCGTTTTTTTTTTTTTTTCAATAATTAAGAAATAAATTTGCTTATTATTTATTTTCCTTTTTATTAAGATTAAAAAAAAAATAATTAAAAAACTGGGACGCTGGGTTGAAAAAAATGTATCAGTCTGTAAGAATTTGCCAAAAATAATCGCGACTGTCGTTTTATTACTTATTTTGATAACAACAATTTTTGCGCTGACGGACTGAGTAAATTGCCCGTGTAAGAGGAAATATTTATTAAAATCGAAAGTTTTCTTTTAGTAAATATGTTTTTCAGTATGGGCATAAAAAGATATTTGCCAAAAATCGTTTTATTGTTTATTGCAAGATTATTTTACGATATTTTACGTTGACAGACCCAGTCACCAGCTTGTGAAAAAGTTGCTTTACTCAGCATTAGCCGTGCATTGATCATGAATAATTTTTAGTCATACATATTTGTAAAGCCGTTCTAAAGTGTATCTAAACTCATTACGTCATGTACCTACGTAACCAAAAATCATTTCCTGGTAGTTTTCCCATAATTTTGTTTATTAAAACTAGATATTCCAATATTATATTATTAGACATCCTTCTAAACACGTTATTGTTATATATTGTAATGACTTCATTATTTGTACATTATTCCAGTCCTATTTCAAAACATTCTTTTTTCTTTCCATAACTTTATAACCAGTTCAAATGTCGGTTACGCACCTTTCTCCTCGGAAAATCCGAGGTTGCCCGGCCATAATATAATAAAATCACCAAATCGAAAATACATCATACTGTCGAAAGGGAGAAGAAAAACGTGTTAAATAAAAAACGTGTGTTTAGAAAAGTCCCACTTAGTTAAATATTAATTGGCAACTGTGAAATTCAGAAAACACAGAAGGTAGGAAAAATATTAAAATGTTTGGGGTTTTTTTTGTTTTTTTACATGGTGGTCACCACTTATCAAGGCCCGAAGGCCACTCAGGGATAAGGGTTATTGTGTGTACAGTAATCAGTGAGATAGTATTGTAGTAATCATTAGTATTGGGGGTTTTGATAGAGTGTCTTACTTAATGGGGCGGTTTGTCAGGAGTTTGTTTATGTTGGACTTGACGACGTCCAATTTGTAGTCAGGTGGGAAACAGGCAAGCGGCAGAGCGTTCCACTGGCGTGCCGTTCTAAGAAAGGAGCTTTGCTCATGATCGATATAACCGCCAACCTTCTTCATGCGTATCTTGTCGAACTCGGAAATATCATACTTTACCGTATTTTATGATTGGTTAACGCCGTGTAGCCTGCTAGCAAACATATAAAAGTGACATTGCCTGTCTGTGTGTGATACGGTCTCTGCCAAACTACTCTGCCAATTTTTGGTCTACAGACTTGAAATTTTATTTATAGAGGATTTTGACATGTACAACAAATACAAGTACAAATAGCTGCTAATAGGGTTAAAATTTAAACAATGGAACTTGTCAAGAATACTTTGACTTAAGTGCTTCTCTACGCATGCGCAAATATACATTCATAGGTTAAATTCGGTTAGTTTTCATATCCATCTGTTATTAGCTCAGATGTCAGCTAATAACGCTGGAGAGTTTAATGTTTTGGTCTCGATGCTAGCTGATGGCACCAAAGTTTGTTTTTTTTTCAACTTTTTGAAATCACTACTATATATTGGGTAAAATATAATAATCAGTCGATAATTTGTTTGATTGTAAAAAATTCGAAATTTGCATAAAATTAAAAAAAAAACATATTAAACGACCGCACACTCCGGGTGGAGTGCTAGTAATAAAATATTTATACTTACAAACAAGTGCTTGTTTCGTCTTTCAAAGAATCATCTGTGTGGCCATGAATACAATTGATCCTTCATAATTCGATGTTTAAACAACAGGTTCCATAACATGACACTTTTATCCATACACCAAACGATTTAGCTGTATGAATGAGAAGTATAAATATTACATTACGTCTTGAGGGGGTTCAATCTTAACAGGGAGTAAAACCTATGAATCATGACTATGACAGAAACAGCTATTTCCTTGCAAATTCTCAGTCCGCTTATATTGAGCAATCGCAGCAATGTGGAAAAGGATACATTCGAAAATATTTGACACATCTGAACAAAATAATTTAAAAAAAAAAAAGCACAACCACATTCCTCACCGTTATACCAACGTAAAGATGACATAAATATGTTATAACAAAACTGACAGCCAGGCAGAGAGAAAGTAGTAATTAAAATGTTCAACGAGCGATTTGCTTTTTATCTTCATCTATGCTCCAATCGCATTGCGTAAGTCTCTTCCCAATTTCTCAGATTGATTTATTTCTAGCAATTCATTAAGAAATCGCTTCTACAGATTACTCCTGCGTTTTCATTTATTTCCTCATTGAAAAATAATGATTTCTCAATATGAATAAAACTTTATCAAAAGTTAAGCCCGTGGCGGCGTCAGTTTGGCAGTTCGTCATAAAACATACAACCCCAAAACATTATCCGACCGCAATGAGAGCTAATATCCGTTATATAAAATACAGAACGAGAGGTTGAAGAGAGCCCGACATATACGATCAAATGTTGCCCTCCTTTGTTTGGATTTGAAACTGACGGCATCGATGTCGTTTCTAATCTTCTGTAACATAAATGTTAATAAATATTATACTCTTATTTTAAAAAAAATAATAATGATGAAAAGCATTTTGTTTTTTTCATACCAGGGCCAATTATCAATGTAGGAATCGATACAAAGTCAACCTTTAGCTCCATTAGCCAGGACTCTACCTTTGGGCCAGCGGCAATTAACACGAGTATTTTGGAAAACTAAATGCCAAAAGCGGACATAAAATAGTAAATCAGTCAGATAGTATCCTAACCACCAGAAGTCAAAATGTTGCGTATTGCTAGTTGATTGCCTTTTGTCAATTCCCCAGACAGGGTTCAACTTTAGTTATCTTAAAGTCACATATAATCTATTTATATAAATAAAACAGTACATGTATGTGTGTGTAAATATCTAACAGGTAAACTCTTAAACTACTGGTCACATAACATTGAAATTCTCAGGAAATAATAGTCATGCATTAAGGATGGTTTATAGCGAGTAATATATTTGTTTGCATACATGTATATCACGTACAGACATCGGCAAATTTACATGCAAAATGTCCATTCGCACTAGCCGACATTTTTGTTTTATGCGCATGCGCATATTTGCTTCATTCCTTCAAGTTGTTTAGAAAACATCAGACTGGAACGCTAGATGTTTTGATTTCAATTCAAGCTGATGACACCAACTCATTTTTTTTTCATGTCTTTGTATTCATTAAAAAATGAGATAATATGTAAATTTTACTCGCGGTTGTGAATTTGTACATACGAAGAAAAATCTATATATCTTTTTTTATTATTCATTTATCGATTAGAAAAACAAATATTAATTGTAAATCAAAAATTCTAACGCTTCCGAATGCGCGCGTTTTTTCTTTATTTTTATAAAAATAATCATTCCAGACACAAATCCAAATATAAGAAGACCTATCTATATATCTTTATTATTAATTTTTTGACCAATTAGATTAAAAATTATTAATTTCAAATAAATATTCAGTGTTTTACAGTGTATGCACTCTGTAACATTTCAGATAGGATTTCAAAGTTACATTAATTTATATGGTATCTTTCTTTTTTTATTAAATTGTTAGGTGAAAGTGCAAAATGGGCGATTTAAACGATTTCAATGACAATAAAAGTATGGGTAGGTGGAATTCATTTAATGACGGGTAACTTCAGGTTTTCTTGCTAGTATATATATATATATATATATATATATATATATATATATATATATATATATATATATACAGGGGCGTTCCAAAAGTAATGCCTCTTATTTTTTTATTTTAGAGATTGCATTATTATAATGACTGAACTTATGCATTCTCGAACAACGTTTCATCTCTCTGTTGCAGATACTGACTTTAAGGAAGTAAAACCCTTTCCTGGATGAGTGTCATTAGTAAAGATGCGTTATTGAATTTTGAGAATTGTGGTGAGTATGCAGGAAAACAAATTCTAGAGCACAAAACGTTGCTTGTCCTTATGGTACTACAACTGTCTTCGTAGATCCTTAACATTTAGTTAAGAAGTAAGGGGCTTTATTTTTGGAACTACCCTCCTATGACAAAGTGCCCTCTAGACACTCATGCACTGAAACGTTAATCGCTAGCAAAAGTGCATTGATAATGGAGGTAACTATACAGAAAAACATATTCAAGATCACAAAAGCCTGTTCATTTAAATGGCATAACTCCCATCTTCGTAGCTCTTAAACATATTTAACTAAAAACGATAAGAGGTTTCATGTTAGGAAATGCCCTCGTATATATTATGAACATATAAAATGATCATCACAGACCAATGCAGTTTTCGGTATTATCTTTAAGTAGTAAATAGTACTGAACATTCATATATCTGTGTAGATCATTTTAAATGTTTACATAAATTATATTTATAATTTTCTACTGTTTATTGAGGACTTCTGGAAACAGATTGTTTTAATTCATTTCATAAATACATTTGTACATGTTTAACTAAATTTCATTCTCCTTCTATCTATTTCTTTCTTGGTCTCTCGCAATCTCTCTCTCTCTCTCTCCATATATATATATATATATATATATATATATATATATATATATATATATATATATATATATATATATATATAATGTGTGTGTTTATTTTTTATTGCCGTTTTATCTGTTTGGTTACATATGTTTCGGATGTTGGACCATATTTACGATCCAACAGCCTCGTCAAGCCTTACAGAAATGGTTGTTTGTATTTAGAAGAAGTGTTTTAGATTAAAAGGGGGGGGGTAAGAAATAATAAATATAAAAAAACTAAAACACATATTTGCTCTGCAATAGTATTGAGCACTCTATTCAGGTGTTTACTAATTGAGCACTCTATTCAGGTTTTTACTAATTACCAGTTTTACTCTCTCTCTCTCTCTCTCTCTCTCTCTCTCTCTCTCTCTCTCTCTCTCTATCTCTTAATCGCCATATACATTTTATAACTTACTATATATATATATATATATATATATATATATATATATATATATATATATATATATATATATATATATATTATATACAGAATTTGTTACAATATTTTTAAAAACATTTCAGCAATAGTTGAAAACATATTTAATTTTCGGAAAAGAAAACACAAATAAAGTGAATTGTCCTAAATCAACGGAGTTTATAAAAAAATACTTTCTTTCCCATCAGAAGGGAGGAGTTAGCCAAATGCGGAATCATATTTTGTTTGTAAAGTATTTAATGACACCACAATTATGGAGTAGATTTTAATAGCGTAAAAAAAAAAAAAAGAAAAAACAGGGAAGCAAAGAGAGTAAGGAAAAATGAGAACTAATTTCATGTGAAACCAATGACGAGCGGAACTCCAAAAACGGTAAAATCCAAAATGTTGGTAAAAATGGAGGATCTAAATGTAAAAATCCAAAGACATTACGCTAATAGTATATATATATATATATATATATATATATATATATATATATATATATATATACATACATATATATATTCATCCCCATACAGTACTGTTTCGCTGTATCACAGCTCATCAGTGCGGCTAGACAGGCAATTGCCTCAAGCCAGGATCCAAACCCGACAGGCAAGGCTTCTCACCATTACGCTATATGGCTGCTGCTGTGTGGGTAATGAATTTAACGATGTTTTGATTTCGTCCAAATGCATTCGCTCGATTTGTTTACACAAAGAGCGTCGCTTAATACTCTAATGGAAGTTTGTATATCACTTCTCAATATGCTCAACCTAAGATAGGGAGCATATTTATCCATGAGTCATATATATATATATATATATATATATATATATATATATTGATGATTGATGTCTCCATTCAGTCTCAAGCGAAAATAGACAGTCCTATAAAGCTGCGCGTGTAAATGTGAGGGAGGGCTTACCCAATCCTCCACAACACCTATCCTAAATCGGAACTACTTTTGTCCAGCGGCATATATATATATATATATATATATATATATATATATATATATAGAGAGAGAGAGAGAGAGAGAGAGAGAGAGAGAGAGAGATAAATAGATATGGTATGTTTATATATATATATATATATATATATATATATATATATATATATGCTATGAATAATAAATAATTATTACTGACGATTAACGCTTCTTGACGGATTCGAATGCCGCCACGAAGCCGCCTCACTCTCTCTTTCTCTCTCTCTCTCTCTCTCTCTTTCTCTCCCTCCCTATCTCTCTTTCTATATATATAAATAGAGAGAAGAAAGAGAGACAGACGGCGTAGCTGTCTCTGTATATGTACGCATATACACCTGTAAATTTGGAGTTTTTTTTTGTGTATTGATTTTCATATTAATAATTTTTTTTTTCTATTTATTTAAAAAGAAAATACAACTTTCTTATATATGGGTTGTGGAACTGCATTTGGTAATTTGCATATTCTTTTAAATATTCATTTCAATAAATTTCCTATTAATTTTTACGGCTTTCTTATGGGATGATCATCTTTAGTTAACTATTACGTGTAGTTATATTAATGCGGATATTCTGTAGGATTTATACTTGCATAATATTTGTGTAAAAATGTTACGTATATCCTTTGTTTTTAAAAAAATTTGCCTACCAAACTCCTCCTGCAGTTTTTGGTCACCAGACATGAAACTTCAGTTATAAGGTATTTGAAATTATGCAAAACTTTATATTTGGGTTTTAGCCCGGGAAAAATTGTACAAAAGTGTGAAAATTGAAAAAAAAAATGAAATTTGCAAGGTAAATGTCGAACGCTTGCATTACGAATATACATGCATAACGTAGTAGCTATTGGTTCATGTTTTAATGTTTAGCTTTGCAGCAAACGTGTCTTCATAGGTTAGTAATTAATGCCAGAGGAAAAATAAATCGTTTTGGTTTCGATTCTTCGTTGTAACGCACGAGTCATTTTTTTTTAAACTTTTTAAATCATTACTATATATTGGGTCGAATATAATATAATAATAAATACAAAATTTGCATTAATCAAAATATCATATTTAAGCGTATATTACGACCGGGCAATGCCGGGCGCCCTAATAGTATATATATATATATATATATATATATATATTTATATATATATATGTATATATATATATATATATATATAACTACTTAATTAATCACATAAATTAATATACGAAAATATAAATTTATGCGTACACTTTAAGTATTTACTTCAACAGTGCTCAATTTTATAACTTACTATATATATATATATATATATATATATATACATATATATATATATATATATATGTATATATAACGCGATAGAGACAAAGAAAGAACACATAAATAAGAAATAACGTAATCATTAATGGAATATGTATAGGAATGAAGAAACGATAGTGTGTAAATAGCATGATGGATAAATACGAGTACATCGATAAATAGCAATTGAATGTATAGATTGATCTATATAGAGATCTATGAAATTCGCAGACTATAATATTCTATTTCGCTGACGTGTTCATATGCCGAATTTGTGAGCGAGAGAGAAACGAAAAAGAAACGGAAGGCGAAGACTTATTGAATAAATAGTATAAGAGTTGACAGTAAACCTGAAGAAGTCGACTGCAATAGAAACGTTAAGGTACCGGAAATAAAGGATGAAAAATGGCATCAAGTGGTGAAAAGAGCCGGTTAAATCGGACAAGTGTCAATAATAAGTATGAAGTAGAAATAAAACAACATTTTATAAAAAAAAAGTTAAGGAGGGGGGGCGCAAAAGAAATTAATGAATGGCAAATCCGTGAAGCCGATCAAAAACGCACACACGCAAACGTACACACTTACATAACAGTAGGAGACGAGACAAATCGAGATTTGAAAGATCGATATTCCCCGAGCTATGTCGGATACAAGGCCAGGTTTCGAGGTTCATGATTTATGAGATCAGCTCAGCGAATCTTTCTCCCACGAGCACCGTGGTGTTTACCATGGTTGTAGGTGGTCGTGATTGGCCAGGTGAGTAACGTCTCCGACTTCAGAACAAGAAACGCAAGTTCAAAACCTGTCAGATTTATTGCGATAATTTACGCACTAATAATACTCTCTGGAAAGCTACAGAATGCGCAATACTTCACCGCTACTTCAGCTAGTCCAAAATAGCAACGTGTGTTCAAGTAAGCGTATAAAATTAATTGTTAAGACTATGTATTGAATTTCAGCATTTAAAAAGCCATTGTTCTGTGTGATGAAGACAATGGCTGTTCTCTGTAAGTGTGTCTTTGGAGTAGAGTCTGCAGTGAAGCAAGAGTTTCGGAATCTGCAACCGCACTTCTCATGTATTAATCTTGTTTAGTACAATGTCAAGAACACCAGGGTTACTGGAAACAATGCCGGAGTAAGCAGACTAAGACTGCTGTTGCTTTGGAGAATTCCTTTTCCTAAATGAGTTGCACACCTAAAGTTTGATCGACAAGCGTAGCCTATTATTTAATCCGTACCTGAAAGGGGATGAATGAATTTATACTTTTTTTTCCAAAATGTACTAGCAAAATTAATCCAATAACTAAGGCAGAACATGAACTCATCACCTTGGGTACACAATCTGTGCCTGTAGCCATTACGTCACGCCATTTTCACGTGTTTCTTTTTTATTTATAAGGGAGTCACCACTGATCAAGGCCCGAAGGCCACTTAAGGATAAGGGTTACTGAATGTAAGATGGTAGTGTAGTAATTGTTAATCGTATAAGCAGCGAAGAATTTGATTATTTAAAGAGACAGTTCAAAAAGAACTTATTTGCATTCTTGAAGGCTACCATGCTGTAGTTGGCCGAGAAGCAGTCCATTGGAAGTGTTCCGCAGGCAGGCAGTTATAGGGAAATAGTTGAGTTCGTGGAATCTGCATTTAGATTTGGGCACAGATAAAGAGTGGGGAAAACTGTTAATAGTGGTTGCTGCTAGTCGAGTGTTTTGTGAAAATTTGGCAAGGATTGACCATAGATTGGAGCTCAGGCGAGTATATGCCATAAAAAACGATAAAAACGCGATAAATCTCACCTGTTTAACTTGAGATATTTAACACAGAAATAACGGATATATTAACTCTAAACCGACTAAAAGCTCATTTCAATGAAAAGCAACTAGTAATGTATACTAGTATAACATTTTCTGTAGTGAAATTTTTGCAATTTTGCTGATTGCGTTTATCGTGGTTTGTATTCCTATTCATTTCGACATTAAATAACTGCAAAAGATTTGATCTCAACCTTTGGGCTAGGATTAAGTCTAGTATCATCTATGCCCGCTAGCAGTGGTAGAAATCTTTCTAGACAGAGGCAGTTTTTTTATTTTTTTTATTTCAATCCAAAGGGTCCCTTTTAAAAGAGTCTAGATCTTACTAATATAATAAATCGATATTGTGTTTAACTCTGCCCTTTTGGGGGACCAAGTACTTAGAGAGCACACTAAACACACAGGCACAGCTTTATAATAAATAATACTGAAAAAGGTTGACGCAAGGCTATAGTGTAAGAATGAATAAATTCTAGTGATAGATAGTCGTTATGCAAAAGGTTGATTACGAGGCTTCATTTCATTTCTGAATACAATATAGCAGGTGCGAGATACGAATCGGAAAGAGCGTGGATGCGAGAGAGAGAGAGAGAGAGAGAGAGAGAGTAGTGCGATACCAAAAAATAGCGTCTGACAATAAAAAGAACAAGTAAGAAAAAGGAAAAACGGAAGGGAAGAATAAAGAAGAAAATAACACAAAACAAAAACTGAAAGTAGAAAGAAAAGAAAAAAGAAAGCACAAAATAAAACAATATAAGAACGAAGAAGGAAAGCAATAATTGAAAGCATAAAAGCAGGAAATTACAAAGGAATAAGAAAGAGAAAAATTAAAAAAAATAGAAAAAAGAAATTAAAAAGGAAAGAATCACAGAGGATTATGGGTAAGGAAAGAAAACTAGGAAAATAGAAAAAGATGTAGATAGATAATACAGGCTGTCCAAAAAGTCACTAAAGGGTGAAAGATATTTGCCATTTTGCCATTAATGATCATTTAATTCTCTGTTTCAGATATTTTACAGAATAATATTTCAGAAATTTAAAATGGATAAGTATTGAACAACGTACAAAAGTTGTGAAATTGTTTTACCAAAATCAGGCAATGCATTACTGACAACATTATCTCTCGCTGTGGCAATCTCAAATGACCACACGTTCCCCAGACTTGATTAGCCCTGACTTTTCTCTTGTGAGGATATCTAAAAAATAGAGTTTATGTTAACAAACCTCAAACCCAGCAAGAATTGAAGAAAAACACCAGGAATTAAATAAGGGAATTAAACTGCAATCCAGAGATTCTGCAATCTGTCATAAATAAGTTTTGGAAATAGCACAAATTTTTGAAGCTGAAAATGAGCAATATTTAAAAGACATTATTTTTCATTTTTTTTTTTTTTTTTACACAGTGATCACCACTTATCAAGGCCCGGAAGCCACTCAGGGATAAGGGTTATTGCAAGTCATAAATAAAGATTCCTTGAATTTTACATTTTCTTTTATATTTTTCCAATGTCTTAGTAAGAGTGTGTTAGAATTAAATAAAGATACTATCAAAAATAAAGAATCTATTAAAATTCAAAATCCTATTGTGATTTTTTGGATACCTTGTAGATACACAAAAGAAAGAGAAAATCGTAAAAGGAAAATAAAATAGGTAGATAACCGGAGATAGAAAGTGTGTGTGTGTCTTAAGTTAGTCAGGGAGTCACAATAGAACGAAAAGCAAAACTTTTTTGTAATAACGCAATACTAGATAACTAGAGCTATTCAGCTTAATGTCGTATAACATCTTCAAGGTTAGAGAACAAATTGTACATAAATTCAGCAAAATAACAGTTGTTATTTGCATACAATCGTATTCATTATGTTTCCCTTGAACCATATAAAGCAAAGTTGAAAAAAATATATGAAAAATGTATGAAAAATAGTAAATAAAAATAATATAAAAACGACAAAAAAGTAAAGATGAATGAACGTTAAATGCACTTCAATTTCGATCAGAATTGGTGGGTGAATTTTGTGATGATACGAGTGAGGGCCCCAAGAAAATCGACGTTTTGTGCATTTTGAATAATCTGTCTTTCATGAGAGTGTGTGTATATGAAGTAGATCGAAACACTCGTATGCATAAAAACTGTCTATTTTAAAAGTTTATGTAAATTTATTCCCGACATATTCCGAGGTTTTATATATATACGCACACACACACACACACACACATATATATATATATATATATATATGTGTGTGTGTGTGTGTGTGTGCGTGTGCGTGTGTGTGGTTTGTTTTGGTTTTAGCGATATGTTTTGAATGAATTCAATTATTTACGAAAGCGCATTTTTACCTAAATGCGAGCTGGGAATAATTTTCCCTTTAACCAATTTGATACCCCCACATGGGGAGCGGTATATATATTATTTTTCAAATGTAAATTATTCACTGACACGTGTTTGGTCATCTACGACTCATCAAAGTGACTGATTATAGCGAGATTCGAAATCGGGACCTTACGGTAACGAGCTTAAGCCCCTTACCTTTGACCCATCTCGCCAACTCTCTGGATATATCGCGATTTACTTAAAATTGACAAGCTTCTGGGTTTGACCTTTACTCCTGATCTGAAATGGAACACGTACATCAAGTCTGTTGCCAAGGTCGCTGGAAAGATGGTGGGATCCTTCTACCGCTCCAGAAGATATCTCACTACTGATGTAATTCTCTATCTATATAAAAGCCAAGTACGTCCAAGGATAGAATACTGCTGCCATATCTGGGCAGGAGCTGCTAAAAACAGCCTATCCTGCCTTGACAGAGTACAAAATAGACTTCGTGGCTTAGTGGGGGATGTCCTTTTCTCTACCCTGCAACCTCTCTCCCACAGAAGAGACGTTGCGAGCCTATCATTGTTTTATCATTATTTCCATGGCAGGTGCTCGTCTGAACTCCAATCTCTGGTCCCCCCCCTCGCCAATCTTTCACGAAAAACACCCGTCTAGCTGAATCCACTGTGAAAAATTCCCCCCACTCTTTATCTGTGCCTAAATCAAAATGTGGATTCCATGAACAAAGCTTCTTTCTTAGAACTGCACGTCTGTGGAACTCTGTTCCGTATGCCTGCTTCCCACCTGACTACAACTTGGATGTCTTCAAGTCCAACGTTAACAAATTCCTAATGAACCGCCCCCTTAAGTAAACACTTCATCAAATCTCCACACGTACGTAATGTACTTGCAATAACCCTTTTCCCTGAATGGCTTCCGGGGCTTGATAAGTTGTGACCACCGTGTAAAAAAATGAATAAAAAATAAATAAATAAATAAATAAATACTCCTCTCTCATGCAGAGAGTGATCCTGTCGTAACTCATGACGTCAACAGCCGGAGTAAGCCGAGCGTCGCCGAGGAGATTAAGCCGTTTTACGTAACATAAAGCTGAGCCAACGACAATGTAGTGCGATGATTTTCAACGCGACGCCCGTTCGCGCAAGTTAAAAATTCAAAGCAGCAGACGACAATCATGAAAAGGAAGAAAAGAAAACAAGTTAGTTTAGAAAAAGATTTTTAAAAATACACCATTTGCGTACTTTTCCGTAAGGGAGAAAACATAAATTTTACAGAATTATCTGAGCAGTTAAAAACAGCAGCAAGAAGTCCTGGAATTTTGGTCAGGATAGGAGATTGCTTGCACAAACGAAAACGTGTGTACGTCTTGTGGACATAGATGCGCTCTTATTGCAAGAAGCAAAGTAAGCGATGTCTATATCTGGAGGCGCCAGGCTGGCAAATGCCGTACATTCACCTCTATTCGAACATGAACTTTTTTCACAAAATCTAGGCTGGCAATTACCGTAATACTATTTGTGACCTTTCGAGAGAGCAACGCAAAAAGACATCCAACACGAATGTGGAATTCGTTCGACGCACACCATCGCCGACTGGAAGAATTTCTTGAGAGACATTTGCGAGGAATATTTTCTAAGGAATCCGCGGCAGATAGGGGGCCCAGGTCATACGGTGGAGGTAGATGAAGCTTTGTTTAACGGTAGAAAACGTCGGCAGGTTACTCACACCGGTCTGGGTCTTCGGTGGATACGACCCCGCCGAAAAGGAGGGTTTCTTGGTGAGTGTACCAAACCGGAATGCCGAAACCCTCCTTCCATTAATCAAACAATATACCCTGCCAGGGACCACGGTCGTATCAAACTTTTGGAAGGCATACAACAACGTGGGGGGAGAGGGGTATCGCCATTTGACGGTGGACCACAGCCTTCCGAAAGGAAGGCTACGACGAATCATGTGGAGCGAATGTGGAAGAAAACTAAATAACGCAACAAAGTAGAATGCGGAACCAACCGGGAGCTTTTGGACACATATTTCGAAGAGTTTATGTGGAGGCTAACATTTGGTAAAGCTCTGTTTGTCTCCATATTAGCTCACATCGCAGAAAGCTACCTGGTTGATGACGAGCTTACTTACACGTCCGCTATCACCGCTGCGTCCACTTTGGCGTTGTGTGATGCCCTCCAACAGTCTGAGGAAACAACATCTGTTTTAAAATGAAATATATATATGTATATATATATATATATATATATATATTCCACCCAGTTTACTTCTTCCAGTTTCCAGGTTTTTCCTTAAAATAACCCCCTCCCACCAAAAAAACAAATAAATAAAAAAATAAAAAGACCCCCAAAAAGGCAAAAAACATTTGTTTCATAAAAAATTAAACAATCCCACCCAGTTTTCTTTATTTTCCTAGTTTCAAAGTTTTTTCTTCAAAAAAAAAACACACACACAAAGTATTAAAAAAATCTGTTTTATTGAAAAAAAAACATAAACAAAAACTTTACGAACACAAAATACCTTGAAAGTATTTAATTTACTTACTTTTGAGCCTTTTCTTGTATAAAAAATCTGTTACATTTTAAAAAAACACACACTATAAAAAACATTGTTAAAACATTTTCCTTTACAGTTAATAAAACTTAAAATTAAGGTACTTTTCTCTTTTCTTGTTATGCTTTCAGCGGCGACGCTCAGCTTAATTTCTTCGGCGACGCTCGGCTTACTCCGGCTGTTGACGCTGTGTGTCGGGGAAAGTCGGGTGTGCTCTGAGTTACGTCCGGATCACTATCTGCATGAGTACCAATATATATATATATATATTGTTCGATCGTTTGTTCTTATTTAACGACTTATAAGCCATAATGATATCATTCCATGTCAAAGATAGGTAGATATGAACCTACTTCGATCGATTTACAGATATATGATTATTTCGATAGCGTTCTATGTGAAAAATATAGTCGTTTTATTTTTTGTTTTGCTGTTTTTTGTTTTTGTGTGTTTTTTTGCTACATATCAATACTTTATGAGGTATTAAGTTATTTAGTAAAAGGTTCAAATAATAACCTGTAATGTTCAATTTAATTAGTTATTCATGAGTTGCAATTATAGGTAAATGGTGTGTTGTTTCATGTTTTTTCATCTTGCAGATATTTTATTCAACTCATATTTTAACTTTTCTTCGCCACGTTTCATTTAAGACTTCCTGTTCGTGACGTAATATTCTTGCACGTAGCAGTAATATAACTTTTTTTAGGTTGTAATGGAATTTTTAATTCATTTTTATAAGTTTTTTTCATTGTTTTACACAGTCCATCGAATATAAAGTCTACACAATGGTTCCCGTTAGATCACCGAAGTTAAGCTACGTTGAGCCTGGTCAGTACTAAATATGTGACCATTTGGGAACACCAGGTGCTGTACGGACTCTTAAACCTGGAGAGAAACACACGCTACATGAAAAAAATGTAGCAGAGGGTTAAGAGGCTTTCATCATTATCAAAATCATCATCATCTGCTTAATACATTTCGACTGGTACAACTACACCCTGAACCTAACCTCACCACCCAATTCAATTTCATACAAGGCATATTCTATTAAAGAAATACATTTGACCCGGACAGCTACTGCCAGTTTGGATCAGTTCACAGGCCAAAGAGAGTTATTTTTCTCTCTTCTTCGCCACCTTTCATTTCAGACTTCCTGTTCCTGACATCATATCCCGACACGTAACATTAACTCTAATCTTTAAGTTGCAATGGAATGTTCCCTTCCTTAACACAAAGTATTTAATCCTTTCTGTTACACGCACCATCCAATATAACTACAGTTCTACACACTCCTGAGTTTCGAAATTCATTCCACACCACAGGATTTGATATCGTATGCAAGATACGGAAATGTAAAAGAACATATCATGCCCTTCGTTAAGTCCCGAGACACTATGGATAAATCCTGTAAGGATTGATATGCGTGTGATTATGAAGCAAATGTTGCGTACAGGTCACTTATTTTAGTATTTTAGTTTAGAAAGAAAGCATATTGCTTGCATGAACAGGTGTCAGTTTCTTTATGAATTAAAATATAATATTCCTGTGTAATTTAGCGGAGAAATCGTTTAATAATAATCAGATTAGGATTGTCTACTCGTAATGCACACATGTTTGCAAATTGTCTGACCACCAACCCCCATAACTAATAGAATTCCATGCTTAAAACAACAAATGAAGTTTTGTAATTTATATGGAAGCAAGAAGTATAAATTGTATAAATCTTTGAAATTTGAAGAAGGATTATTATAATCATAACCATTTTTGTCTAAATGAAATCATGCATATATATGATGATATGATATAGGAGGATCAATATACACTCATAAGCAAAAGAAAAAAAATGGGCCAAAAGTGAAAGAAGAAAGAAATCGATTGTTCAATATTTTTCTATGAATTCTTTTTAATTTTAACTGAAAATTTCTATTTTGCAGATCATTATTATTATAGCGTATAATAATAAGGGGAAAAATGAATCCTAAAAATGATATGACCACATTTTGGTGAGGATATAAAAAACCAGAATTTCAGGATTAAGGCAGTACAAAATGAATTACAAACAGAAAAGAAACTGTGAAAACATCTCTTTCTGCAGTGAAGAGAATTGGTCAAAGGTTCGAAATCGAAAAAAAAATATCTGGATTTGAAGGACGACCACTGGCTTAAATTAACTGTTTTGTATGTTTCACAAGAAATAATGAGAAAATTCAGTTCTGAATCTAATATCATCATTTTTATCTCATATAAGTTTTAAATAAAAATAAGTCACTTTAGTTGTTTAAGAATGTCCGGCCCAACCGCACACCTCACAATATTATTTTGTAAAATCTTTAATATAAAATTATACGACTATTAGATTTTCAGTATAATTCTGTTCGCCATTCGTATAGTTTTTAATTATATCCTCGCAAATATACAAAATTTTAAAAAATCAATACATAATAAAATAATGGCATTTCCCTCCCTTAATTATCGAACATATAAGAAAACCACGGAGGTTATTACTATAAAAATATTTCGCACTCACCATCCAAAATTAATACTGTAGAATCTTCTCGAGCTAAAATGCGTATCTTTCGTCTTCATTCTAAACAAATATTTTAACACTCTCCCAGCTACATAATCCCACGAAGATAGCAGATATTTTACCTCTTTACTTTTACTCCTCCCACAAATCACCGGTTCTTTTATTCATAGTCATACTTATCTACAAGACACCGGCTGAACTTTTTGATTTCATACATGTTATGTTTTGTTCTCAATACAAAATAATTACTTTTCTTCCGTTTACTCCATTATTTAGTCGAATGACGGAATAGACGGAAGTTATCAATTGGACAAACACCTTAACGTTAGAACCAGTCGGCTATTCTTCATTCACGTTACACATCAGAAAACAAGATACCGAATTACTAAGGCAAAATAGTTTCGGACAACTCTCATCCTTTGCAGACATTCACGTCTCAAAAGTACCGAAGACCAGAAATGCAACATTCGACACATTTTTTATTTACGTATTGCTCATTGCCGTTTTTTTTTTAATACTGTTGTCATTCGTGTTTGCGCAATATTTTATTTACGCTAAAAGTATTTTTCTTATTATATCTTTTCTATAACAAAAGAAAGTTCACAATCACAAATTGCAATGAAATCGATAATTTATCGCTTACATTAATTATAGCTAAATGCTTCGGAGAAATCTTACATGAAATCCTTGTGTATTATTGTGTTCACGTTTGTCGTTTTCCTTTTTCATAACAAAGTACATATTCACTGATACACAAAATACGACAAAATAGATTATAATTTGCATCCGTTTAATCACACTGGTTGGCGGTAAAAGTTTACATTCGAGATTTATTGTCTACAAAAGCATTCTACGGTATCTAAGGAAGAGCAACAGTGTCAGAATTAAGCATTTATCGTTAGCGTTTAACCACATTTATTCAGTGGTAAAAGTAACATTCGCAGTCTGTTATTTACACAGGCATTCTGCGATACTAAAAATATACAATTTTAGATTACGAAAGACCAACAGTGTACAGAATTAACTGTTTATTGTAAGACTATTTATATCTTTCTTTTCTAATAGTATCATAACAAGATAACATTTCTTCTATAAATATCTTTATGAACATTTTTTATTATTATGCTTATATTTTACTATTAGAAAAATATCTTTTATTTAAAATAAATAAACATCCATAAATATATTTGTATTATAGAAATTATATTTTGCGGCGGATTATACACAATATTGGTCATTCATGGATTGAAAGTTGTCTATTGTCACTACCGTAGACTACCTTTGCAAACAATGCAGTGCGAATCTTAACATTTTACCGCTTCTGTAATATTGTCTATGTACTCGTGTGTATTTTGTTCGTTCAAATTTACTTTGTTCTTTCGTAATTATCTTTTAATGATAATAAAAACAATGTAAGATTTGTATGCGATTATCACACATTTTAACCATTGAAACAAGAAGTATATATTTTCAAAAATTAAATTACATTATGCAATTAGTCAGTAACATGATAGTAATTTCACCTGAAAGCGCTGCCGACATATTTTCGATTGCTAATGATTCGTATTTGCATTAAGGTTACTAATTTTCATAACTGCTCAGTTCTTTCAACTGAACAATTTACAAAATTACTGTATCTTTAATCTTTTATTACAAAACAGAAGAACGATTCCCTTTTTATTTTCACCTAGGCTTATGTTGAAAACGGACACGGATGTTTAATACGATTTGGGACTTCTATATGACAATTTACTGAAGAATACCGTAGCGTTATTATTATTATTATTATTATTATTATTATTATTATTATTATTATTATTATTATTATTATTATTATTGTTGTTGTTGTTGTTTTTATTAGTCGAACTTTATTATTATTATTATTATTATTATTATTATTATTATTATTATTATTATTATTATTATTATTATTATTATTTTCCGTCCCCTTACATCAAATGACAGTAACCTTAAATTAGTAATGAACATCATAAATGACCCGCTAATGGCTGAAGTGCCCGACACTTTTAGATTGGGGGTGTTCCCACTAGTACCTACTCGTGCTCGCCAGTGCCCACCCCTGTAAAGAAGTGACAGTGATCACAATCGATTTCATGTTCGCCAGTGCCCAACAATTGAAAACAGACGAGTTCAGTTAGGAGCACTCCAATGAAGGATAACACTAATCATGGCTGCCAATGAGTTCTCACTTGTTAAGGCAGCCAATGCTCATCAGCGTACGCCAGAACCCGCCAGGACTCGTAAGTAATCGTCCCAAACGAGCACTAATCACCAGTAGCCAACAGATTTTCCAGAGACAACAGTGGCTCCCACTAACAATCATAGTTTAATTTGTTTACAGTGGCGTTTTTTAAATAATCTGTTCTGCTTTTTGTCATATTGCCACTGGTCAATGCTGGTACACGGCTCCTGCAAGTATTTATATATATTATTTTTTATAACTATAACTATATATATATATATATATATATATATACTAGCATGGGTGCCCGGCGTTGCCCGGGTGTTTGGAGGTGTATGCTGAGCAAAAAAAAGGGGGTAATTTTTTAAACTTTGACCCCTATTATGACCCCTGAAAATTTATTGTTTTGGCCTCAAATCAAGTTATTAAGTTAGATCCATGTCCACAGAAGCTATATCTAAAATTTCAAGTGTGGAGACCCAAAATTGTCGGAGAAGTTTGGTAGAGTTCTCAAAGCTCAAATCGTTGAACTTTGACCCCTTAATCGCCAAATTTCTGGCTAAAAACGGATCACATAGATTTTTCCAAATCTCAGTACCTTGTATATCAAATTTCGAGTCTGTAGACTAAAAATTGACAGAGTTATTTCGTAGGGAAATGTACACAGACACACACACACTTTCACTTTTATAGATATATAGATTTAAAATTTGAGTCTGACAGAATGACAAAATTATATTGCAAACCGATATATTAAACAAACGAACTTCAAAGAGACAAATGAACACATAAGTAAAAAAAATTGTATTAGAAAACATTTCTTGATTATTCCACGTCTTTTTTTTTACAGACCTGACGACTGAGGTTCGCTCTTAATAAAAATTGTTTTTTATAGTCTTAATTTTGACTTCCCTTTTCATAAAAAACTAAAAAAAAATCAAGAAAGAAAAGAAATTTAATTTTATTCTTTTTTCATTAATTTCTTTCTGTGCAAAGCAATTCTTTCAAACTTACTCTGTTTCCAAAATGTTTTTATTTTATTCCCCTCCCCCTTCATTCATTTTCCTCCGCATCCTGGCAAGTAGTAAAATAAACCATTTATAATATTTATTCATTGATTTATTTACTAATCATTTCTTTTGTATCGGTAAATGAATTCCATTTAAAAAAAAACTGTAAAAGTCACGTTAAAGGTGATTAAGTTGGAAAGTAAGTAAAAATTTACCCTTTTTACTTTTATACGATTTCTGATCACTTTGAAAAAGGTGTGTGTGTGTGTGTGTTTTAAAAATGTTTTTTAACTGCTATAATCTCATTTATATATATATATATATATATATATATATATATATATATATATATATATATAACAACGTGAGTATTCATATCGTGGGTTTGTATTACTGTACACATAGATTCGAAAAAATAGTCAAAAACAAATATATAAATAAATGTTATCAAAGGCAAGATAAGTTACTTTTCTACCTAACTGGATATATTTTTTGTGTTTTTATTCAATGTAATATATTTATTCAGCTCGAAAAACATACAGTGTTTACCGATGTGTTGGAAAATTCAAGATGGCGTCTCACACCCTCTTTAACACCGTAAGTTTGGGAAAGGGTGTTATAAATAAAAAACTATACAAAATACTATTAAAAACCCGCCGAATATATGTCAACCTATGTCACGGTAACATATATTGAGCGAGTTTTTAACAGTATTTTAACAGGGCACATCGTAAAAACTGACCCATTAATTTTCCTGAAGTAAAAACTATATAGTTTTTAAACTTTTAAAACTATACATTATAAAAAGAAAACTGTTCGAGTGATTTTTTTTTTACATGGGTGTCACCACTTATCAAGGCCCAGAGGCCACTCAAGGATAAGGGTTAATAGGTATACATTAGTCATTGTGATTTTAGCATAGTAAACAGTGGGAATTTTGTAACTTGGATTACTTGAAAAAGAAAACTGTTCGAATGATTGAAAATGAAAATAAAATAACAATGTAAATATATTGATAAGAAAAAAACAAAAACAAACGAAGTTTCCGTTTCAGGAACCCGAGTTTAATTTTATGTCGTAATCATTCAACTCGTTAGCGGTTTTATTCAGCGATTAGGGATAACCATACGACATATCTAATTACCAAAGCGATTTTTTTTTTATTAAAACTAAACCTGTTTAGTTTTAATGAACCAATTTTTTTAAAGCCAACACTTTAGTTATTTTGAGAGCGTGCAACTGCACCCGAAAAGATTGATTAGGAAACTCCAAATCCTTTTATGACGCGAAGAAAAAAAAAAAAAAGGCTGTTTATCGGCTTAAATGATAAACTAATGTTAAATGTTAGTATTTAATATAATGAGATATCAATCTACACAATTTGCCATCGATTCTGAAATAAAATGAAATCCTGACATTGTGATCATTTTTGCAGGTGTTATGTGCCAAATATTGAAATAAGAATGTTTAAATTTAATTATTCTAATTTAAGTCTTTAATTTTAATGTCGATTTTATTTATAAAATATCTTTTTAAAAATCAATCTCAAAAACAATCTGAACAATAAATCTCTTTTGTTATGGCTAAGTTTTTGTCAAGGGTAGAAATTATAATAGATAAGTATTCATCCATGATGACATTTTACCGATTTCCTGGTTTACAGGTATTCTTGCTAAATTTCTTCGAAAGAATTGACATAAACAATACTTCAACTAAATACGTATATTTCATGCAATAATGACTTTTGTTTCTTCTGACTTTTCCTAAACTAAACATAAAACATCGGTTAGGGTTAGTTTAACATTCTGTAAAAGTACCTTCCGTTTTTTTTTTTTTTTTTTGTACTTCTGCAGAGAAGGTAAAAAACCGATAAAAACTGGATATATTTTTCGTGTTTTTATTCAATTTAACATGTTTATTCAGCTCGAACAGCATACAGTGTTTACCGATGTGTTGGAAAATTCAAGATGGCGTCTCACACCCTCTTTAACACCGTAAGTTTGGGAAAAGGTGTTATAAATAAAAAAAACTATACAAAATACTATTAAAAACCCACCGAATATATGTCAACCTATGTCACGGTAACATATATTGAGCGAGTTTTTAACAGTATTTTAACCGGTTTTTTATTTATTACACCTTTTTCCAAACTTACCGTGTTAAAGAGAGAATCGGCCGCCATCTTGAATTTTCCAATACATCGGTAAACACTGTATGCTTTTCGAGCTGAATAAACATGTTAAATTGAATAAAAACACGAAAAATATATCCAGTTTGGTAGAAAAGTAACTTATCTTGCCTTTGATAACATTTATTTGTTATATATTTGTTTTTTGGCAACTTATTCGAATCTGTGTGTACAGTAATACAAACGCGAAATGAATTTAAGACAACGAGTGAAATGAGAAAATGAAGAAAATCACATTTGCTGTGTGTGTTTACTTTTTATGTAAGTCAGCGGGTTTCGTTGCCATAACAACGTGACGGTAGTGAACGTGTGTGTGTGCGTGTGTGCGCGTGTGCTTGCTCGTACTACTCCTAAGTTTGTAGGAGCATTTGATTTCGTGTAGTTTAGTTTCGTATATAAGTTTCGTATTTTTTAAATTTGTAATTAACAAGTTATTAAAAAATTAAACCCTTCCAAGATGGACAATAAATAAAGCCATAATATTTTATGGTAAAGGTAAGAGCGTAGAAACCATTGTTTTTTAGGAGATGTGATTATTGGATTAACCAATCAGAAATCGTCTGTGGCACACACATCTCTGTTTTTATAGATATATAGAAGATAGATAGATATAGATAGATAGATAGATAGATATATATATATACATATATGTGTGTGTGTGTGTGTGTGTGTGTAAATATGCGTATCTTTATCTATATGTGTGTGTCTCATAGATACAAGCTAAATAAATTCAGAAATAATCATTTACGTAAACTTAAGAAATTCACTACAAACAACAATTTTGTGTATGGTTATTTTAGAAGCGATATAAGTTTTTATTGATTTCAAGTCTTACCATTAGCATAGGGATCTGACATCTAGTTTAGACTTGAAACGCATATATATATATATATATATATATATATATATATATATATATATATATATATATATATGCGTGTGTGTGTGTCAGTCACTCTGATGAGTCGTAGACGACGTGTTAGTGGATAATTATATTTTAAAAACTATATATATATATATATATATATATATATATATATATATATATATATATATATATATATATTTATATATATAGGTTGTTTTTAGAGCCGGCGAAATTTAAATTAAAATAAATCACAGAAAACTATTTCTATTATTGTTTTGGGGGAACTACTCTCTGAATGGACCCAAACACCGTCGATATATACCAGAATTCTTAACGATCCAAGGTAGGACTCTAGTTCCAGAGTTAACGAGTTCAGTTAGGAGCACTCCAATGAAGGATAACACTAATCATGTCTGCCAATGAGTTTTCACTTGCTAAATCAGCCAATGCTCATCAGTGAACGCCAGCACCCGCCAGGACTCGTAAGTAATCGTCCCAAACGAGCACTAATCACCAGTAGCCAACAGATTTTTCAGGGACAACAGTGGCTCCCACTAACAATCATAGTTTAATTTGTTTACAGGGGCGATTTTTAAAAAATCTGTTCTGCATTGTGTCATATTTCCACCGGTCAATGCTGGTATACGGCTCCTGCAAGTATTTATATATATTATTTTTCATAGCTATAACTATATATATATACATATATATATATATATATATATATATATATATATATATATATATGCATATATATGTGTGTGTGTGTGTGTGTGTGTGTGTATAAATGTGCGTATCTTTATCTATATGTGTGTGTCTCATAGATACAAGCTAAATAAATTCAGAAATAATCATTTACGTAAACTTAAAAAAATCACTACAAACAACAATTTTGTGTATGATTATTTTAGAAGCGATATAAGTTTTTATTGATATCAAGTCTTACCATCAGCATAGGGATCTGAGATCTAGTTTAGACTTGAAACGCATATATATATGCGTGTGTGTGTGTGTGTGTGTGTGTGTGTGTGTGTGTGTGTGTGTGTGTGTGTGTGTGTGTGTGTGTGTTAGTCATTCTCATGAGTAGTAGATGAGGTGTTAGTGGATAATTATATTTTAAAAACTATATATCTATATATATATATATATATATAGGGTGTTTTTAGAGCCAGCGAAATTTGAATTAAAATAAATCACGGAAAAATATTTCTATTATTGTTTTGGGGTACCTACTCTCTGAATGGACTCAAACACCGTCGATATATACCAGAATTCTTAACGATCCAAGGTAGGACTCTAGTTCCAGAGTTAACCTCACTTAATCGATGGAACGCAAAACGCTCTTTTCACTCTGTAATCCTTTGTTTGTCTTTTTTTTAATACTCGTCTTGACTTACACCGTTGTTCTGCTTTTATTGTCGCTTATTCAGAGCCTTAACACTTATATGTTGCTTATTCCAAAGATTACTTTCTGGCATTTATAATTTTAATATAATTTCGAGCATAGAGACGCCCTGGCTCTCGTGTATATAGCGTAATCTAGAGATCTTTTTTGACGCATTAAATTAGGCTGTATTTCACCAAAAACGCGTCGAACGTTGTCTTCCAAGCGTCTATTGTGTCTGCATTATTAGCGTAGAAAGGGTGTGAAATCGCACGAAAAAAGTGACCAGTTGATAAGTCTATCTTGTGTAATTATTCGTTCCTCAAATGTTTCCCTCAGAAAATTCATCGTATCCCGCTATAATTAATTGCCAAAGTTGAACTCAAAATAAGCGATAGTTGCCAGATCTGCAATTAAAGAAAACACACTTGCTAATTTAAAGTTCGCTGCATCTAAAAAGACCCTCTGTAGATAAACACAGACAGAGAATATATATATATATATATATATATATATATATATATATATGTATATATATATATATAAAGGGCTAGTATCAGATGGGTGACCATATAAAACACCTGATTTATATGTCAGACCTTTCAGCTTGTGTGGTAATAAAATTTCTCAAATTCCTTTGCGATATTAGACTGTGTAAAAGTGGCAACTGTAAACAAAACCGAACTGTTCTATATTTATTATTATTATTATTATTATTTTGTCAATTATCTATTTTCAATAATTATCGGAGGCATCCCGGTACAAAACCTATCTAAGAACACTCCCAGCCACATAACGTACATTTGTGTGAAATTTCAAAGCAATCGGCCATCTGTTTTGGAGTTCATGGGAAACGAACTCACAGACGCACAGACAAAGTTTCCTTAATAGTATATAATATATATATATATATATATATATATATATATATGTATGTATATATAAAGAGAGAGAGAAAGAAAGATAGAAAAGGGGAGAGATAGCTACGTAGATGTATAGAAGAGCAGATAGATAGATAGATAGATAGATAGATGGATAGATAGATTATCAGTCATATACAGTTTGTCTCTACTTATACAAGAAGAATGACAAAGTATATGAAACGGAAATATATATTATTTGAAAGAAAGTTTGTGTGCGTTTTTTTTATGTGATAGGGGTGAGAAAATGATTTGATCTTAACGCAACTTGCGAAGTACAAAAAAAAAAGATACCACGTTATTGTTGTGATAAATAAAACGAAGTGTAGAGCAAACTTCATAGAGAAAAAAATTAAAAATGGAAAATATAAAACATCTTCGACGGAAAGGCGTATACGGGGGAGGCAGCAACTATGAGGAGAAAAAACGCGAACATAGTGGTTGTAAGCGCAGTTGATTGTACAAGCGGCGATGAAGAAGAGAGCAAGAGAGAGGTGAGGAGAGGGAGAGAGAAGGATAGAAGCGCGATTAGAAGTTTCGCATAAATGGAGAGTAAGGAGGCGCGTGGAGAGCAAGATGAAGAAGAGCGTGCGCTCCACACCGACGAAGAGTTGACATGCGCCGCGAAGAGAGGTGTTGATGCTGGAAGACAAAGAGGGATGACACCTGTCGCCCTTCTCCTCCCAAACACGCAAAGATCTCACACGCCGCCCACGCCTTCTAAAACGGCCAGCATTACACACCTCCCTCCACATTCTACACGCGCGCGTACACACGCGTCTGTCTGTACACGCGCGCACACACGAACCTCACAGAACTTCAAGGTCCAGCCCATTAAGTTTTGGTATAAATACGAACGAGTATTCCTGGTACTTTATATTCAACGACGGAAATCACGGCTGAGAGAAACGATAGATAAGTTTGTTAGAGAAAAAAAAAGAAGAGAAATTATATAGCCAAAAAAGTACATAACTTCAAGCGCGCTATAACAAAGACGTAGTGCGCGTTATATGGAAAGAGAAAAAGGTTTACTAAAAGTAAAGAAAAAAAACATTAACGAAATATAACAGAGAAATATACACTTCTACATAAACAGAACATAATTAAATACACGTTCACGTAGAAGTTTTTACCAACGAACGAGTAACACCTTTGTAAAACTGGCACCTTTTTTCAGTGTAGCCGACTGATTTAGGGCCACGTTTGTAAAAGTTTTTACGCGTTTGCCTTTGTCAAAAAAAAACATTTTTTAAACAAGCAAATCTGTTTGGTTGAGTGGCTTTCAAGCGGACTCTCCGTTGTACAAAAGAGCAGGTTCACCTGGACACGTGAAAGCAAGATGGCTCTATCGCACCTGTTGGTTCTTCTGCTGGGGTTCAGCTATGCGATGGCTGCCCCGAAATCAGGAACAGACGAAGAGTCAGTGGTAAGTTTCCAAATTGATTTTCTTCATTTAAGTTACATTCGCGTCATTTTTTTTGTACAATATGAAAATAATGGTATATATATATATATATATATATATATATATATATATATATATACGTAGACGAACACATATATGCATCATATAAAAAACTTGTATATTTGTTCATTTCAGTATCAACCATTGATATATATATATGTGTGTGTGTGTGTGTATCAACATTACTTAAATACCCATCCATCAATGCATCAATTAATCGATATGTAAGTAAATGTGTGCATGTATACGTATATATATATATATATATATATGTGTGTGTGTGTGTGTGTGTGTGTGTGTGTGTGCGCGCGCACAGAGAGATAGCGAGAGAGAGAGGAATGAATAATTAAAATGAGTGTGTTAGCTATGTATATAGCCTCATTCTTCTATATATATTGGAAGGAATATCTTAATATATTCAGTAATGGATATGCAAGCGACTTTATAAAAGTTTACTAATTAGCATATTCCTTTGAAAAACGAACTCTCATTAATCAATTATTCACTTTTATAGTTTCTTATTGGATGATTGGCTTCATTTAAGTATTACGTTTTATTTTATTAATGCATGTTTTCTACATCGTTCATAACTGCGTAGGATTTAGGATGAAAAGTTCTAGCACACGCACATGCATTTATATACATCCATATCTATATAATCTATAAAAGTGAGAATGTGTGTGTCAGAACACTTTTCAACCTATATACTCAATGTAGTTTTAATCTGCAGGCTTGGAAGTTAGTATATAGGGCATTCAGACATATGGAAAACTTTTTAATCATTTTTTTTATCCGGAAAAAAAGATTTTAGGGGCGTCGTCGGGTTTGTCAACTGTTTTACGATTGCTCATGCGCGGTCGTGAAACATGGCAGCTTCCTTATGTTAAAAATGAGAAAGTTTGAAAATACATTTAAAAGATCGTGTCAAGCTAGTCTAATGGTTACCGTACTAGATTTACTATCTTTTGGTTTCGATCTCAGCTCGAGCACTTTTGTTTACTTACAAGAAGTGAACTGTTTAGAAAAACATAATTCTCACAAGCACATGTCTCAGTTTTTTCTGCTTTTTTACTTCATTTTTTAAATAACCAGCCTGCTAGTATATATATATATATATATATATATATATATATATATATATATATATATATATATATGTACACACCACACACACGCACACACACACACACACACATGTGTGTGTATGACCTTGTTTTTCTCTTTTTTTTTCATTTTTCTTAAACTTTTTCTTCTAGGGGATGGGACATCTAATTTTTAGTGAGTCCAACCAAGAGATCTTTTCAGGATTCTAGCCGTTCCTTTCAGTGCAATCGTTTGTATTTCACTTACACTTGGTTCACCGGGTATGCTTGCTATGTACTTTTTTGTCTGTATGTGTGCGAAACGGTCTCAACAAACCCCTTTCTCGATTTTTTATCTACAAACTTGATATATAAATTTGGACCTGTACAATAAATTCAATTTGTTTTTTTATACGGTGAATCTAGCTACTAAAGGGTCAAAGTTAAAAACAAAAAACAAAAACAAAAGATTAACTTAAGCAGGAGTAAGTCGAGTAAACCTGTTGCTTCTACGCATGAGCAAATATACAATTATAGGTTAAATTCGCTGAATTTTTATCGCTTTCTTATCCATCTGTGTATAGCTCTAATGTTAACGATTAAATCTGGAGCTCTAAATGTTTTGTGTTTCGATTCTAGTTGAAGACACTTTAGTCTTTTTTATATTGAAATCATTAATATATGGGGTACAATATTATAATCAATGGACAATGGATCTATTATAATACATACGAAATCTGCATAAATCAAATTATCTTATTTAAGCGTATTTTACGACTGGACCACGCAAGAAGGCTACTAACTATATATTAGGTACAATATAATAACTTATGGAAGCTTGGCCTACATCGGGTGCCCTGCTAATATATATATATATATATATATATATATATATGTATATATATATATATATATATATGTGTGTGTGTGTGTGTGTGTGTGTTAATCCAGGTGTAGAATGTATTCTTGAAATAAAGATTCAGAGACTATCCACAGGTTTTATATAATGGTACTTAATAATTAATAGATCCATTTATATTAATAGTTATTTACGCGAATGTGTACGTGCGTCGCTTCATTGGCATAATAATGTTTAGATCTGTACTTATTAATAACTAAAATCTCAACAGGTGAAAATCTGTCTTTTAAATTAGGTGTTCATTCTATTCATGTCCATATTATTATTAATAACTTCAGATCCAAACAATGGCATGCCAGTGTAGCGTAACTTGTACATAACTAAATATTAATAGCGTATGCATATATTTGTGGTGATGGTTTTTTATATATATTTATTTAAATATATCATATATTTTTTTTTAATTACAGAAGCTCAGGAAAAAACATCGGTATCATCAATGTAGAGGGACACGTTTCTGGTCGAGAAACTGGTCTGCCTGTATTGAGATGAAACCGGTGGTACTGATGTTTATCTGACTCTTGTAAATAAAAAAAAAATCTATATTTATGTTGTGTGACTCCACAATCGCACCACCCCGTCTCCCCAAAACAAATCGAAATCATAAATTCTGTCAATCACCTTATATAGAAATTTTCTTTTACAATCGATTGGGGTTTCCTCCGGCGTTGCTCGTATAAAACACATCGCCTGGTGGAGTGATTAGTCACATACTATTTAAGATACACCGAATATCCTAACTTGTTACGAAAAGGGACCACATATTGGATTTAGGAAAGCATAAAACACATCCATCTTGGTCTATGAAAATCGAACGTGAAGTAACTCTCATGGCTTAATGGGAAAATACTTCCGGTTGTAAATGCAACTGTTGTCAGCTTTTAATGAATGAAAATAAATTAAATTAAATTCTAATTAAACCAAAAATAAATTAAATAACTCAACTAGAAATAATATTTCTAAATAGAACAATTAAAACGATTATTTTACAACAAATATAATTAATAACATGGAGCTAATTATTCAAAAGATTTTTTAATGTAATATGCACACGAGGTTACTCATTAAATGTAGATTTCTATTGAGTAAATAGTATATATAGAAATCATGCTGGAATAAATGTGCATATAAGTTCGTATTCAGTATGAAAATTAATTTGTGAAACAGTGTAGCTTTTGTACATTAAAATAAAATTGTGAACAAACAGGTTCCAATACGACTTATATATATATATATATATATATATATATATATATATATATATATATATATATATATTTCCTCAGCCAAACAACGTCGCAGCTCACCAGAGCCATGACAGCCAACAAACCGGATATCCAAGACTCGACTTTCGCTCTCATTTAGGCTCATCAGTTAGACATATCCGAACTCGAGATTCGAAACCCGAACATTTTGCATGCAAGGCAGGCGCTCTGCCACCTTAGCAAACTCGCCACACACACACAAGAAAGTCTATTAACTAACACAGATCAAGCAAACAGCAGCGAAAGCCGACTGTGGAACGAACCTACTTGTCTCGAACAAGGGATGGGTTATAGCTTGGTTGGATGACCACATCCCTTGTTGGAGTAGGTTGCACAAATCAACATATGATGATTGGATCACTCTGACTGACGTTAAAAGTATTTAATAAGAATAAATGTTTAATTTCAATTGTATCACTCGCGGTTGACGGTAGCCGAATAGTTCGGATCCTTGGTAATGAAGCCAGACATGACTTCTGTTGCTGGGGTTCGAGTCTCTCGACTGGCGTTAATCGCGCCACCCTGCACTGATTATCCCCGAAAAGATAAAACACTAGTGTCTGTAGGTCTTTAATAATTATTATAGCAAATGATAATTATACATATATATATATATTATATATATATATATATCTGTATATATATATATATATATGTATATATATTCTTATAATATATATCAATCCTTATTTAAGAATCTCAATGTAATTACAGAGCAATATAGAGAATAAATGACAAAAAGTTATATTCCAAAATTCATGATGTGGACCATCTTATAATTTATTCCTTTAATTCAGTTGACTCATACAATTCTCGGCAGTATCTGTTTTGTAGCGCAAAATCAATCACTTAATTATTATATCAATCGGTGAATCTATTATGTCCTTAACTCATCAGAATAAATAGCAACAATCAATCCGTCAAAACGAATAGAAGTGTGATTTGACATGATTAAAATCCGAAAATTGGGAGAGAAGCTGCAAATACCTTTTATTTTTCCATAACGCCATATTGAATTTTTATCAAACAAAGTCATTGAACCCAACTATTCGTACTAATAATTTTAATTAATTTATGAATCTTCTACCAAAATGTTCTATTTAATAATTAGTAAATTTATTTATTCTAATTGATGTATACATACTTATGAAAATAATATCAACAAATTATAAACTATTCAATTCTTTTGACGGATTGATCGTTGTTATTTCTGCTGATGAGTTAAGGGCATAATAGATTCACTGATTGATATAATAATTAAGTGATTGATTTTGCGCTACGAAACAGATACTGTCAAGAATTGTATAAGTCAATAGAATTAAAGTAATAAATTATAAGATGGTCAACATCATGAATTTTGGGATATAACTTTTTGTTATTTATTCTATATATTATATGTATGTATGTATATATATATATATATGCATATATATATATGTATGTATGTATGTATGTATATATATGTATATATATGTATATATTTATTGTTCTCTCTCAGTTACCATGTATGCATATTTTATAATCAAACCAGTATATCAATGTATAATATATACAGTGTGTGCGTTCGTTTATGTTTGTCTTTATCCTTATTAATGTATATTTGACTTATATGCATGTTTGTTTTACGACATATTGTTATTTACATATGCAAAAGACAAACTGAATATAGTCTCACGCAACATTATGAATGAATAAGTAAATACGATTGGCAAGTGAACAAGAAACGAAAAAATATGAGCGAAGAGAAGTGAAAGAAGAAAAAAAATGAGGCCATCAGTTATGTGGTACTGTACAATCCTAAACAGGGAACTGCTAAATCAGGAAGACCTGTCAATACGTACACAAAATTATTGACAGAAGACACTGTCTTACAACTTAAAGATCTTCCTAAAACCATCGAAGATAGAGATCTGTGAAGGGAAAGAGTCTTGGTTCGTGCAATCCACCAGATACGATGATACGATGCAGAGTGAAATATAATGTTGAGAACTTACAAGACGAGATAAAATTTACTTACATATAACTTCTTATCTTTAAAACCACTTTGCGCAACGTCATTACGGAAAATAAGCGCATGTTAAAGGCACATACGCATACAAGTAATACACTTTTACTGACAGAATTTACGATTTCAATTTTTTTTTTGGGGGGGGGCGATTTTTGATTCACACTAAATACATAGTATTGTTTACAGAAAACGATTGTTTGACCACTTTACTTACCGTGCTGTCTAGAATACGAATCCCATAATTCATAATGAAAGGATCGTTAATGTAAGATTTTACTCCGTAAATATATAATTAATACACGTTTACGCATACGTATCGTCCAAGGTTAAAATAATATAACTGAAACTTTTTTGCAGAGCAATATTTTTTACTATTTTGGTGGGTGAGGGTAGCAATTGATGACTAAAAAAATGACTAGATGCGAGTTAGGATGGAGCAAGTCTCTAAATGATAATGTTTACAAAAGTTACTATTGCGCTCATGTAACTTATTATGTTGCCTAGAATATATAATTCAAAATTCTTGATGATTATTTAATAAGTTTACAAGTGTATCTTATACAAACAAACACAGACTCATGCACAGCTACACCTACACCCCCCATATATATATATATATATATATATATATATATATATATATATATATATATATATATATATATGACCTTATTTGTGTGTGGGGATAGATCTCTATCAAATCATCCTGTCAATTTTAAATTTACAGAAGTGAAATTTGATAGATAGGGGATTCAGACTTGTGGAACTATTATGATTTGAGTTTCAGCCGGTAAAAGTAGCTGCCAATGGGTTAAAATTGAAAATAATGAACATGGCAGGTGTAAGTCAACTTAAATCGTTCCTTTTACATATGCGTAAATATACATTTCTACGATTAAGTCAATAATTTCTAAAGTTTGGATATGCATGTGGACTTAGCTAAGATTGTAGCGAATAATGATAATCGTTTAGATTCTTACTGATCACATTCAATCATATATGTATATTACAATAGAAAAATTCAAGCATGAAAAGTAATATGGTTAAGATTAGTAGTAAATGGACTAGTTGTAAAAATTGGAAAAGGAAAAGATGGGATATTCTTGTAAAAAATATAATGAATTTATAACTTGAAATATTGCAGCATTAAGAATTTATACATAATATTAAATTGAATTTTTAAATAAAAAAAATTCTTAATGCTGCAATATTTTAAGTTATAAATTTAGTATTTTTTACTAGAATAGCTTGTCTTTTTCTTTTCCAGTTTTTACAACTAGTCCTTTTACTATTCTAAGTTTCATCTTAGCCATATTACTTTTCATGCTCTAATTTTTCTATGTAATCCATTATTTTTTCAGGCTTTGCTTTGAAAGAATATTTCCTTTTTGCGTGCAATATCATAAACATTGTCGGCAATCCATAAAAATTTTATTAATTTCTTAAATAGACTGAATAAAAAAAATCAAATAAAAGACGTTATTTAGTAAATAAACAGAAAAGGGATACAACAAAAGAGAGAAACAGAATTAACGAACGACATCGTAAGCGAAATATTATCAGCCCTAGCACGGCAAAGAGGATCACTTTTATTAACTCTATATAAGCGACATAAGATGGCATGCGACAGAAATTCACACTGTTCCTGTTTATGAAGGTGTTGACGACAGAATAAGTTGCTTTGGTAACCAAGCCAATCAGAAGAAACCGTCTCCCACAGGTCCTTCCGTATTCTAAGGAGTTTTGAACACCAGTCATTTTATTATAACTTTTGTTTTAATGAACGGAAAATGAAACATTTTTATTATAGAATATAGCTGAGACGGAGATCTATGAACTGTAAAAATTGTTTGAAATTTGGATGTAAAATAAGTGAACGGTGAAGCTTTAAAGCAGTTCGAAATGAGTAAAACTAACACTTAAACATATATTCAAAGTGTGTTTGAATGATATATATATACACATATATATATGTGTGTGTGTGTGTGTGTGTTTGTGTATTAAACTTCTGAAATCGCCACTATATATTGGGTACAATATAATGATATATAATTACCTCTATAACAATAAATACAAAATCTGCATGAGTTAAATATCATATTCAAGCGTATTTAAGAACCGAGTAATATAGGGCGGCGTGCTAGTATATATATATATATATATATATATATATATATATATATATATATATATATATATATATGAGCAAACAGTTAATAAAATATGTTAAAAAACACTTTGAAATGAGTTAAAAACATATTTAATCTGAAAAGGAAACACTAGATAAATGGATAGTCCTTAATCCGCGGGGTTTCGAAGAAATACTCTCCTTCTCATCAGAGGGTAGGAATTAGCAAAATGCGGGATCGGATTTTGCATGCAGAAGTATTTGATGAAACAACAAATAAGTAAAAGATCTCACTTGAAAACAAAATAAGTTAAGCAGAGGGAATATGGTAAAGAGAAAGGTGATTACACATTAATGGATAGCCTGGTGGAAGATAAAAAATCTAGTGACGGTAAAATCCAAATGTAAAACTTCAAGAAAGTTAAAAGAATTTCCATTTGTACAAGTAAAATCCAAGGAAATCCCGTAATTGGAAGAAGATTGTCCATAATAATCCAGAGGCAAAAATCCATGGAATAATTCACAAAAATGTGTACAAGGAAAAGATAATATTAAATATAAGAAAAATAAGATGTGCTTTTCACTCTACTTCCGAGACATAACTAATGTATATATATATATATATATATATATATATATATATATATATATATATATGTATATATATATATATATATATATATATATATATTATATATATATATATTACAAAAGACGAAATGAATGTTACCATAAAGCTTTCTTCTGTATAATTTAATGAGACAACATATATGTCAAAATATGCTTGATTAATTTTGAGCTTAGTTAAGAAACTTTTGCGAATATTCGTTAGAACACTTTTTCACTACATCGTAATCTAATTGCTATACGTATGTGTGTAGGCAGGACAAACGTGTATTAATTATATAGCCAAACAATAATATTCGTGTTCTTCTACATGCAAATAACAACTTTTATAATTCTTTATAATAATAATAAGAAAAAGATGAAGAAGAAGAAAAAGAAGAAGAGAAAGAAGAAGAAGACGAAGAAGAAGAAGAAGAAGAAGAAGAAGAAGAAGAAGAAGAAGAAATAAAGGAAGGAAATTATTGTAATAAATCAATTGTTCGGGACACATAGATAAGTGAAGTTGCGATCTTTACTATCTTAGAAACACATCATAAACACTAACATTATTTAACTGTTTGATGTTATCATAACGATGCTGGTTTTGAGAAATTGCGGGGATTGAAACCTTGTGTGTGTGTGTGTGTGTGTGTGTGTGTGTGTGTGTGTGTGTGTGTGTGTGTGTGTGTGTGTGTGTGGCTCCGCGTATATATATATATATATATACATACATATATATATATATATATATATATATATGGAAGAGTGATATACAAACGGCCATTAGCGTATTAAGCGATGCTCTTTGTGTAAACAAATCAGACTTAGGCATTTGGACAATGTCAACACATCATTAATTCACTACGTAATGGTAAGATGCCTTGACTGTCGTTTAGGCGGTCGGGTTTCGATCCTGGCTTGAGGTAGTTTCCTGTCTAGCCGCACTGATGAGCTGTGATCCAGCGAAACAGTACTGTATTGGGATGACTATATATATATATATATATATATATATATATATATATATATATAATATAATATAATATAACTACTTCATTTACTCACATAAAATTAATATACGAAAGTATAGATTTATGCGTAAACTTTAAGTATTTACTTCAAAAGTGCTCAAAACGTATGTAGAGCTAGGTAGTAATTTATAAAATATATATGGCGATTAAGCTACACTGAATATTCGGCGTTTCATCCACTCTAGGATTCGTCAGGCTTATGCGCGAATTCTGTGGTTGTTTCTCGTTTTTATATGGTCATCTTCTCTTGAGGATTTTAGTTAGCCAATCAGCTTTCTAGCATCCACCGCGCCCCTTCCTATCAGCCAATGGGCATGCATTTTATCGAACAAAGGATCTGTTTTAGAACTAGGTTAGTGGTTTAAGGCAGACCTTTTCCTTTTTTATTTTTATATATAAATATACATGTGTGTACACACATATATGCACATATATATATACATATATATATATATACATACATATATGTGTGATCGTTTATGTATAATGTTTATTTATTGAAACCTTGACCAAATAACCCATACACACACAAACAGGAACGCAAACAGAAATGCATATATATATATATATATATATATATATATATATATATATATAGATGCGTGGGGGGGTGTCTGGTCACGAATACGATCCTATATGGTTGACTATTTAAAAAAACTGATTATATATAATGATAGAAGATGTATTGAGACACAGGAATGGGTATGTTTGATGTGGCAGAACGGTGGTTAATTAAAATTGTGGGGTCTGCGTTCGCGCCTGGTCCACAAAGTATGGAACTAAAAAATTAAAAAATTAAAAAATCGTTTACAAGTGTTTTTGATATAGATGTACATAATAATACTTTGATAAGTATGTTTTAACTTAAATAGGGATGATATAATAAAATTGTGGTGTCAGCGTTCGCGCCTGGCCCCATAGAATGGAAATAGGCACAAACATTAATAAAGACTTTTCATATCTATCTGCGTAAGTATACTTTGATAATGATGTTTCAGTTTGAAGAAATATGGTATAATAAAATTATGGGGTGTTCGTTCGCACCTGACCTCCATAGAATGGAAATATGTCACAAAGTTTAACAAGGTTTTTTTTAATATAGATCCACAGAATATTGTGACAAGTGTTTCAGTGTCAACAGGTATGGTATAATAAATTATGGGGTTTATCTATTTTATTTTTACTTTCATCATATTTTGCTTTGGTTTTAATACACCTAAATTCGAAGCTATCTCTTTACAACACTTCCTTTTCATAACCTATCATACTTTCATAAATCAGAGTCCATTTTCTGTAGGCTGTTTTTGAACCCAGTTAACGACAGGTACTTTTGCTAGTATATATATAAAGAGAGAGAGACACACAACAGAGTCACAATGTACAATGGTGTAGCCCATTAAACCATTAAATTATACCACTACGTTTGGTCTTTTCTTAAGAGAATAAATGTCTTAGCATATTCTTTAATTGAATATCAGTGATTTCGATGAGAACTGTACATTCTAATATCGCAATAGAATATTATTATCTATTTCTTCCGAACACCTGGCAGGTGGATTCTATTATTACTTCTGACACAATCTCACAATTCCAGCGATGTTTCATTTAATGTATACGTTTTTCTATATTTTTCATTCTCTTAGTTTGGTTTCAATATATATTGTATATTTTGATTTTGCCAAGATTATTAAAGGCTATGCTGTGGTGAGTGTGTTTTACGGCATATCAACACGTCTTCTCTTTAGGAAATCGTTCCAGACAAGGCTTGACATCACATGACGTAAGGAACTAAAAATATTACTTACTGGACGAAAACTACGCAAGAATAAATGTTAGATGATAGATTCTAACCCAGATAACAGCAATTCTTCCCCTTTGTCGGAAGCATCGCTCATAGAATGTTAGAACTAAAAGACAAAATAAGGGAAACGAGGTTTCACTTTCTACTTTTCTGCTTTTAGTGATTTAATACGAAAACAATTCTTGGAAATGATTTATTCGATACGATTAAATGAAAATCAAGTTGTTAGTTCACGAAAACTGTGGGAAATCGTGAGTCCATGCCTTTCCCAGTTATATTATTGCAAACACAATCACAATCAACCCGATAGGATTTTAACATGCCACATTTGGATATTTAATTTATATAAATAAAACTGTGAATGCATGTATGTGTCCGTCTGTGTCTAAATATTAAACCGCTAAACTCTTAAACTACTGGTCACATAAGATTGAAAATAACAGAAAATAGTAATCATACACCAAGAATGGTTTATAATGTGTAAAACATTTGCTTGGATGAATGAATAACGCGTTGAAATGCAAAATATTTCTATTAGTTTTACGTATGCGCAAATTCAATCATAGTTAGAAGTGGTTTAATTAGTTTTTTGTAATCCATTTGTTCATTTAGTTCAAACGCTGGGGAACGTGACTGGAGCGCTAAATGTTTTGATTTCGATTCTAGCTGATGGCCTTTACATTCGGAATCACTACTATATATATATATATAAATAAATCCCCGAAACAGTGTTTCATGGTAAAAAACTGATAATCCCTTAAAAAATAAATTATTACTGGTACTATAGTGAATTCGAAAGAGCAAGTTGATGCAGTGATTGCAGGTGATTGAATAACTTACTGACTAAATAGTTTTTATAACGAATGATAAAAAATAATATCTTTTGTATAGTTTTAAAGGTTAAAAAATTCCAAGACCATATATATATATATATATATATATATATATATATATATATATATATAGTCTAGGAAATTTTTAACCTTTAAAACTATACAAAAGATATTATTTTTATCATATATATATATATATATATATATATATATATATATATATATATATATATATATATATATGCAGAGTGGGACATAAGTCGTGCTACAAAATTATGAAACTATTTTTTATGATAATATTAACAGAAATTTACTATTTTATTGTCAGTATATTATAACGTTATATATGATTTCTTGTTTTTTAGAAACAAAAGATAATAATTTTTAACAATATCTGTTTAATTGAAATCATAGATCAGCATGAGAAGAGCCTGCATTTACCAGAAATATTCAAATCGCGAAAAAAAAACCAAAATCAAAAGAATGCTCATAAAAAGGACAATTAGTCGTTTCCTGAAAACTTAGTCGATCAAAGATAGATAATGGTCAGATCGTCTCTGCATCTCTAGGACACCTAAACTCATAAAAACTGTTAGGGAAAAAATCAAGCGAAATCCAGAGAGATCCATGAAACGAATAGCAAAGGAAGTACACACATCACCAAGCACTACTCGAAGACTATGTCGAAGTGACCTACAGATGTCACGCTATAAGCTCCAAAAGCGACGGCTTCTCTCTGCATCCACAATTGCAACGAGACTCATCACAAGTCGACTTTTGTTAAACCGTACCATGGAGGTCACGCTCAATAAAATCATCTCCATGGATGCAAAATTCTTTTCACTTCAACAGTTCCACAATCATCAATTGATGTTCAGTTTGATAATGATCACGTTTTAGCCCACAAAAGAAGACGGCTCGTGCTGACTTGTTTCCTTGAATAAGAAATTCTTGAAAATATAGCTTTTCATGGAGATTCCGTTTGATTTGAAGCAAACGTAAGTAGAAAAGATATTTCTTCAAGCAGAGGACGAGTTCTTTCTGTGAATGTCTTACAAGGAGAAACCGGAGATTAAAGCTCAGTCGAGCACATTCCGTTTGGACTAATCAATGAACGTAAGTCGCTTGATCACGTATAGCTGAAAGGGTTATTTACTTTTTTAATAGAGTGTAAGTTGACGCAAAGGACGAGTTGTCATAACCCTCAGACACACTCTCTACCGTCATCATAGTGTAGCAATTTTTGAGATAATGACTAAATGCCAACTCTAACATATTAAAATAGAAGAATACCTGTCCCAGGAAAGGTAGAATTCACTTTCCGAGCAGAAAGGCTCTACACTACCTATATATATCAGCTTTACCTTGGCCCCCATTTAGTCGTAAGAAACAATGGATAAAGCCTGTAAAGGTAGGTTTGCATGTAATTGTGAAGCAATGGTTGCGCAGTTCCAACCACACTTCTTCTTGATTCGAGCGGAATAAAAAGCCCAGAACAATTGAAAGATAATCGGAGAGGCCATACAGTGCCTGTTGATCTTAAATGGTCACTTATTTTGTACTGACCAGGCTCAACATCGCTTTACTTTGGTAACTTAACTGGAACACGCATGTTTATGTTATTATGCGATATATATATATATATATATATATATATATATATATATATATATACTAGCATTTCAGCCCGGTGTTGCCCGGAGGTTTGGATGTGTATGTTGAGCAAATAAAAAAAAAGTGGTAGGAGGAAGGCAGGCTCGAACCCGTACCGCAAAGGAGGAAAAGAACGGGGTAAAACGTAACGTTTATACTGTTACGACCACCGCCAAACCGGAAGCTACATTTCTTAAAATTAAGGCTAGACAATCTAAAGAAGAGGATAACTTTAAAAAAATATCGGCGAAAAAAGTGACCCCCCCTGTAAAAAAGTGCCTAGTTGAAGGGGAAGATATTAATGTTTTTAGACAATTTTTCGATATTTGTTGTATGAAAGGTCGGACTTTAAAATGATACTGATCTTGGTAAAATCCGTCGCCTCTTTTGAAAGTTTAAGGCAGACATGCAAACAGACACACATACATACATTTATATATTGGTAACTAAAAATCATCGACCCAAACTGATGAAAAAGCTTGCCCTATCTCTGAATACCCTTTATGTAAAATTTCAAATATTTAGATCAGAAATTGTCTGAGTAATTTGGAAGAGACCGCAGAGGTCAATTTTTTTTTAACTTTGACCCTTATTATGACCTCTTAAAATTTATTGTTTTGGGCTCAAATCAAGTTATTAAGTTAGATCCATGTCGAAGGAACCTATATCTAAAATTTCAAGTGCGTAGACCCAAAATTGTCGGAGGAGTTGGTAGAGTTCTCAAAGGTCAAATCGTTGAACTTTGACCCCTTAATCGCCAAATTTCTGGCCGAAAGCCGATGGCATAAAGTTTCCCAAATCTCAGTAACATGTATATCAATTTTCGAGTCTGTATGCTAAAAATTGACAGAGTTATTGCGTAGGAAATGTACACAGACACACAGATACACAGATACGTTCACTTTTATAGATATATAGATTAATATTATCAGTATAACTTTTGTACCATTTAAAAGAAGAAGGGCAAAATAAACCAGTAATAATTTTTTTTTTTAATTTTTCATCAAACGAAAATAATGAAATTGCGAGACGAAAATCGTATTTACATAATTGGCGCTTTAAAATAATGTTCCCATGTAGTAAACATTCAGTACGTGAAAACATACCCGTGTTTAATAAATCTAGCAAAAATCAACTAATTGTCAGATTTTCGTGAAATTTTCGATAGTTATCCATTTTAGTATGAACTTACATATAAAATGCAGTTTCCGTAAAATATATGAGGGGAAATATTTTTTTAGTGCGTGCCCCTCCCCCATACTTATTTTTTCGAAATTCGAACAAAATATATTTAAATCTATCGAAATTTCTATTTATTATGAAACATAAGAGTTCAAATAAGTAAAAAATATTTATTTTTTAAAAGTTTAAATACACGTATTGGACAAAAATTTACCTTGAAGTTTCAATTAAAAGAATGATATAAACTTAATATCATTATGGTTTTTTTTTAAATAGTGTTTTTTCGAATTAATATATACTATAATATAATTAGAAACTTCGTAAACATTAATTAATTTTTAAAAGATTTAAAACGATTAAAATTCCATTATTTCAAAATGTTCCGTTACAACATAGATGTTTAATTAATTGTGTTTAAAAAATGTTTAATATTAAATTTTTACATAAACACGGCTCTTGTCAGCTATTTTATCGGCAGATTAAAACCGGTTTTAAAATATCATTGCACAAATATTAAGCATTTTGTTCGTCTCTTTTTACCGAATAAAATATGGAAGTCCGTAGGTAACGAAATGAACATTCAGTAAAACCGTATTTCATATTTAATATACAAATGTTTATAATATTATTAACCGTACTTCATATTTAATATACAAATGTTTATAATATTATTAACCACTAAACAGTGTAAATCTTAAAACCTAACAAAATTATAACAAAGATTAATTATTAATTGCAGTTTGAAGAAGATAAACAAAGGTTTTAAAAAATCATTAAGTCGCTTCTGCTTTTCCATAGTTCGTATAGTTAACACAAGTCTTACATCACGGGAACATGCGCTCCATTTTTCACATTGTTTTGGGGATACCTACCGATCAGCATTCTTTCAGAACGCAGTAAATTCTTAGGGTGGCGCCGGCTCCGCCGCTCCAGGGTGAAACAAGTCCAATTATAAGTAAATATTTAGATGGAGAATAAGATTACAAAAAAAAAAAGAAACTGCGTCTAGAGATTATATACACTCTTTGAATTGGTATAAACTGTTCCGTCTGTAATGTTAAATGTCTTACGATGTTAATTTATTTATTGCGGACTATTATCCTCATCTTTCTTAGTTGCTGTTTCACGACGTTTCGGCCAACTATTCCTCTGGCCTTCGTCAGGTGGTAACTGTGACGGGATAGAAACTCCGAATCCCCTAACTGGATTCTCAGCAATTACTGCCATCAATAGTTGTTGTCGTCTCACCAAGTTTTAGCAAAGTAAGCCTCTGGCTGGCTTTGGGTAGGATAGAAACCGCTATCTTCAGACAATTCTCACCTGGAACCGTAGAGATTCCACGCCAAGGGCCCCGATGATGTTGTTTCGATTTTACTTAATATTATTTATTAACTTAGATATACAGTGAAAGAAAAAGAACTATTGTTTTCAGTTGTAAATTGTTTTACTAAATTATCAAAACAGACTAATTTTACACACCATGGTTTATTTATAACTGTTTATATTTATACTTTTAAATTATTACATTTTGTAAAACTAATGTATATATAAAAATTGAGATTCCTCAATTATAGAAAAATATTGAAAAAGTTTGGGTTTTTTTTAAATAAAAGATATACAGGGTGTCAACAAAGTCTGGCTACATAATGTAGCCAGACTTTGTGGAAGCATCCTGTAGATTATGTAGCCAGACTTTGTGGGCACCCTGTATACACACACACACACACACACACACACAAACACACGTGTATATATATATATATATATATATATATATATATATATATATATATATGTATATATATATATATATATATATATATATATATATATATATATATATATATAAGGTGTCCACAAAGTCTGGCTAAATAATCTACAAGATGCTTCCACGAAGTCTGGCTACATAATGTAGCCAGACTTTGTGGACACCCTGTATTAACAAAAAATTATAAGACCCTCCTAAAAAAATTTGCGCAAATGCTCCTCTCTTTTCAATAAGACTTAGCAGCGTATTGTCAACATCTACTGTTATATCTTTTCATTTTAGCGGCTAGGAGGCTTATTGCAGAAATTTTAACTGCACCCCCCTAGAAGTAACACTTGCTCTTGAATTTCCTTCCATTAGAATAAATATTTCTCTTTAGTATGCTCTACATGTTTTCGATGGGATTCAAGTTATAGTTATTTGAAGGCCAGTCCATAAGAGAATCTTCAACAAATCCCTTTTTGTAACCATGATTTACTAAACGTTGATGCATGACTTGGTGCATTGTCTTACATAAGGCCATAGATCAAAGCTTAGCTAAATACGTTATTAAACCATTCAAAGAAAGATAGAAAATTCACAGTAACTTATCGAATCCATTATAACCCTGTATTTCACTTTAAATAAATCCACGAGTTCATTACCAATAATCCCAGCCCATACCATTATCCAATAGCTGCTTTGTTGACGTTTAAAAATTGTCTTCGGTCATGCTTCTTGCTAACACGTCCTCAAGCGTATCTACCGGATCCATTCTTGATTGTTTTTTTTGTTTTTACATCAGAGTTAACATTTTACATGTTATTTCTTTTGACACCATAGCAGCACCAGTATCTTTAAAGACAAACCAACCGGTGGCATTTAATCCATAACAGTACACCTACCGAATACTACAATACTTAGTTTGCTCAACCTTATTATAACAACCGTAATTAAAAAATTCAACATACACACACACACACACACACACACACACATATATATATATATATATATATATATATATATATATATACTAGCAAAAGTACCCGTCGTTGACTGGGTTAAAAAACAGTCCACAGAAAATGGACTCTGATTTATGAAAGTATGATAGGTTATGAAAAGGAAGTGTTGTAAAGAGATAGCTTCGAATTTGGGGATATCAAAACCAAAGCAAATTATGATGAAAGTAAAAATAAATTAGATAAACCCCATAATTTATTATACCATATCTGCTCACACTGAAACACTTATCACAATATTCTGTGGATCTATATTAAAAAACCTTGTTAAACTTTGTGACATATTTCCATTCTATGGAGGTCAGGCGCGAACGAACACCCCATAATTTTATTATACCATATTTCTTCAAACTAGAACATAATTGTCAAAGTATACTTACGCAGATAGATATGAAAAGTCTTTATTAAAGTTTGTACCTATTTCCATTCTATACGGCCAGGCCCCACAATTTTATTATACCATCCCTATTTAAGTTAAAACATACTTATTAAAGTATTATTATGTACATCTTTATCAAAAACACTTGTAAACGTTTTTTTCTTTTAATTTTGAAATTTTTTATTTCCATACTTTGTGGACCAGGCGCGTACGCAGACCCCACAATTTTAATGAATGATCATTATTCCAGATCAAACAAACTCGTTCTGTTTCTCGATACATCTTCTATCATTATATGTGATCGGTTTTCTATAATAGTCAACCATATAGGAGCCTGTTTGTGACCAGACACACACACATTCAGCTTTATATTATATATATATATATATATATATATATATATATATATAAATATATACGAATGAGTTGCCCTTTTTATAGGACGTATTTATTTTTATTACTAAATATTATTATGTGCATAACAGTATACATATACAAAGTTATATATATATATATATATATATATATATATATATATATATATACCAAGTTATAGATATTCAATACAAAAATTCATGAATTCAACGATGTTATTAAGAGTGCCTAATAAAAGAGGTGCAAGATATATTTTATTGATATAGACAAATTTAATGGTTGCTGTAAATATGTCTATACTAATATACATATATATGTATATATATATAAAATAAAAATAAAAATAAATATATAAATATAAAAATAATATATATATATACATACATACATATATATATATATATATATATATATATATATATATAGTGGAAATGGTAATTAATAAAAACTGAAGAAAGTGCTCAATACCGTTGTAGAACAAATATGCGTTTTATTTTTTATTACCCTATCTTTCTTTTAACTTACATTATTGTTTCAGCTACTTGGCCGTTTTTTGGGGTTTTTTTTGGCCGTATGTAGCTACTCAGACTTTAACATAAATCTTTGCTATATAGCAAACATTTCAGTAAAAGTCTGAGGATGCTACAGACGGCCAAAAAAACGGCCAAGTAGCTGAAACAATAATGTAACTTAACAGAAAGATACGGTAATAAAAAATAAAACGTATATATATATATATATATATATATATATATATATATATTTGCCTAACCTTATATATAAAGAATCATATAAAGTAAGTAGATGTGTTCAGGATTGATGTTTAAATCAAGTATGCACAATGAATATCGATTGTTCTGGAAGAAAAACACACTGTATTATATTGCAATGGACAATCGATCAGGATCGTCTAAATAAAATATTACTTTTATTTATTGTGTTTCTTACGATAGTAAACATTTCTCGGTCATTTATTCTACGATCTAATGATTGTTTTGCATAAGTTACTGGAAACAAAAGCGAGATATGTGACGCTTAGTTTCACATAAATAACTCTGAATTATGCTGGAGCACGCAGATTAGCAGATCCTAATAGCGATCACCATCGACCTTAACCTTCTGGACGCTTTCTTAAGAGATTCTTTGCGTATCAGTCTGCGTTGGGAAAACATGCCAATTTACTACTTCATGTCTTTTTATTTAAAATTATTCCGAAAGAATTAGAGTCGCTTTCAAGAACAACAACAACAACAACCATTATAAAGTATGATGGCTGTATGCAAATGTCGAGCCATGTCCGAAATGACATCACCGTATGAAAAAAGAAAACGACTACATAAAGAACGTGCGCACAGACCGACGATCACGTTAGAGAGGTGGCTGACGTCACGGACGTAACAAGAAGTCACGCGTCGTCGGAAATGAGATATAAAGGTATTGTCTTAAAACTTATAATTTGAAACAGGAGTTGAAGTTCTTTCCGCTTTCATATTCTTTGTTTCTTTTACGATTGAGTCTTCAACGTGTGTGTCCCGCGTGTCTAAATGTTAACGCGTATGTAAAACGTGTGTAACGTTACACAGCAACATATAAGTGGCGTTAGTGTGAGTATCGTTAATTATATTCAGTCAAACATCCACTCTCTATTGGAATACAATAAACGTTATTTCTTAATGAAGTACTAGGTGCGCCTGACTAGTTTTGCCTGATAAATCTGTAACTTCTTTAGCTTCCCAGCTTTTATAGATTGTGCTGTTTGCTAGTCCATCCATGCTTGTGTCCAGTCTTGAAAGACAAAGAATACCCTTTAGGGGCAGTAGCGCGTGCAATTGTGAGGCAAGGGTTGCGCAATTCTCAACCACACCTCTCCTGCATCGGCACTGTTTGAGTCCAGTGGTAAGGAGAAGACCAGGACGACTGGAAACAATGCCGAGATAAGCGGAGAGCACATACAGCACCTGAAAGTCCCAAATGGTCACCCATTTAGTACTGACCAGGTTCAACGTTGCTTAACTTCGGTGATCCAGCGGGAACCGGTGTGTCGACGTGATTGTTCGGTAGTATATTTTTTTGAAAAGGGAAGAAAGTCTTTAATAGATGAATATACAAATATATCCTTTTTTGGAGGCGGGGGGGAAATATTATTTTTCATAATCAGAAAGAGGCAAAGGTAAAGTAAAAGACGAAATTTTAAAATGGCCGCTGTATGATAATAAATCGGACAACAATTTCCTGGGAATAAAAAAAAACAGGATTACATTTTATTGTCTAAACAACATAAACCAACGTTCAGCAAAATAAAATGACTATTTTAATCAAATGTTGATTTTGCATGAAGGAAGGTATTCATGCCCCAAATAGAGAATCTGGTCAACTTTACTTCAAAATATTGATATGGTTTATTATAATTGGATTAGCCTTTGATTTTGGGTAACAAATCTATATATATTAATAGGATAGCGTGTGTGTTATTTATTTTGTGTGTCAGACTTACATCCGTGTGATTGTCATTTAATTGTTATGGACTTTCATTGATTGTAATAAAGAATTTTATAATAAAGAATTCTTCATAAGTTTTGCTTTCGGTTTCGATTATAGCTGATGGCACTCCAGTAATCTATTTTTTTTATATAAATAATTTTATCAAAGATTATTCATAAGTTTTGGGTTCGGTTTCGATTATAGTTAAAGGGACTCAAGTTATATATATATATATATATATATATATATATATATATATATATATATATATATATTCCATAGGTTTTGTTTTAAATTTCGATTTAAGCTGATGCACCCAAGTCATATAGATATTTTTTTTTATTATTTTTGAAATCGCAACTTTATAACATATAAAAATCGATAGAACATTAACTCTCTAATAATATATACGAAATCTAAAATAATTAAAATATAATATTTAAGCATACTTTACGGCCGGGCTATGCCGGGCGTTCCTGCTAGCTTAGATAAATAGTTTTACAGTTTTAACAAAAGAGCTATAATAATATCAGAGCGTCTCCATTTACGCTGAACATTACAGAATGCCAACATCAATAGATTACATACGAATTATTTCCCTGTGGAATTGCAACCGGTCCCGCTAGTAAAGAATTAACATATTATTTTGTAAATAAATATAATCTGGAATCATAGATTTACCTGGAGGATATGTTCTTAATGTGTGTACTAATGTCTGTGATTCTAACCTTTCACTTTGAAGCAATGTTTTCCATAAAAGGTGTGTTTCGTTATTGCCTGTGTAAACGTTTCTTCTTAGCAAACCCGAGTAAATTTTAAGCCCAAGAAAATAGTGAAAAATATCAAACTAGAACTATGATTATCACTTACATAAAAAAAAAATCCAGTCGTAAACTGAGATTCTTTTCTGGTAAAAACAGGCGATATATTCTATATTCTAAGTGACAGGTTCTCAAGTATTCCAGTACTGCATATTGGTATTCCCTTATTATTTATCGTTGCAACTGTCATATCCAGAGACACATTATACAATAACTCCCAGGTCTAAAATATAGACGGCACAACTAATACAATATCCTTAATTTTTTTATAAAGGACTACCCTTCAAATAGCGCATGTCAAAATTGGAACCAAATAAGTGTATTAGTTTACAAATTATAGTTATTTAAGTAAACCAACTGCTGCAAATTTTAAAAACAATTAAAAAAATTCGAATTTTGTGTTTTGATAAAGTAAAGCTTTCTGATTAGGGAAAATACTGTTCAAACAAAGCAATGGATTGATATGCCTTATTCGGACTCTGCAGTGTCGAAAACAACAGTTATAGATATTACGCTGTGATTACGGATGGTGGTACAGACAAAAACGATGTAGAATGATCAAATCGTTTAACGTCGGAAGTGGTTTCGGAAAATATGAATAAAGCTCACCAACCCATTTGAAAAATTGTAAATTGAAGTTTTATGTAATAACAGATGATTTAACGATATAAAAAGGTGGTGAATTTTCCCGTTTCCATGAATATTTGTCAATAACAACGGGTTTATGATTCAGAGTGTTTCGGCGCAATAAAAAGAGGTATTTCTGTCTATATGTGAAAATGGATGAAACATGGATCCACAACTTCGGAGTTAAAAAAGCATCCAGCTCATCTAAAAACAACAGGCGAAATATGCAAACATTAATAGACAAGATATTATTTTGGGGTTCACAGAGTATTTTATTTATAACTCATCTTACGACAGGAAGATCATCAATAGATACTATTATACACTTCCTTTGTTAAGCTTGGTTAATAACATCTCCTCATTTTTCTGCTGATAAACATTTTCTCTATTTGTGTAATATTTTCCTCGTATATATTTTTACCTCGTGCACTTAGGGAGGAGATCGATAATATCACAATAACATGGACAACTGACAAAGAGAAACATGAGATTTAAATATCCTTCTAATCTGCATCTAAGGCTCTAAATTAAATGAGGACTGGTTCATGTGTTGTAAAAGTGGTTCCGATGAAATTAAAACTATAATTAAATTATACAAAGTTTAATGCGATCTCAAAATTTCAATAAACGTTCATAATTTGGAAATCTTGAAAAGGGATTATTTAAAAAAAAAAAAAAAACTTTCTAATTCTAACCCGATCATACTAAAGCAACACTCACCTTAGGCGGGTTGAACCTGCTTCCTCCGAAGGAATAAGTTTAATGGGAGTATGAGATTCACAAGTTGTTTCCAGTCGATTGTACTATTATGATATATATGCGAGTATGTGTTAACTCCTTAAAGAAAACTTGGTTGACAGAAGAACAAAGAACACTTATTTTAGAACTTAATAATAGAATAGAAATAAGTTTTGTACAGGGTGTAACGATAATTTTGTCGCTCTAAAGAAAACAACACTACAGCTTTCTTTTAAAAAAAATTATTGAAAAAATCAATTCAGATAACTTGATTATATAGTAGAGCTGGCAATATAGCTGACTTTAGCCTCAATCACCGCCTCGTTCGGATCCGGAACTGGGAGCATGCCTTTTCCACAAGCGCCGGCGGAAGCTCGGCGAATACTTGGCGGATGGTGGCTATCATGCTGGCTTTGTTGTTGTGGGAGGTCATGTTGGTGATGTTCTCGACGTATGAAAAAACGAAGTAGTCCAGCAGGCTTAGGTCGGGTGGGGGGCAGTGAGAAAAGGATACAAAGTCACATCACTTCTTCTGAAGCCAAACCTGGGTTTCTTTAGACTTGTGGACCGACGCCGAGTCTTGCTGCCACACTCAGTGTCTGCCGGCGGCCATCTAATTGCATCGTAGGATCACCAGACTCTTCAGCACAACCAGGTACACTTTGATGTTGACTTTCAAACCGACTTCGAAGATGTGAAGTGGCATGATGTGGCCCTCACTTGAAACCACAGCAAATACCATAACCGTAACCGGAACCTTTGTTTTCATCACCCTGGGAACGTCCCTGTTATTCGTGGCAATCCAGAGATGCATTTTAAAAGTGCTGGCAATGGTCCTGTTGCCATAACTTTAATCGGCAGAAAGCATGAGTTGGACAGCGGCCTATCTCCAATCTCGCTCGTGTTGATTGTGTCATTTTCAGACATGATAGAAAGTTCCTATCGCTCCTGGGATTTGTACATAACTGACCAACTAGTAGATGGTCTGCAACAAAAAATAAAAAAGAAAATCGGTTTTGATAAAACAGAAATGGAATCCTGTCGTCTTTTCTATGGTGATAACTTTATCGTTTCTGTAGATCGAGAATCGGCCTATTAACTGCGTAGTAATTTTTACATATATATGCGATTATGTGTGAACTCCTTAAAAAATTTGGTGGGCAGAAGAAAAAAAAACAGTTATTGCAGAATTTAGAGCGAAAAATAAGTTTTGTATATATGTGGTCATATTAGAGACGTGTAACAATAGGATTAATTTGATAATATGAGTTTAAAATTAAGCCAAGCGGAATTTTACATTTAAGATATAAAGCAGGCTACTATTTTAACTCTGGCGTCACTATCACATCATCTGTATCAAAGCGGCATTCAAGCGAGGCGTGTTGAGCCGGCTTCATCTAAAAACGAAAGTTTCATATAATTATCAAATTTACAAGCGGTCCTCAGTCACTTTTACATCACGGGAAAATAACGACGTTAAGTTTTTGTAGGCCTTGCAGGTAGGTGTTGATATTTTCCTGCATACAGCACCTGGTGTTTCCAAATAACCACCCACCTGGTGCTTATTAGGTTCAATGTTACATAAATTCAGTGATCTAATAAAATCTTATACTTTCAGGTGTGTAAGCTTTATATTAAAAGCCTAATTGTGTGAAACATTTTGATCATACTTGAGAGACCCTTCCCTGGTTTATTCCCACTTTATTGTTGTCTGTCATATGAAGGTTATGCTAGATATGTCACGTTAGGTACTGCGGTTTGACAGCTCTATTTCACCACAGCTCAGAATAACATACAGTAACTGGTATTCCCAAATTGTCACCTATCTAGTACTGACCAGGTTCGACGTTGATTAACCTTTGTGATCTAACGTAGACCGTTGTATCAAGGTGATATTACTGTATTTTTTCAGTTTCTCCGAAAAGCATATGTTCTTAATTGCAGTGACATATTTTGTTGCCTTAATTGCAGTGAAATATTTTGTTGCCTCAATTGCAGTGACATATTTTGTTGCTTTAATTGCAGTGACATATTTTGTTGCCTTAATTGCAATGACATATTCTGTTGTCTTAATTGCAGTGGCATATTTTGTTGCCTTAATTGCAGTGAAATATTTTGTTGCCTTAATTGCAGTGACATATTCTGTTGCTTTAATTGCAGTGACATATTCTGTTGTCTTAATTGCAGTGACATATTTTGTTGCCTTAATTGCAATGACATATTTTGTCGACTTAATTGCAGTGACATATTCCGTTGCTTAATTGCAGTGACATATTTGTTGCCTTAATTGCAGTGACATATTTTGTTGCCTTAATAGCAATGACAAATTCTGTTGCTTAATTGCAGTGACATATTTTGTTGCCTTAATTGCAGTGACATATTTTGTTGCCTTAATTGCAGTGACATATTCAGTTGTCTTAATTGCAGTGACATATTTTGTTGCCTTAATTGCAATGACAAATTCTGTTGCTTAATTGCAGTGACATATTCAGTTGTCTTAATTGCAGTGACATATTTTGTTGCCTTAATTGCAGTGACATATTCAGTTGTCTTAATTGCAGTGACATATTTTGTCGACTTAATTGCAGTGACATATTCTGTTGCCTTAATTGCAGTGACATATTTTGTTGCCTTAATTGCAGTGAAATATTTTGTCGACTTAATTGCAGTGACATATTCTGTTGCCTTAATTGCAGTGACATATTTTGTTGCCTTAATTGCAGTGACATATTTTGTCGACTTAATTGCAGTGACATATTCTGTTGCCTTAATTGCAGTGACATATTTTGTTGCCTTAATTGCAGTGACATATTTTGTTGCCTTAATTGCAGTGACATATTTTGTTTCCTAATTGCAGTGACATATTTTGTCGACTTAATTGCAGTGACATATTCTGTTGCCTTAATTGCAGTGACATATTTTGTTGCCTTAATTGCAGTGACATATTTTGTTGCCTTAATTGCAGTGACATATTTTGTGTCTTAATTGCAGTGACATATTTTGTCGACTTAATTGCAGTGACATATTTTGCTGCCTTAATTGCAGTGACATATTTTGTTGCCTTAATTGCAGTGACATATTTTGTCGACTTAATTGCAGTGACATATTCTGTTGCCTTAATTGCAGTGACATATTCTGTTACCTTAATTGCAGTGACATATTTTGTTGCCTTAATAGCTGTGACATATTTTGATGGCTTTTATTTAAATTATGTATGGTGAGATTTCTACCTCTATGTCCACCTCTTTAATTAATATCGATTTTTGGAAGATCGATTTATCTAAGATGGCTTAATAGAAGCTACAGAATGAAATTACTAGAAGTCTAGGAATTTAGTTTACAATCATTATTTTCGCTCAATTGTATTTACTAGACTACTAGAATGCAGACCCGACGTTGCCCGGGATTGAATGAGAATCACTGAATGTTTCACACTCCTATATTTTTATTGTCAAGTTATTATGCTAAAATTGTGCTCTAAACAGTAACATTCATTTTTTTCACGGTTTTCCCCAAACGCATAAGTATTTTTTTTTACATTGGTCTCGGTGCCCGGCGTTGCCCGGGTGTTTAGAGGTATGTGTTGAGAAAAAAAATAAGTTGTAGTAGGCAGACAGGCTCGAGCCCATGACGCGAAGGTGGAAAAGAACGTGGAGGTGTGTGTAAGGGTATGAGTTGAGCAAAAAAAAAAAAAATAGGAGTAGTAAGCTGGTTCGAACCCGTAACGCGTCAGAGGAAAATAGGTGAAAAAAAAGGTCTTATCGATGCGCCTACGGCGGTTGTGACGTCACAGGCGGTCGAAATAACGCGTGTAATGCTATGTCGTCGACGCTAGGTTTGAATGACTTGTAAAACAATGTCAGCGAAAAAACGACCCTCCTTGCAGAAAACTGCCCAGTTGAGAGTGAACGAATTAATGTTTTTGGCCGAATTTTTCGATATCTGTCGTCCGAAGAGTCGAGCTTCAAAAGCATACTGGACTCGTCATAATCCGACGCCTCTGTCCAAAGTTTTAGGCGGACATACATACATACATACATTTAAACAGACAGTTGAGATTTATATGATAGGTTTCGAATAGTATGGTGAGATTTCTACCTCTATGTCCACCTCTTTAATTTATATTGATATTTTAAAGATCGATTTATCTTAGACGGTTTAATAGAAGCAACAGAATGAAATTATGTAGAAATCTATGACTTAACTTACAATCATTATTTTCGCTCAATTGTATTTACTAGCTTGGAGACCCGACGTTGTCCGGGATTGAATGAGGATTAACGAATATTTCACACTCCTATATTTTCATTGTCATCGAAATCGGAAGATTCGTCCATTTTTCAATCAAATCAATTAATTGTCTGCTCTAGTTGGGGACCCATCGCGGTGTACCGGGAGGAAACCTAGTCCACAATATATTGTAGTCTACATTGTATTGTAGAGTACCTACAGATCGATTATCTAAAAATTGTTTTATATATAATTTCTTGAATTAATGTTTAACATGCAAAAGTCAAGTATTATGCTAAAATTGTGCTCTAAACAGTAACATTCATTTTAAACGCGCCTCTCTCATATAAAATAATCAGCATATTTTAAATGCAATTCTTTGAATTTTCAGAGGTTGCTTTTTTATCTGCTGAATCATTTATAATATATAATTGGATTTTTTTATCTCTTTTAATTTCAAACCAGCTAATTACATATATTTCTACAATAGAGTTAAGCAGGTTTTGTATTTTATTAGTTTGTTCTGATGGATAATTTGGGGGGTCTTTAAACACATTAATTTGATAACCAGGTTGAGCTATCTTGCCTGATTAAAATGTCCGATCCTCCATGCTGTATGTTTGGGATGTACTTTATTTGAAATCTACTTTACTTACCGAAATCTAAATAGCATACTGTAAAAATATATCTTTGGGGACCAACCATTTATTTTTACAGTATACTGTTAGAGTAGAATAATTGCTAGCTAGAGGAATATTCAGTAGTAACAAGTAAACATTGGGCAAATTATGATAATTGCAACCACATAATCTTCCGAGTGAACCAGTGAATGATATTGGGCATCGTGTATTTCCATCAATGGATTTAAATAATGTTCTAAAAGGAAACTTATTCTGGTGTACGGTACAACCAATGATATGTTTTTTTTTTCTATTTAGTTTATTTTTTCAGTGTTTGTGCTATATAAAATAACAGCCATTAGAATATTGACACATTTTTTCTAATGTTTTTCAATATTGATGACTTCATCTGCTAAAGCAGCACTAGTGGTTCCAACAGTAGGGATCACTATTTTTGAGATACTCTTCCTTAATATCACATTCTGTTTCTTTCGTGAATGTTAAATGATGCTCTTGCCCCTTAACTTTTTCATCCACAATTTTCTAGTAAAACACGGTGTCGCTATCATGATTTCCCTCATTAAAATACAGGTAAAATAAATACTCTTAAAGTCATGCTCAAAGCTCAAAATGTTCATTAACTTCAGCGCTATTTTCTGATTGTGGAAGATTGATATTTTGGTCATGGGATGTTGAAGAAATAGGGCATGAATCAACTTTCTACTAACACAATTAATATTTTAGATGTTGTCATGGTAACTCTATCGACATGTCACAGTTGAAAATCCACTTTTGGTCTTTATTTCTTTGGTCCTTCAAATACTTTTGCTCTTCCAGAGGAACCCGAAGTATACAATTTGACAAATATTAATTCGAATCCACTTTGATATTATTTCACATAAAAACTTTTTAAAAGTGTTTTTTTTCTCAATGGTTTACATAAAACACAAGTACAGAAGTTCATGAAATTAAAAATGCATATGATGTTGTTGTTTAAAAAAACAAGAGAAAATAAAAAGATAAAAAATAAACTTACCTAGATTTGATAAGACAGGTATACGCTATGTGTTTGTCTAAAAGTTCTCTTACCTGCATTTCACATTTTTGCCGTTACAACTTGCAATTGGCAGTTTGCAAGAACAAGATAAAATGCCGAACAATTTATCAAATTTCTTTTTAGTATAACATTTTTGGCAACTGTAAACAATAATTGTTTCATTTATTTGTTAATTTTTTTTTTATAAAGCATGTGTTCTACGATCAATGTATATAGTGGAAAAATGTTTATAATATCATTTGCCATTTATTGTGAAAGAATAAATGTGTTTCAAGTTGGATAAGAATTATCCATATATTTGATAGGTTGAATGAAAAATAAAGGGAGGGTCTGTTGTATATTGGGCATAGTTTCTTTATAGTTCTTTTATAATGCAGCGTTAACATCGTATGCGTATTTTTCATTGAACACCGGCAGAAATCAGCGTATTGATTTTTTTTTCAACAGTGAAATTCATTTGCTAAAAAGCAATAAAGTTTTAGAAAAAATATTTCCTGTTCTTATTCTTTATGTGATTTAACAACTGACTCTGCATAGACGTAGTCGCAAAAATATCCCTACTTTATATACGATTTTCAGAATGTGAGAGATTATACATAACAAATTCCACAGCAACGAACCAGAAGTCAAAGACTCGAGTCTCATTTGGGCTCATCATTTGTATGTGTAGCGATATTCATATTAAAAGCCCTTTTTCTATTCATTTAAAAAGAAAATACAATTTTGTAATACAGGGGTTGTGGTATTGTATTTATCTACAGCAGACTTAGCTAATTTGCATATTGTTTTAAACATTCATCCTAATTAATTTCCTATTAGCTTTTCTGTTTTCTTATAGAATACTCATCTTTAGTTAGGCTACCCGGCATTGCCCGGTCGTAAAATTATATTCATGCAGATATTCTACATAATTTATACTTGCGTAAAATTTGTGCAAAAGCTTATAGTAAACAAAACTCTTTCTACACATATTTATGTATGCGTATAGATATTTGTTTAAAAAATTTTGCCTACCAAATTCATCCGTCAGTTTTTGGTCTACAGACATCAAAAAGTTATATAAAGGGTATTCTAATAACTGCAAAACTTTATATTTGGGTTTTAGCCGGGGAACATCGGTGCAAAGTGTGAAAATTAAGGAAATGGCATTTTCCAGGAAACCCTTGAACGACGGCATTACAAGTGTACATTCGTGACGTAATGGCTACCGATTCATGTTTTGATTTTTAGCTTTACAATAAGTATATCTTAATAGTAAAGGAATTAATGTCAAAGTAATCATAAGCTAAACGTTTTGGTTTCGATTCTCGGTAGTGACGCACGAGTCATACTTTTTAACTTTTTAAATCATTACTCTATATTAGATCCAGTATAATATACTAATAAATATGACATCTTTATTAATTAAAATATCATATTAAAGTGTATTTTACGACGAGGCAATGACGGGTAGCCTGTTATATATATATATATATATATATATATATATATATATATATATATATATATATATATATATATATATACTAGCAAAAGTACCCGTCGTTGACTGGGTTCAAAAACAGCCTACAGAAAATGGACTCTGATTTATGAAAGTATGATAGGTTATGAAAAGGAAGGGTTGTAAAGAGATAGCTTCGAATTTGGAGGTATCAAAACCAAAGCAAAATATGATGAAAGTAAAAATAAAATAGATGAACCCCAAAATTTATTATACCATAACTGTTCACACTGAAACACTTATCACAATATTCTGTGGATCTATATTAAAAAAACCTTGTTAAACTTTGTGATATATTTCCATTCTATGGAGGTCAGGCGCGAAACGAACACCCCATAATTTTATTATACCATATTTCTTCAAACTGAAACATAATTATCAAAGTATACTTACGCAGATAGATATGAAAAATCTTTATTAAAGTTTGTGCCTATTTCCATTCTATGAGGCCAGGAGCGAACGCAGTTCCCACAATTTTATTATACCATCCCTATTTAAGTTAAAACATACTTATCAAAGTATTATTATGTACATCTATATCAAAAACACTTGTAAACGTTTTTTTTTTTAATTTTGAAATTTTTTATTTCCATACTTTGTGGACCAGGCGCGTACGGAAACCCCCACAATTTTAATGAATCATCATTATTCCAGATCAAACATACCCCTTCCTGTTTCTCGATACATCTTCTATCATTATATGTGATCAGTTTTCTATAATAGTCAACCATATATGAGCTTATTCTGTGACCATACACACACAGATGTTCAGCTTTATATATATATATATATATATATATATATATATATATATATATATGTATATATATATATATATATATATATATATATATATATATATATATATATTGTAATACTAAGTTCTGTTGTTTTGATTGCAATCGTATTCATCTAATTCTTCGGTATGATAATTTACCAACTTAATCCCTCGTCTAACAATGTAACCTTAACTGCATGCGGACCGTTGGGTTAACCATTTAACTCAGGTTAGATTGTTGGATTTGGTATTAAGTTGTCAATTAACATAACGAAGTATAAAGTGAAAACGATTGTAAGCAAAACAACAGAAGTTAGTATTTCATTTCATATATGTACATATATATATATTTATATATATATATACATTTAGATATATATATTTATATATATACTTTTATATATATATATACATTTATATATATATATATATATATATATATATATATATATATATATAACTTTCACTACACAGATGAAGACTGAAGGATCGGTCGAAAATATGTACTTGTAAAAACGTTTTTTTTATTTTATTTTGTGTTCCTGCACGTCATTAATAGAAAACGAACAAAGAAAAGTTATAAGCTTTTATAATTTATGTATTCTTTATATATATATATATATATATATATATATATATATAGAGAGAGAGAGAGAGAGAGAGAGAGAGAGAGACAGAGAGAGAGAGAGATAGAGATAGATAGATAGATAGATAGATAGATAGTCTAAGATTAGCCCATCTTGTTTTACTTGCAATCATCTCCTTTCTGTCGTTCTCTATATCTTCATTTGCATCCGTCAACTATCGAGACAGGTCGAGACCTTTTGGTGATCAGGCTATACGTTTTTGGTAACCGCCGTTAATCAAGAAAAAAACTTAAGTGACCATTAGGGTCAGACTCCAAGGAATGAACTGACGATCTCTTTTTAACTGTTTCCAAGCAATAAAATACCTACTAGTATTTTAAAGCAAATGTGAAATTAATTATTCAAAAGCAGTCCGATATAATTGCTGTCATACAGGAGAATAGTCTCTGGCCGCTTGTTAAGCTATTCGTTCCGCTAGATAAAAAGTTGGAAATAAAAATTTTATATATCTACACATATATAACCGAAGAATATAGGTATCCACACAAACTATTCAGACAAGTTTAATGTATCTGCTCTCTTTCGTCGACCGCTAGCAGACGGAGACGTATAAGACAGAAAATATGTGAGATCTCGATAGTTTATTCTAATTAACATTTTTGGGGTTTCAGATATGAACATAATCTACCATTTACTACTACTCTCTTATGGAAATCGCTCTGGGCAAGACATGACACCCCTTGATCTAAGAAAGTAAAAATACCACCTTAAGATCAAGAACCATTCAACAATAAGTGTTAGGTGGATGGATTCAGTAATGTGGAAAACGGCAACTTTTCACACTTAGTCGGAACGATCGCTAATGAATTATGAGAACTAAAGAGAAAAAATAAGGAAGGAAGAGTTACAAGGCTGGCAAACGTAACGCCAATGTCCACTTTCTACCTCTAATTAAAACACGAACCGAAGAGGCATTATGCTATCGGTTAATCTGAACGCGAACTTTATTAACGACAAATCGCTGCACACCTCAGGATTCCAAGACAAACTAAGTAGAATAAAAAGCGATTAACACATGCTCGACGATAATCGCTACATGAATTTTACCTAATCAACAATTTTGAAAGCAGCAACTAGTCTTGCACTATCCACAAAACTTCTTTCACCCTAACAGTATATCTTACTTTGTTATCTAGCCTGTTTTTTTTATTTTCTGATCCTACCCTATAACACTAATATATATATATATATATATATATATATATATATATATATATATATATATATATATATGTGTGTGTGTGTGTGTGTATATATATATATATATATATATATATATATATATACCTCTGGCCCTTCTTTTATTGAGCACTCCTTGTCAAATTCGTTAGTTATTAGTCTTAAATACCTATAATTTGGTGCATATAAATATATATATATACCTATAATTTGCTATATATATATATATATATATATATATATATAAGCTCAATAATTTTTTTTATTTTTATTATATATATATATATATATATATATATATATGCATAGCTTGCATTTAATTAGTGTTTTGTTTTTATTTTTATGTTATTTTTTCTTTTTATCCCTTTTTTCATTTCATATCTATCTCATCTATCTTTCTTTATAATGTGATCCAAACTCAGATGTTATGTTGGCTCTGCTTCATCATTTTGTCTAGATGTAACCAATGTATTCACGGTGAGATTCGAATCCCAAAGAGCAGTTTCAAATTTAAAATCGATCATCGCTCACGTACCTAACCCTCTGTGTCAAAAATATCAATAACTCGAGAAATGTCTACGCTAATGCACAACCATCATTTATTTTAGAGAATCGTTAGCACGATAACTTACGAAATCAGTATAGGCAAAACGAATAAGAATAGATAGTTTTTTTTTTAATCTATTAGGGAGGTAATCTAGAATAATTCGAACACATAAAACTGATCGAACGGCAAACAGACAGACTAATCGGTTTACTGATCCGTTCCACACTGAAATGTCCCTCTCGTTGATGGACACACGATATCGAGCACCATACTGAATTCTGCGAACATATCCGCCGAAGGACCGAGAAAATGAATAACTAATTGAGGAGCAAGATGTCCGCCGTTTACGCGTCAAAAATATTTAATCACGCCAACGCAATATTGGTAGGATTCGAACAAAAACGAAAGCATTGTCATATTCTATTCTTGGCCCTTCTGACCAGTCATGCCGTTTAGGTTTTAGTGAAAATGGCCTCCACCTAAAATAGAACACTCGATCAATCCTTGACTTGCAGCCGGCCATTAGCAATCTTCATGTTAAATGTCACGAATCATACCAAGGCTGATGAATATTTTTTTTCTCGAATGTTTTGACATGTATTCGCGCGCACACACACACACGCACACACACACACATACACACTCACACACACACTTACACGCACAGAGAGACAGACAGACACATATACACACACGAGGGGGGTGTTCCAAAAGTATTGCCTCCTATTTTTATTCCGCCTGAATGGATCAAAAGGAATACAAACTTACATTTTTTTATGATGGCTAACCTTATGCATTCATGACCTGGAAGTTTCATATCTCTATCATAAATATTGACTGTATGAGACGCTAAGAAAGAAGCTTGTACCTGCGTCAGAAGCAGAGAGGCGTCATTGTCTTCCTGGGAAAAGAGCACTCAGAATGGTAGTGACTTTATTAAGAAAATACAATATTCTGGAGCACGAATGGGTGTTCGTTTTAATGGTACAACTTCCGTCTTTGTATCTCTTTAACATTTTTTAGTTAAAAATGTGTGTGTGGTGAAAATTATGAAAATAGAATATATATATATATATATATATATGTACGCAATGTTGATGAATATATATATATATATATATATATATATTAAATATGTTTTTAACTCATTTCAAAGTGTTTTTTAACATATTTATTAACTGTTTGCTCATATATATATATATATTAATCAAGGTTGCGTCTTTATTTCAGAGCCTTCTTTGTGTAATTGATTTGAAGAAAACAATCAATCATCCCGAGGAAGTCTTTACATAATGAATATATAAATGTAATTTTACTTTTTCACACACACACACACATATATATATATATATATATATATATATATATATATATATATATATATATATATATATATATAGTGCTGTTTCACATTTCATCAGTTCGGCTAGACTACCACCAATCCATATCCAGGGATTGAACCTACAACCATCTAGTTGATAGCCGGCAGTTCTACCCTCCATCTAATGGGATTGGTATCTGTAAACAACCTCACCAAATGTCCATTTATATAGTTGCAGTGCTCAGCCTGCTTGTTTATTTACAAACAAACAAACAGAGAGCTTCGCATTAACGCTAATAACAAAAAGAGAGAGATAGAGAGGTCGAGGTTTAGTTTAAGGATCACTGTTGAAAATAGATTCATCATTGTCTTGAAACGCTCTGATTGCTAACTTTTTAATGTAGCAGGATGTTATGGCGTAAATATGTCGAGCTATTTTTGCAACTCAATCGTAGTGAGGTCGTTGACTTTTTGTAACTATTTTCGCAATCCATCGTTAATCTTCCCTTTTCTTTTAGTGTGAATCACAAACTTTCAAATTAGACAAATAGAGTATCATTTTTTTATAGTTTAGTATTTCTTAAGCTGATTGTAGGTCAGCATCCGTGTTTTATATAACTACGACATAATCATGTTGACACACCGGTTATTCTGAGACCACCGGAATTAAGCGACTTTAAGCCTGTCCAGTACGAGATGGGTGACCATTTTGTAACACTTAGCGCTGTACGTATTCAGGTAAGCGAGTATGTATAATATATCACGGAGATAAACGTTTTAACTTACACAGTTCCAGCTTAGCCTTGAACAAGGAGTAGCACCTGTGATTCGCCATCTTTTAATCTGAAGGGTTACCATTTAAGGAGAAAATGGAGTTCCTCGGCTGTGGTGAAAGGAAGATGCTCGGTGATAGTATCACAAACAAAATACCTGTTTCCAATTTGTCATGATCCAGCATGGAAGTACTAAGGGTCAGAAAACTGAATGACAATTACAACCGAGTATAGATATTAAATAATAATTGACCTGATAATTTGTATTATTTGGAATGTTTGGACTATTATTCTCATCTCGTCTCCGCTGATGTAACCTTCGACCTTCTTCGGCGAGTGCGTCTTGTCGAACCCGATAATCTTTATGTTGAAATCAAGATCAGTACGGAAATCCGAACCGAAATATTTAGTTAATTCCAGAGAGTAGCGTTCGTCGACTATAATTGGATGGAACTCTTAAGTCGTTCTTAATTGTATTCTTTTAGCGTCGCATTGAGGAGAAAAACTTCAACCTCCAGAACATTGTTGCTTAGAACGGATCATTACTAAACATGTTGATTTGTGTCGCCACAACTAAGATGAGAACAGTAGTTTGAATAATCCAAATGATACACATCATTAATCCTCATCTTAAAAGTCCGAAACATGATTAGAAAGTCTTTGTATTATCAGAAATCATTTAAGGAAAAGAAATTGCATGTTTAAATGTAGGAGAGTTGCTAAAAATGTTAAATTTTAATTATATTTTTTTATTTTTTACACAGGAATCACCACTTATCAAGGCCCGGAGGCCACTTGAGTATAAGGGTAAATGGATATACATTAGCCAATGTGATATAGCGGAATAAACATAAATAGTGAGAATTTTCTAAATTGGATCATTTAGAGGGACGGTTCATTAAGAAATTGTTTACGTTGGACTTGAAGACAATCAGATTGTAGTCAGCTGGAAAGCAGGCAATCGGAAGAGTTTAATAGGCGTGCAGTTCTAAGAAAGAAGCTTTGTTCGTGGAATCTTCATTTACGTTTAGGCACAGATAAAGACTGTGGGAAAATATTGATAGTGGTTTAAGCTAGACGAGTGTTTTTCGTGGAAGTTTGGCGAGGGGAGCATTGAAGCTCAGATGAGCACTTGCCATGAAAATAACGATAAAGCAGAGAAGTCTCGCAACGTCTTTTCTGTAGGAAAGAGGTTGCAGGTACGTGAAAAGGGATCCCCCCACTCAACTATGAATCTATTTTGAACTCTGTCAAGGCAGGATAAGCTGCTTCTAACAGCTTCTGCCCAGATGCGGCAACAGTACTCCATCGTTGGCTGTACCTGGCTTTTATATAGGTAGAGAATTGCATCATGAGGAAGATGTCAACTAGATCAGTAGAAGGATCCCACCATTTTTCCAGCAACCGTGGCAATGGATTTGATATACGTGTTCCATTTCAGATCGGGAGTAAAGGTCAAGCCCAGAAGTTTGTCGAAACATGAAACCGTCCCAAGACGAGAGCTGTTCATTTCAATTGATACCAGATTGATGATATAAAGAGTGAAGCTTGGTTTTAGATGCATTAAAAGTAACAAACCACCTCTTTCCCCATTACGACGTGCTCAAGATCAGAGGAGAGAGAATCAGAGCGACTTAGATCGTTTACAGTCTTTGATTTGCTGCCATAGATTGTAGTGTCATCAGAATAAATGTCTACGAATGATGTAAGGATGTTATTTGGAAGATCATTAATGTAGATCAGGAAGAGTTGAGCCCAGGATGGACCCCTGAGGGACCCCAGAATTAATACTGAGAGCTTCTGATTTCTGCCTATCAACCACTACTCTTATGAACTTCTCAGTGGGAAATGATTTAATAATTGAGAACACATTTCCAGCTATACCATAGCTGGATATCTTGTGAAGTAGACCTTTATACCATACCCTATCAAATGCCTTTGATATGTCAAGAGCAATTGCCCTAGAGAGGAAGTCTACGGCGAGAGATTCGCTAATCCTATGATATAACTGTAAGCACGTCCGCTGTAGATCTAGCAGAACGGAAACCATATTGTACGTCACTAAGAAGGTTGTTTTTGCTGAGATGGTTGACCACTTCTTTATTTAACACAGATTCCAGCAGCTTACTCATGGCGCACAAGAGACTTTACTGAGAGGGAGATGAGCGATCACCTGAATTCTTAAATACAGGGCGTACTGCTGAGATTTTCCAAGGTGTTGGGAAGCATTTCTCTTTAAGACAACGCTTAAATAACTTTGGAAGAATGGGCGCTAGTTCTGGTTGAAGCTTTTTGAGCACTACTATTGGAATGTCGTCAGGGCCAGTTGCTTTTATGGAATCAGAATTTTTGATTAGTTTGGCAACATCACGTACAGATATGTGTATGTCGCATAGTGTGTTTTCAGATGAGGAAACACTGGGGTTGGCGGCCTCTGTTGTAAAGGGTAGAATTAGCTGCGAATGTTTTGGCAAAGAGTTTGGCTTTGTTTGATGCTGACGAGATTACCTCAGGCCCATTGATGATAGTTGGGATAGAGCACACACTTCTGTTCAGGATTCTGTTTGCTATTTGCCAAAACTTATGGGAACCAAGCCTCTGCTCAGCTACTTTGGTCTTGACGGACTGAGCATGCAACTCTCTCACGTTCTTTATTACTTTTTTACAGTGGTTTATGGCTGTCCTGAAAGCAGCTTTAGTCGCAATACATCTATTATGTTGGAAGCAATGGAAAAAGTGATTTGTGTATGCAATGGCATCAGCACATTCTGGAGAGAACCACGGATGACTGTCACATTTCTGCTGGAACTTTTTCAAAGGTATGAAACGGTCTATAGCTAAAATTAACCATTCCGTGAGGTCTGATATTATAGAGGACACATCTTTTTTTAAATTGAAACGCCGAGGGGTCAGAAGATCCCAGTCGGGACAGCACGGAAGAACGTAGCTTAGGGCAAGTTGTGAGAAAAAGGTCTAGGAGACTTGTATACTGATCGTCATGTCGAGAACAGGGGGGTGGGTTTATGAACAATCAGTGGGGTCATAAGCAATGAAGAAACCATGACAGAATCTCCCCTCGTCATCGGTCTTGTTTGAGTGGGTTTACCATTCCACATTGTGAACATTGAAGTCTCCACAGACGTGAATGTTTGCTGAGGGGTACGCAGACAGGACGGGGGTGCAATTTTCTCAAATATGCATTTATTATTCAATATTATTTGGATTCTCCGGACTACTGGTATCATTTGGGATGTTACTATCACAGCGTTTCGGTCGATGTAACCTCTGATCTTCTTATGGCGTATTTTGTCGAACTCAGTAATCTTCCTTTCGAACTTAAGAATCTGTACGGAGTTCTGAACAGGGAAAGTGTGCCCTTGTTTCGTCAGCCATGACTGGATGGAAATTCTAAGTAATTCGCAATTGTATTTTTCGATCGCCCACACTAAGGATTGAACCTCCAAACTTCAGGAGGAGGTCACTTTTACAACTGAATTTTTCTAATCACAGGGCCAAAGTATGAATGTGTCACCTAGGTTTCACAGCTGCAATATATAAATGACACTTCATACTTCACACTTCATTTCACCATTAAAGATGTTCAAATATTACTGAACTATGTGAACTCTATACAGTTCCCGGTGGGAAAATAACATAATAACAAATTACCGTTCCTAAATGGTAATTCGCACTGGTCAGAGGTTCATGTCATTTGCGTATTGTAAGTTAACTCTCATTAGACAGTACCTAAACTTCAACTTCAACCATCCACATAATGTAATAAAAAAGGAATCGTCCGCTGCCTACAAAACCGAACAAAAACGATATGTGGTAACAGCAATGCATATCAAGAGGAGATTGATAGTTTAAAAGAGAGAATGACTTCAGCTTTAAGAAATCTGGACCGGGCATCAAAAACAACATTCGAAAACTCATCAGTCTTTATACCATATATGAAGGGTTGTCGGAAAAATATTAAAGAATATGTGATCCATATTACATCAGAAGCGATTCGACTATATATACATATATATATATATATATATATATATATATATATATTACCCGACGCGTATTTAAGCGAAGCCCACTGTCATTTTTGTAAACAAACTGACAGTTTGAGCCCTGTGCGACGGATAAATGCTAATTTAATAGGCATTTGAGGAGAAATATTTACGGGTACTGTTTCGTGGTCTAGTGGTTAGAACTGCCGACTATCAACACGATGGTTGTAGGTTCGATCCACGGCTAGGAAAAGGTATATGTCAAGCCGCACTGATGAGTTGTGATACAACGAAACAGTACTGTATGTGGATGACTATATATTTACATATAGATATATATAGAGAGAGGAATAACAGTATTATTACATTTCAAGATGCAGATATTTATTTTCCATGCAAAACATCTCCTTCGGCATATTTCAATTTCGGTATATTTTTTACTAATCCGTTTTCTTGTGAAAAAATAAATGGTTATTATAATGTCAATGTTGTCTCTTTTCGTGCATATAGTTTTTAGAAAAATTAGAAAATATTTGTTTATGTAGAAAAAAAAATGCATGAGAATATGTTGCGAGAGGAAAAAGTTAATAGAAGTCTAAACATCCTGTGTTTTGCATGGGAAATAAATATTTGGATCTTGGAATGTAACAATACTGTTTTCCTTTTATATCTGCTCTGTTGTTATATTAAGCATAGATTGAGCTTCTAAACAAACAAGATTGGTACACATAAAAAGTGAAATGTAATTGAAAAGCATATTTTACTAAAACAACATGCATCTATAAATCCTGTAAAGTTGATTTTTTTGCGTGCATATTGATATTCATATTGAAAACCATTCTTCCTATTTATTTTTTAAAAAAATACAACTTTATTATATATGGGTCGTGGAATTGCATTCACTAGCTAAAGATCTAGCTAATTTGCATATTCTTTTGAACATTCATTTCAATTAATTCCCTATTAGTTTTTTTTAGCTTTTCTTATGAGATAATCAGCTTTAGAAAACTATTATGTGTAATTATATTCATGCAGATATTTTACATGATTTATACTTGTGTAATATTGGCGTAAAAACATTATAGTAAACAATAACCGCTTTCTATATATATTAATGTATGTGTATAGATATTTGTTTAACAAATTTTGCCTACCAAACTCTTCTGTCAGTTTTTGGTCTACAGACAAGAAACTTAACATACAGGATATTCGAACTCATGCGAAACTTTATATTTCGGTTTCAGCCGGAGAAAATCAATGCAAAAGTGTGAAAATTAAAAAAATGGAATTTGCCAGGTGATGGTGAATATGCACGCGTAACGTAACAGCTATTCGTTCATGTTTTGATTTTTAGCTTTGCAGCAAACATGTCTTCCAAGCTCAGTAAGGAAAAAGTAAATCGTAAGCTAAATGTTTTGATTTCCATACTCGGTGGTGGTGCACGAGTCGTATTTTTTTTTACTTTTTGAATTATTACTTTGCATTGAGTTATATATAAACTACAAATATAAAAGCAAAAAATTATATATGTATGTATGTATGTATGTTAGATTTTTGTGTATGTCTGTAAAAGGCTTTTTCGCTGGACATCTCGGTCGGCTCATTCCTTCTTAAAACTTTTTATATCACGTCTAAATGATAATATCTAAGAGTTACGAACGGGGGTCACCTGTCTATTTAATTTGCCCAACTTTAATGCGTTATTTTTTCCAGATTTTTAGAGCGTCCCGTGTATTTTTCGCTTTTTAGTATAAAACAAGCAAAAACTGACTTGCAGCCACGTCATGTTTCAAGGCCAAACATTACACGACTTACGTTTCTCGAACCTTATAAACGTTACATTTAGATGTTTTTCATTCCTCATCTCTCGAGGCCGAGATGGTTAGGTCCCAGGTTTTTGTCCCCCCGCCCCTATTTCGTTTCCACCTCCACGTCAAAGGTTCGGGTTTCAAGCCTACTTTCCTACAATTTCTTTTTTCTTTTACACCTCCAAACACCCGGGCAACATTTTTTTTAAACAAGGTTGTTTTGATTAACCCCCCCCCCCAACACACACACCTATAAACACCCGGGCCACGCCGGGTACCCCCCCCCACTAGTTTAATAAAAAAATAGGAATCTGTATTAATCAAAATATCATATTTAAGCGTATTTTACGACCGGGAAATGCCGGACGACCACTTAGTATATATATATATATATATATATATATATATATATATATATATATATATATATATATATATAACACTAACAACCAATTCTGTAAGGTCTGACGAGTATGTTAGATCGTAACCATGGTTCAACTAACCAAACAGATAAAACAGTAATAAGAAATAAAACATATATATATATATATATATATATATATATATATATATATATATATATATATATATATATAAGAGTGTAGCCAAGTTTTAAAGTCCTTTATCAGTTTTTAATATTTTTTAATATTTTCATAACGCGTTTCGAGCCTTGTTTGAACTCTGTTCAGAAAGTTTTTTTTAGTTAAAATTTTTTTCGATAAAAGTTTATGGAATTTCCCTTCAGAAAACATTTTAGTTTTGCTAGTATGAATTAGGCTTTCTGCTTCCAGAGTAGCAGTTAAAAGTTTAAGTGCAAGTGGTTAATGTCAAAATATTCACCAAATAGACCTCCCTCTCTCTCATACACACACACACACACACACATGTATATATATATATATATATATATATATATATATATATATATATATATATATATATATATATATATATATATGCAACGATTTTTCCATTCTTATTTGGTATTATAACACAATCCATCTATGAATTCTGACGAAGCTAGTCGGATATTTCCTCTTCTTTTTGAGAATTTCCCCCTAGCTGAAAAAATATGTAAACTCATTCTGGACCCACAGTAATACATATATATATATATATATATATATATATATATATATATATATATATATATATATAAAGAGAGCTAAAACGAGGCTCGAAACGCATTATGAAAATATTTTTAAATATTAACAAATGATAAAATTCTTTAAAACCTGCAATTGTTGTTGGCTACATTCTTTTGAATATACATTTTTCTATCTCGTTACAACTACACAATTATTACTTGGTATATATATATATATATATATATATATATATATATATATATATATATATATATATATATATATATATATATATATATATATATATATTGTGGAAATGTGTTTTCTTCTGCACGAGCATTGGGATAATATATTATAAAGAACCTTTGATGATATGAAATAAAGAACAGAAAACTAACGCATGGCTCTCTGGTGGTAGACTTGCAGTGAAACAACTTCATAAATTCATTGTCTTCGTTATGTGTACTCATGAAATTCTACCTCGATCGATGCTCATTGTTTGCGAGTAGAAATCAGTCGAGAGTTGATCTCTCACCCCCTCTCTTCTTCTTAAGTAATACACAAGGAATTTGTTTTCGATACCTTGTAAGGCAGTAAAATGTTTATTCCGATGCGTCCTCCAATCGCCGCAAGAAGATCTGTCCGCCCGATTCTCTAAACCTCGCAGATTTAATGGACGCATCTTATTTGGAATACATGCATCCACTATAAGAGGTGCTGTCTGTCGGTTATTTTGTCACTCGGTTTCCATGTTTGTTTGTTTTTGTTTTTTTGTTTTTTTTTTGTTTTTTTTTCACGTTAAGGTTTGAAAACGTAGCCTTTCCGTCACGATAAGATTTAATAAAAAAAAAAAACTTATCTCGTCGGTCTGCCACGCTTAAATTGGAAATAGTAATTTTATATGCATTTAGGCAGTTTTTATAACAGTTTCTACTTTTCACGGTTCATTTTGATATTTTTTGTGTGTATTTAAGCTTAGAGCCAATCGGGAATTAATGTTAATTAACTGGTTGCCAGTTGAATTTTGAAGAATATTGTAAAAGGATTGAAAATAATAAATGGTCTGAACATAATTGTATTAGTTATAACGACGGTTTATGGGAACTATTTGTCATAATTGGATTTAAAGAGGACTATGTTGTATTCTGTACGGAAGCAATCCTATGGTATTGTTAGAAGGTAGTGGAAAGAAATTAGGTTCATGGAAATTCCATGTTACGCTAGGCATTCCTTGTACACAACCGAAGCAGCTTAAACCTATATCTGGTTGAGCCGGTTTCCACCAAAGGAGAAAGTTACATGGGAATATCAAATTTACAAGCGGTCACCAGTTATGTGCATATGCCCGTAAAGGGGGGTGACAATGTTAGGTTTTAGCAACTGTTGTCAGATATTCCCAAATTATCATCTATCTGGCATTGTCCAGGTTCAACGCTGATTAACTTCGGTCATCATCATCATTATCATCGCTATCATATCGTATGAAATCGAGGATACTATTGTTGGTATTGGTTTCCCCGATATTTTTGTAGTTAAAATTATTTCTCGGATAACATCGGGTACTCACGAGAAGGTTGCCAACATCCTAAGTGAAAGTGCTTTTTTGTGGAACGAACTGGATTCTAACTTGAAACACCTAGGTAGTCAGTCCGTGTCGTTAACCACATGACCACCGACACCTCCTACTAACGTCGGTGATCTTACGAAAACCAGTGTGTCAACTTGATTATTTGAATACATGCTAGACAGGCAGAGTAAGAAAAGGAAATTTAGTTACGATTATGGTAAAAAGCCACAATAGTTTTGCCAAAGAGGAACCATAAATTGAAGCTAAGTCGGACAACTTCCATAAGAATAATGAAAGAGCAGAGAAAGACTAGCAATGTCTCTACTGAAGACATTAAAATGATTTTCGATGAGCATCAGTTCTTCATTCCGTTCTTGTGAAACATGCACTGTGAGAACGCATCATGCTACCATGGCAATAACAAAAATATTTTCTGTCTCTTTACATGTGCCTAGTAGCGTGCGAAATTTTCCTGAACAAGGTTTCATTGTAAAGGAGTCTTTTCAATTAAACACGTTGTTTTCATTACGATTACAAATTGATCATCTTCAACTCCTATGTTAACAAATTCTTGTCACGAACCGCTCCATAACGAAAAAAAACGCAGGCTAGACTATTGACCAATGTTGGTACATCAGTAATGTACTTCATCTTTTTGCTAACAATCATTTCTGGATCATAAACCTTTATCTTCGAGTGGCTTTCGGTCTTGATAAGTGGTGACCCCAATAGTAAAAAAATAGGCATCTTTGTAAAGAACCCTTTCTTCCGTGTGGCCGTCACGTTAAACTTTGAAATTGTCGTTTTTGTCCGTATTTCACGCTAACACATGAAATGGCATTTTTAGATAAGTTCAAGCTGTTGGAAAAATGTTTGTAAAATTCTGCCTCATTTCTGATGTAATCTTCCGTCGATATAAAGGTAAGATACGTCCTAAGATGAAGTATAGTTGCCACATCCGTGCAGGTGTCGCTCAGAACACTCTTCTTTGCCTGGATAGAAATTTCCAAATCGATATTTTTTTATCTAATGAAAGATTACCTCTTCTCTTACCTGCAGCATCTTTCTCTACTCTATTATTATTTTCATGGAAGATGATCAAGTCATCCCCAATCTGTAAGTCCTTTATGTGAGATATTCACAGAAAAAAAAAATCGCTTTGTTACCAAAAACAAAAACAAAAAAAAACACTCCTTTCTTCCTCTGGGTGCCTAGCGTCAAGTGTAACTTTCACAAACATAGTTTATTTGCAAAGGCTTCCTGACAGTTGAACATGTTACTACGGGACTGTTACATTATAGATTAAAACTCGGTCTCCTTCCAATCTAATGTCAACAATTGTTTCTCATAAATATTCAAGCGCAGTTTATACTCTTGATCAACGCTAGTTCTCTCTTACTATGGTGCTTATTGTTTGGCTAGTAATTGATTTCTATCTTCTTAATCCTTATTCTTGCCTTATCGTGTGGTGTCTCCAATCGCAAATAAAAACAAAAATGAGAAAAATGGAATTTATATCGCTAAATCCGGATGTGAACACTGAATTTAAATATATCTGATACAGGATGTAAATTCTGTGAAACTGGAGTTTCTCTACGGAAAACTCATAGTGTTATCAGATCACATTGTCGGGAGATGCTGGATTCCTGACCTAAAATGCACCAAACATTGCCGTCGTGGTTTTCCACCCCTTTTGTTTCATTTTGCGAAAACTATTCATCTCCTTTAAAGTCAAAAAAAGAACAATCTCCCTGAACATAAAACAAACAAACCAATCACTATGAATAAATATTTAAAGATATAAAGGACTGTAAACATAAACACGTGTTGAAAAATTATTATGTCTGACATTAAATAATCCGAAAAGGGTTGACATGTCTTTAAATAAAACAACCAACAAACACCATTAATGAATATTTTAAGAACTTGAAACATAAAATGATTTTTTCTAAAATGACTGGATTCGCCATTTAAAAAAGTGTTGATATATCGTAAAACAAAACAAATAAGCCAAACTTCATGAATAAATATTTACACATATAAAAAAATCTTGAAGCGTAAAGGACTTGGATAAATGAAGAGATTTAAGGATAAAATCTTTTTTTTTTCTGAAATTATTGAATTCGGTATTTAAAAATAAACCTCGAACAGGCTTAATATGTTGTGGAACAAAACAAGCAAACCAAACTCCATGAATAAATATTTGAAGATGAAAAAAATTTAAAGCATGTATTTGCTTCCAAAAAGTATTGGCTTAAGAAGTAAATAACCAGAAAATTATTGATATGCTATAAAATAAAACAACCAAACCAACCTCGTATAAACTCTGTTATCGTGGGACGCAGGTAGATAGGTACTTTGTTACCTAATCGGTTCGTAACACTTAAGTTTTAAATAGCATATTCGCTCGGTTTTTTATGTTTACATTTGAAATAGTATCTTTAATGCAACCACGCCTGTTGGCCCATCAGTTCGCCGGCATGTCACTCTTAAAGATGGAATAGCATTTTCGTTGTAAAACGCATAAATTAAATTGGACGCATCTTGAAAAGATCAATTCTTGTTTTGTGCGTTTGAACTTAGATTTTATTTGTTTAGTTTTCTTTCTTAAAACTTAACCAAATACAAACATTTCTTAATGACTATCGAAAACGTAAAACCAGAAGAAAAAGCGAAAAAAAAGAACGTATTTCTTTAAGTTCTGTTTCATTCAAATTCTTTAAAACTGTCACCAAATCCATGACTAGAATTAAACCAGGTTTGTCTTGGACTATTACAATTCGTAGTTTCTATTTTAATTGTTTTATTTAGTTAGTTTACTATTTCGTTTTCTCCCTTTTATTCAGTTTCATTTAGTTTTATACATTTTCTTCGTTCGGTTACGATATATTTTTTTCTATTTTCAAGCCATTGCCTTCACTCGATTTCTGTTGTTATTTTCTTAAGACCGATTCGTTATTTTTTAGTCCCCGTCGGCCATTTTTACTGTTTTCTTTAAC